>NC_051108.1:6291130-6613630 GCF_901709675.1 Syngnathus acus
AACTGTCATCGCCAATATTCGGGTATGTGCAGATCCTGGCGTTCCGAGCCCCCAAAAAAAAATCCCCTCATTTTTTTTTCCACACTGTCAAATTTGAGCTGTCGAATGCTTCTTATTTGCATTGTAGCCGATTTTTTTCCCAGAAACCCCCCGAGAGAGAACACTTGAATCTGTGTTTTATTCACGCGTAGGTGTAGAAATGTGTTGGAGGGGAAAAAGTGTGGATTGTCAGTCTTAAGCAAGGAGTAAGACATGTGTGCCGTCAGTGAGGCTTTCTTCAGGCTTTTCCTCAGAGCTGCATGTGGAATTTGTTCGCGATCCTGGTAAGCCTGGCGACGAGCGGAAGGCGCTCCTCCCACTTCCACTCTGGCACAGACCAAGTGTCACGTTTGCACCGCCATGTCTTGTTTTTGCACCAAAATGGCGCTTTTGACACCACCGTGACGTGTTTCGACACCGCGATGTTGTCATTTTGCACCATTTTGTCATGTTTTTCCACTGTGATGTTGCACCGCGCTGTCATGTCCTCACACCGCAATGTCGTTTTTATGCCGCTATGTTGTGTTTTACAGTTGGGGTGGTGTCATTTTTATCACCATGATGTCATGTTGATTACCATTTTTTTACAGTCCCTTTGTAGTGGTGTCTCTACTTTTTCCATCCATCTTCATGTCTTGCACTCATTTTTTACTTTGGTGTCCAATTCCTGAGAGCTTTTCCGACTTCTACAGCTGTACGCCTCCTGCTTGACCTTTTCCCGCCATCGAATTAGCCGACGTGGCGCGCTAATGTTCAGGACATTCACGCCGGCTTTATTGATAGCTTCCGCCGGTCCCGGCAGAGTCGTTTATCTGGTCTCCAGATAGCCACGATTGCGCTAATATATCTCCCGATGCAGATTGTCCATTTCAGCAAAAGAGGTGCCTCGTTGTCATCATATATAGGCCGCCAGTATAGCAGCAGCGGGGTTTGGATTTGTAACCGTTAACGATGTCACGTCATAAAGTTTTGTTGTTTCCGCAGATGTGTGACGAGAATACGCGCCGGATGTAATTTGTCTGTGATGAGCATCGCTGTCATCCACAAGAGACCAAAGGTAAGACGCGATAAAGCGGAACATGCTAATGATGCTAAAGCGATATTTTGCGGCCATTATGTGGATTCTTTGAAAAAAAAACAAAAATGTTTTTTTTTTTTAATGGTATAAGGTTTATGGTTTAGCAAGTTCTCAGTATTGTCTTAAAACTGAGGAAATTTTGAATTCAATTTGGTACAAGTTGACACGCTAGCCCTTACAACCGGCATCACGGTTTCTCGAATTGTCTTGTCCTCGCCGCTAAAATTGAGATAAAAACAGTATGTCCAAACCCCAAATGGTTAAAAACGACTCAGCGCCAGGCCCGGCGTTGACAGACACAATCCGTTTCTTTTATAATACACCTTGGAAAGTAACGGTCATGATCACCGCGGCGCCCGCTGTTTACTCTGAGACCCCAGACGACGACGCGAAGCTGTCAGGCCTCATCATTCTCGCTGCTTACCTCACGTAATGACAGATGACAAGACGCCGCCGTGAGGAAAAGTGGCTCTGCCAGTCGCACGCAGAACAGAAACCCGCCACACAAAGGCACGCCGCGGACCCGCCGTGGTTGAAGGACTGAAGGGCACTTTGGGAAACGTGGCCTACCTCAGTCTTGCCTTAAACTCACAGTTGGGAGGCAGCTTGGTAACATTTGTGCTTGAGGTTAACAGATTTTTGGGCCATCTTTATGTTTATTTTAACCTAATTATCCTATCATACCAATAACCAATTATTCAATGAGAGAAACAATTAACCAATGAATAATTATGTTAATTGGCTGAATTTTATGTTAATGTGTAACTATGCATTCATGGGATACGGCTTAATGCATTATGTTTTTAGTGCATAGCATTATATAGAAAGCTGTGTCTAAAGTTTTTTTTTTTGTATGAGTGTCTTTGGATCACATTAGACAATGCGAGGGGGGGCATTTATTGCATTACCCGGCAAGAAAAAAAAAAAATTTCCTTTCTAAGCTGCTGACAAAGCACAATTGTAGATATAGCCAATGCAGGGGGGTTTGGGTGGTGGTAATGAGGTGACCCTTGAACTTGCTGCAAGGTGGGCTATCAAGATGAGGTGTGTGGAAGCTCAAGTTTTTCCCGCACAAGAGCTCCCCTCATCAGTTAACCCGCCCTTGTTGAAATTCAAATGTGCAATGCGGAGAGCGTGGAAGTCTGGGGAGTTGCGTGTTTAAGCGTGGCATCGTAAGAGGCGGACACATACCGGTGCACAGCGGGGGGTCCGAGCAACATATCCAGGCCGCTGAGGCTAATAATGCGCGCAAATGGCCACTTTTTGCAGCGTGCGAGGCATCACGGATGATTTACGACGCTGCTTGAAGGAATTCCAGCCTGTAGTTTGCCTCGCAAGAGCGGCAGCAAGTGACTGCAATGCATCTGGCATGTATTACAAGGAGCGTCTTTCTTACTATGTCTGAGACAAGTGATTTTATTCAGCTACCGTGGACCACAACCGCTGGCTGGGTGTTTTGAGGAAAATCTGGAAGGAAAAAGTGACGTGAGCTTTTGCCTCCCTGTCCTGGGCTCAGCTCTGTTTTATGAGGTGGATTCTTTTCAGAAAGCCGATTGTTACCTACTTGGGCAATTGTTGCTGTGGTTTTGAATGGAAATGTACGTACATGGAATGGCAATCGCCCCTCACCATGCTAAAGGCTATGTGGGATTGGCTAAGTGCTAAGTAGCTTATTGACTAAAGTAAGCAACATTTTTTGTTTGTAGTGTAGCGTGAGAACGATGTAAAACACTGCTTTGTCTGAGATTTCACCACTAAGACTGTTTTTTTTTTTTTATATAAATTCTGTGGCTTTGAGCTGAATTTGAGACACACGGCTTAAATCAACAAGGCAACATAATGGCTCTCGCATTCATAACGACTTTACTAGAAGAAAAGAGCCAGCTGGTCTTTCACTGAACACCAGCAAATCTTTTTGTTTTTTTTACCCCTTTGTGGCAGTTTGTTTGGGCTTGAAAGCCGCTGCCGCAAATATGAAATGCCTTTGTTTTTTTATTTTTTACGTCGAAGGTTCCCCTCAAAGTGGGAGAAATATTCTGACACTAAGTTGTATTCATCCATTGTTGTCTGTGTCAACGTCGAGCACTCAGTCCTCCAAAATGATTTTCTCATCTCGCACGTCCGGCACGTCGGCAGCAGTCTTATTTAAGCCTTTCGACTCGCTATTGATTTTCATACAGGGTGTCTTCATCCCCAGAGGTTGTTGAGTCTTGAGCGGGTTTTCATTTTCAGGCCCTTGGACTTTCACTGTCGCAGGTGATGTCATCTTAGCTGATAATCATTTGTGTGACCTTGTTCTTTCCTTCTCCCATTTAATCGCAGAATCAGCATTTGTGGTTGGATGTATTATGACAAGACATTTTGTCAGTGGTGCTGTTCTGATGATGGACATGTGATGCAGACAATTGAGTTGTAGCCATATTCTTGAATCCACTTAAAAAAAAAAAAAAACACATTACTCTTGTTTCCTTACTTTTCAAACTATTTTGTTCAATTGGTTCTCTGATCTATGGAGCGAATTGGGAGCAGAGCCTCGGGGAGCGCCCCCCCCCCCCCCCCTTAGAACACACCTGTTTGCTCCCTTTCTTTGGTTCGCCTTTCTGTCTCGAGGCTATGTTGTTTTGCCCGTGCCAAAAATCAATAGCTATTACACTCGAGAGAGGACGACGTGCCATACCTCGCCCCGCCTAACGGCTGTCATCTCTTTTAATTGCCGCGCTAATACCGTCCCCGTTCAGTCTGGATGTAGGTCAGCGGGCCTACGGGCGGTCCTTCGTCTTCTTCCTACTCGATACTCCGCCATGTGAAAACCTGAGCGAGTCAGTTTGGGTTCACCCCAAAAGTAGATGAGTAGGACTTGGTGAACAGGCCAAACAAATCTTTGCAATATATTCTATGTGTCCCTGATAGTTCCCCTTCAAATAAATATAATTGGATTGCTGTTAATGTAGTGCCTTTCCCGTGTGTCTTTTCCAAGCACGTGTTTCAAATAATGAGCCAGGGGTTTTTGACCTTGACTTGATTTTCGGTGAAGGGCTCCAATTTGGACCGTCAGATGTTTGTCATGTCGACGCTTGGAACTCCTCCCGTCATGGTGTCTCGCTTTAGATGGCCGGAAGAGCACAGGTGCTTGAAACACATTGTTCGATGGCTGCAGTGTGTGTTTGCGTGCATGTATGTGTGTGTGTGTGTACGGCCAAGTACACTCACCCAGCTGGGCTGGACGGAGCCGGTGGCAGTGTTTCTCGAACCATCTGCCGCTCCGCTGCTCGCCTCGCCGACCTCGTCCACATGCCAATGCCAAAAACATGCGGATGATCCTTCTGTTGCCTATTGGATGGCTTCATTACCTCCACCAAGGAGATGATCAACACAATATATATTTCTGGGCTTAATCGTCCTATTAATCGGTTTTTGAAAATCTTTTCTGACAATTCATTTTAGATAAGGCACTCTTTGAAAAGATAGTGACTGCTTTGAGGATACTCAAAGCATAATAGTGCCCAAATTAGTCCTTTGTTATCATTTTTTATTTCTAAGATGAATTTTTTTTACTTGTAATTAAATATGAACTAATTATATTGTATTTGTGCTAGCTGTGGACCGTAGGAGTCTTGTATTCGCCACCGGCGCACAAGTGAGTCACTGAATAAATGAATCTAATATATTTTCTCATTTATTCAATTGAGTCTGGGATTAGATTCTCTCCGCCTGTTTAATATTTCACGGGCGCACTCGTGTCCATTAGTGACATTTTGGATGTTCTTAAAGTAGCGCCACACATTAGCTTAAGTTAAGCAATATGACATCCTGGCATGACTAGGAAGTCAGCCACTCCGGTTTGAAGCAGTGCTCTCGGCGTAAAAAAATGAAGTTAAGTGTTCGTTCATTTTTGTAGATGCAATCTTTCAACGAAAATCTAAAAAACAAATTCTTGGCCTCCACTGAAGATCTCTCGCCGAGCGTGGGCGTGTTTTATTTGGAATATGCCTATCAAGGGACAAAGAGCGGGAACAGGAAGTCTCGCTTGTTTATTACTTATTAGCGATTCCGCTCAAACGAGTTTGTTTAGCACGTACTTAATTACCTCCATCGCATTAAAGCTTAGAATAGACATGCCTGTTCTTGGCGGCGACGGCAGCCCGACTCGCCCGTGGCGCTGATTTGATGTGAGCTCCGCTAGACAATTTGCAGTTTATTACTGCTGTGTCCAGCTCGGTCCCTGATGAGATTAATCAATGTCTGCGAATGGCGGGCGACGCGCCGTTTGCACTCGCCGGAGCTCATATCCGAAACGATCCGCCAACCGGCCGATTCGTAACTGCGTTCAAGTTTGGGTTGGGAACCGCGATGGTTGGCCTTCAGGGACCGACGAGGCTCGAACCAATTTCAACTTCAAGACTCTTGAACTCTTTGTGTTCTTTTAATGGACCTCGACTTTAATTGACAGTGGTGCCTTGACTTATAAGATTAATTTCTTTCACAACTAAGGTTGTAACTCAATTCACCAAATACATTTTTTCCCTGTTAAATCAATTAAAATGCCATGTATATTTTTCACCGGAGAGTGCATTAGTGACTCTCCTTGCCCACATGCGAGGGCATGACATGCGTCTCATAATCTCGCATGGGCCGGACCAAAACAGTGCAACATTCTTGTTTTACCGCAACACGTCTGGTAATTGTGTGAAGGGGAGGTGTTGACTTTGATTGATTGTTTACCCCTTTTGCTATTTGTACACTCACACCTGCACACACACACACACCTGCACACACACACACACACACATGCAGTGAGGCTTGATGAATTATGTATTGCTGCACTGGAAACAAAGCAATCAATATAAAATGTCTGCCTTGGCTATTGAGCACAAACACTGGCAGTGAAAAAAGAGAGAGATCAGGTGTTTATGTAGGCGGCGTGGACGCAAGTATTGGGACGCAGCTCATAATCAACCAATCAATCACGACTTAGATTAGACTCTTGACCAAAGCAGCCAAGCTATACTAGACCACTATTGCTACTCTAGTGTTGGGGGATCGAACATAGTTGTGATATATTTCTTTCATTAAAAGCTGCGAATTGTTCCAATGCGACCGATTTCTTCGATACTACTTTTGGCACCCTCTTTTTGGAGCACAAGGGTAATTTGCTAGCAAAAAAAAAAAAAAAAAAGAGATCCTTATTGTACCAATTTTCAGTACCCCAGTCTTTCCTAATGTTTTTTGTGACTTTGTACTAAAACAACATTACTACTGTACCGCAATTTGCTATCCTGCTCCAAGACAACCAAAGCCAAATTTGTCCCCAGTGGAGCATGCAGGGTTTCGTTAGCGTCCTCCGCTAGCTTGCTCGGAGCCCATGAGAGAGATGCGGCTGGTTAAGAGCTACAGGTTGCTGGAGGAGAACGACCTTGGCGTTGGTATCGGAGAATGTGGAAAAGGCTGGCGAGCGGTAGCGCTCCCCAGACAAGCGGCGCAGTCCAAACAATGAGCTGCAGGCCTATTTTTTATTTTTTTTATTCATCTGCTTGTCTGGATGTACCCTGCATAGGATGGCCATGATTAATAAATTATCCATTACTGATTTATGAAGGATTATGTCAATCACAGACAATTTGGCACCAGAATGGATTTTTCTTCCGTAGCGCCTAAGAGTGCTGTAGCAGAAATGATCCCAAGCGACAAATCTTTAAAATATGAGGGATTATTGCTCTATTTAAAAAAAAAAAATAGGAAAAGAGCCCAAACGTGTTTACAAAGTGCACGTCATACCTACATCTTGAAACTTAGAGTGCGATTCGCTGTAGCATTAAAATTAAAAGCATCCAGTACTGATATTTATTCAAGATGTAATATTGTCAACAATGTTCACTGCAGCCAATCTAATGTGGCTCGTGGCATTTGAGCAAAAAATACATCTGCCGCCTCGTTCAAATCCAGACAGCTGCTCAAAAAGGCGGCGGCGTTTTCTCGCACACTTGATGTTATCCTGCTACGGGGCGAAAGCAAAAAGAAAATCTATTGCACCGTGTTTTCACACCATTTTCTTCACTTTATGTAGACCTGCGCTAACCCTGGCCGGCGAGCAATTACATTCGGCTGTGCTGTGACATTTCATTCAAATGACGGACACCTCGACACAGATGATTTCCCGTCATATCAAACTGATGCCATATGTGGCATTGCTACAACTACAATGTGCTAGAGACCAGACATGTCTCTTCTAGAACTAAAACGAGGCTTGAGAAAATAATTGTAATTTTAGTACGTTTTAGCACAATCGAATAAAATGCCCGAGGGGCTTAACTACGGCTAAACAGATTTCTGACAGGGCTTTTAGTTAGATTAACTGAAAATCCATATGTTGCCTTCCAAGCTAAGCTAATGAGACCAGGTTGGCGTTTTGTTTAAATAACCAAAATGTAACATTATTGTACGAAATTGAGAATAACAAGGCTCCTGTTTGCAATGCTAGCATTAGGTAGCTAACAAACTCCCAGTTTAGAAGTCAACACCACGAGTGAAAATAATCGCAAGGATTCCAAAGATGGATGTCACCTCAGAGCTTGTTCGCACGGGCGACTCACATGTCTGACGAGGCGAGTGCCTATTTACACACTGCACTCTTGGTCCTCTTCCGTTGGAGGGTTCTCAACAAAGCTGTGCATTTTTATCGCTTGTAGAGCAATCATTCTTTCAAGCCCCCAGGCTGAACGCTGAGTCAGCGCCCCTTCCTATGTAGATTGGCTCCCTCAGCCCGAGGGGGTTATTGATCTTACAACCCCGTTTTTTTATACACAGGAAATGTTGCGCCCAAACTTGTTTGGCTACACGGGAGCCCTGCTGGGCCAAGGATGAGAACAATGTCACACTGTGATGAGAATCCTGTATGTTCATCGCTACGGTATGCACGGAAATTAATAACGAAGCTACGTCGCGAAAGGCCCAGACGATCAACAACACGGCATTTTTCTCACTTGCGCCACCAAACGACGCTTTATGATTTTAAGTTGATTAGCCCGGCGTTGCCGAGCGCAGCTTGCCGCTGTGAAATAAAATCTTAAAAACACGACAGCGCGCGCCGTCCTGCGGGTGACTAACGCTCTTTTCGAGCGAGCGAGGAGCCGCAGGGAGCGGATCAATGGCAACGTGGGAGCCGAAGAGAAGCACCAAACCCTCTGTTTTCATTTTGTTGTTGTTTTTAGCAAGGTATACGTTTGAATAATTTATTTGGTTTTGTCCCGGTGTAGACTATCTATCAGTGTGGAGACTTTATTGGAGACCAACTTCGTTCGCAGTTCGCACTTGTGTTTTGCGAAGAAAAAAAAAAAAAAAGAGAAAATCTCCAACGAATGCTCTGCTGTGCTTAAAAATCCATAATTGCCTTTTGATAATAACGCACTCGTCTCCAGACAAAGAAAAAGACATGGCTAAAACTTCTAATTGTGATATTTGGCCTCAACTTTGACCTGTTTTCTGTCTGTTTTAAAAGTTTGAACAGCATTTTCCTTCCCCACAATCGCCTCTGTGGGGAATTTGATTGGTCAAAGATCAACACACAACTCTGCTCCCCCCTTCGATGGGAAACTACTGCAATGTTTCTTCAACAAAACGTCTCTTACTTTGAACCCACTTACAAAAAACAAAAACTAGAACCAGAACCTGACTATTTTTCAATCCAAAAAATCTCTCTGATATACTTGGCTCATGCATGTGCCCGATTCTTATTTTTCAGCCTTTTTGCAATGAAGACATTTCCTCACTGTCAGCAGTCAGTGTTTGGTGTGTCCTCTGAATGTCTGCTGATATCTCCCAAGGTGCGGACACACACACACACACACACACACACACAGCAGGTGTCTGGCTATCCCCCGTTGCCATCTAGTGTGAAAGCCTTTGCTTGAGTGACAGCTCTTAGTTTGTCTGCGTGTCCGTGGTTACGGCCCAAGGGCTCGCACCCGGGGGACTGTGACCTTGTCAACACTCCTGAAAGCAGAGACGGATGGCTCCGAGCCCCCTCTGCCCCAAGCCGTGAGCCCCGAGCTCATTTTCTGCCCCTCCGCACCAAAACGAGCCTCAATATTAGCGTCTCAGTTGACTCGATGTCAAAAAAAACATAAAAAGAAAAGCGAACACCAATAACTGGAGAACTGGTTTTATAGACACGGGGATTCCTCGTGGATGTTGACGGAGCACCCTGCTGCTTTTGTTTGGAGGAGCGTAAGCGCACACCAGCTGGGATGTCAGGGCTGTCATCTTGGAGAACTCCAAGCGCAAAACTTGAATCAGCTGTAGAACTCAAATCTATCCTCGGTGTCCAACCAATAACTACACCTAAGAATTGAACTCGTAGCTCATCCGATTTTCGCCTTTCTCATAATTGGCACTATTTTACCGCAAGGGCGAAGGTCTCTTCCCACGACACACCGCATAAAAATAATCCTTCGCTTTTTAACTACGTGTTTAAAGTGGCTGCTACTTTTTTTCGGCACGCGTGCAAGACGGAGCAATAGAGACGGGAATTGTCTAAAAATTCTCGTCCTCCCGTGGACCGTTCAGACGCACGCGGTGTCATCGAGAATTATTTCGTCCGCTTAGCCGCTAGACATGGAAAAGTGTGTTTGCAAGGCATGTCCAAAAACTGTCAGGAGGCCACGTCGCTGATTGGCATCCGGAATTCAAAAAGCCACAGGTTAGCATGTGACACTTTTCCAAGATTTTAGTGTGAATTATTTTGTGATAAGCAATCTTGCTCCTGACGGCTTGCATTTGACAAGGCGATTAATATGTTAATAATTAATTATGTTTGTAGTGGAGTAGAGGAAACTGTACGTGTGTCAATGACGGCAACTGGAACCGGGACACGAGCGAACTGACACTATAAAACAATCATGACGAAGAGAAAACACACGTTTAGAACATTTAGTCAAACGTCGTCGTCTCCGAAACTGTGCCCGTTGTACTCGCTCGTTGTGTTTAGTGACCGTGAGGTGACCTCGCCGCATCCCCCTCCGCCCCCACCGCGGCAACCTGACCGCAGCACAGGGCCCATTACTATTTGATGAGCGGGAAGGGGCTCGTACCACCGCGTATTTCCACCGGCCCGCAACGAGTCAGCACTTTAGCGCGGCTCCACTGGAGGGGGTCGCCCGGCGGGCATGTCGCTCCTCTTACGCCACCTTGCCTCTGGTTATCAAGATGACTGCTGTGCCGCCAACTCCCAGTGACCCTGCGCCGAACCTCTTGCCATATCTATTTTTAAGTGCTTGCTCTGTTTTGAGCAAGGAGAAACACCACACGATGTCACTCTTCTTTTCCCAAGTGACAAACTCGAGCCTGAATTAGACGCGACATGACTTTCCATCCCGAGACGAGTCTGATTTTACTAAGGAGTTTTTTCTTTTCTACTTCATGTCATTTATAATGTGCTAAGCTAGTGCTAAGCTATCATTGCCTTGTGCTGTGGAAGCTGTATTTCAGCTTCCCCCGCCGCTTACGTTCCTAGTGTTGCGAGTCCGCAGCAACAACGGCGCCCTCGGGCCTCCGGACAGCCCATCGGCGGCCGGCTTGACAAGTCATTGTCTTTTCCTAAGCCGTGGTAATTCATCAGCGCCGCGGTACCGCCTCTGGATGATTGCGTTTTGGACAGAGCAATCTCCGCCGTGTCATATATGCTTTGGTTTTCGCAGCGCCGACGCAACTTAGACGGCAAATGCGCGGAGACGGCGAAAGGCGCTTGGGCTTGCAAATTGAATCGGGTGCTGCCGCCACTCGCTGTTTAGGCCTCCTCCTCCTCCACGGGGTTGCAACTTTCTTTTTGTACTGTCATTTCGCCAGTGATTCAGAGAAGGATGAAAAATGGACACGATGAGCCTCTTCACATCGATTTCAAGCATGAGTTCAGGTTTCACGTTCGGGTTTCAAGCCAGGGCATTTCAAATGAGAGTTTGAGACACAGTTGTGGTTTCAGATTAGGGTTTCAAGACAGGGAAGCTCAACCTTTAAGTAGCCCGGGCTTCCTTCCTCTCCTAATCTACCTAATGACATGCTCCTCACGCTTCAGAAGCGTTTTCATATTCCTGTGTTGGACTTCGCCGTTTATGTTGGCGTTTAAGTGCTACCTCTGTACTACGCTTGATTAAGGCCAATAAGATCCGCTAACCAACGTTTCATAGGGAGTTTTCCACACTGAATATGATCTAATCCGCTGTTGACTGCCATTGCGGGCAGAGTAAAAAATGTCTGCGTGCGTTTTTCATCTGGCCGCCGCCGATGGACTCGAGTTGCTCATCTGTCAGCGGTCAAAGCGCCCATTCACAGCCTCACACAAAGGAGACGAGAGGAGCGCTCGCGCAAGAACAGAGAGGGAGGCATTGTGTCAAGGTTCGGATTGCGACGGGAAAATTATTCGGGTTTCAAGCTTGTCTTGGCGTTACGGACTTCCATTTCAAGCTCATTTTGTTATCAGAATAAGTTTTGGCAATCAACTATTGAATGTGATCCTGCACAAGCTCGGCTGCAATTTAACTCGATAGTTGGTAATGAACAGCAGCAGTGCCTCTAAATGGCTGCTCTGACTTTCTAGATGACTAACAGTCATGTTGATTAGATTTGCTCAATATGCTGCCGTCGCACTGACTTTGTCATAGCACATGATGGCAACCGTAAATAACAGAGATAAGAAAAATGCAATCTGACTCTCTGGAAGTCTTCAGCGAGAAACAAGCATAAACTGACAAGGAGCTGTAATTTATTTGCTGTGTCATAGCTCGCTTTATAATTGCATTTCACTCTTGAGCAAAAATGCAGATTCGATCTCTTCCCTGATTTTTGTCATTTGTTTGCCCTTCCCGCATTGATAAATGAACATTTTGGTAATCAAGCATAATCTGTGGATCCGTAATGCAGATGGATTCGGCCAGCAGATAATTTTGTGTGTTTGTATGATTTGGATTGTTCCCTCTTCTCATTCTACATGCACTAGTCAACGAGCTCAATTATGTTTGATGCAAGGACCGGAGGCTAATTGCAATGTTTATCCTGGCGGCAGGTTAAAGAGTGTTAGAAAGTGTCATCCAGTGTTTGTAAAATGTCACTCTGAATGATTAGCCCTCATGAATAAATGTTGGGTGTCTGCAAAAAGTCGATAAATATGCTTAATCCGCTCACCTGCTGCGTGTTAGCATGCTCGTATTTGGGCTAACTAGCTCCCCTGGCACATTTTACTTTTTTTTTCCAGTCCATCCATGTTGTGATGCTCTTTTTAAGCATTGTACAACTGTGTAGTAATGCCAACACTTGTTTTTGTCTTTTTAACAGCCATGATTAGTGTTGTTGGCAACGTTAGCCAACTCGTCTTCATGGCGCTAACTTTTAGTTTACAAATATTTCAGCTTTTAGAAGTGTCATGGTTATCGTGGTTCTTAGATGTCTTCTAGGGACCGGTTAGCATACAATGGTTATTAACGAGACGCGTCGTGGTTTTATCTCTTTTTCCGAGGCCCCTTAGAATGCTCACGACCTACTGTGGCACATTTAGCCCATTTCCCTTTTATCATCATGGCGCTAGTGTTATTTGTTAGCTCTTTATTCATTTATTTGACCTAACTTTGCAGCTTTAAGTACAAATAGAAATGGTTGTTTATAACAACTATCACAGTTTGACATGTTGTTTGGGGCTTGTTAGCATGCTAACTAGCTCCCCGGTGTCAAGTTTTGCACATGTTGACTGTCTTTATGAACATTTAGAAATCACCATATCGGCGCATAATATAAATGATAAACTAGGGTTATTTGTTATACCTTATGTGGCACATTCTGCATCTTTTTCAGCATTAAATCCATTTTGGTTATCATTATTTATAGCATTTGTTAGCCCTCTAAAACACTCATCCCCATCAAATATCTTTAGCCTCATGAGCGCTAATGTTATTTGTCAGCCTGTCATCACCAAGATTGACTTGGATGTTGTTTATTTATTTTTTTAGTGTGTGTAAGACAATAATATGATGCGTGTGTCGACTAAACCCAAGGGAACCGCACAACGAGTCGATCCTTTAGTGTCTTTACACTCTGGCAAGTGAAATAGCGCCATCAAAAGCCCCTGTGTGTGTATTCTTTTTAGGGGGTGTTGTGCTAGTGGTTGCTGTGTGTGTGTGTGTGTTTGTCGGTTATGGCAGTGATGGTGTTTCACTTGGCTGCAAACAGCAGTCATGAGGGACCAGAGAAGTGATGACACACTTCTCTCTCGCTGCACTTCAACTAACCTCAGTCTCACACACCCATTCACGTACAGACACACACGGACTGTGCAGCACATGTACACACAACAGCAACGTAAACAAACAAGGCCATATGCAAACACAAGCAAGCACGAAAGCGTGTTTGCACATGGATAAAGAAACACTTGATACATAAAATACAGTGTGCGTATGAGTGAGTGTGTCTTCTGGCTTTGTCTTTCAGTCTTTTGGAAATGGTCATATTTATCAAAAATCTGTAGTGAATATTAGGGATGTTTTTGGCTGTTCTACGCTAGAAACATGCTAAAATGAGCTCCCACGAAAGTGTACTTCAATCGAGCCCCCGAGATTCTCGCTGGCCCACACAAGAATCACCTTTCTGCCTTATGTTCCTCTTATTCGCTTCTTTAGCAGTCTTTTTTTTTTTTTTCCTTCCATTTGTGTTTATCGATTTGTGCAGAAACAAAAGGATGCACACCTCAGCAGTTACGGCGAGGGCTTTAAAAGTTGAAAGTGGAAAGCTCAGCAAGCGGCAGCAGGAAGGAGAAAGAATGCTCTTGGAGTAGTTTTGGCTTTTATTTGTTTTGCTCTTTTCTCTTGGCACCCTCAAGATTTTTTTTTTCTCCTTTGGCGCCTCAAATGTTGACCGTTTTATATAGAGAGATTCTATGCCAGTGTTCATTGACTTTAGGAGGCTGGCAGGAATGGGAACCGAGTCCAAGGGTGGGCAACAGACTTTGAACTCTGCGAAGGCTTTAAAGGCGGATCAGATGAGGAGGCGGCTCTTTTGATCCGCTTCATGCAAAATGCATCCACTACAAAAAGAGAAAAAGCCAACTTGTATTAGAAACACATTGGGAAGGGGGTGTACACGCAGTGAGAGTAATGTAATATTTTTACAGTGGTAATTTAAAGAATCATTTTTCTAGACAACCAGTAAAACCTGTATTACTGATGGAGAATTCTTCTGATATGATTTAAAACACTTTTATACAAAGTTCATTGGCTGAACTTGTTTGGATGAAAACATGACACCAGTTTGTTGTATCGTTTGGCTGGGAGGCTTCTTTACACTGTGTGGGCTTGTTGAAAATGGAATGGACGCACTCCAGCTCGCTGGTGCAAAGACTCTCATATCCCCAGCCGGTCCGGCCTGACTGAGAGTTCTGTGCTGTGGTTCTGACAGAATCAGACCCGCTGAGGGCGGCTTTTTAAAGGGGTATGCCGTACTCTGTGTTTATCATACTGTATGGGCCTGTTTACAGACGCAGCATTAAAGAACAGTGAGAATTGTGTCAATGCCAAGAGACGAGTAACAATAGCAGCAGCGCCGCTTCCAACCCCAAAGAAAACGTCTCGGATGGGCTTTTGCAACTTTTTATAGCAATCATCTTATAGGCCTCGATTTCTTTTGATTCAGTGTTTGAATATTTCACCCGGAATTTTTTAGTGGGCTTTAATTTCTCGTTGTTGTCGGCATAGAATGGACTCTGCTTCATGTTTGGCGGTTTAGTGTAATGGAGCATGCCGGGCGCCCTCGCAACAGAGTACATAATATGCTGTAATGGTGCGTCTTCAACAAATGCTCCACGTCTCCTCGGCGCCTTTTAATGGGCAGCTTGAAAAGGAAGAATTGATTTTTCATTTTTTTTGGGCCGGTCTTGTATGTTGCTCTCATAGCATTCAGATGGAGGTTGCGGAGTTCGGATTCCATGACTGCTTCTCAAAACGTAGCTGATCTTGTTTTATGCCAGTATGAGAAAAAGAGAAAAGCGAATTTTACCATTAGCTTAATGAATCTACATAGCTAGTACGGATGGGAGTGTTTTGTAATGTTTTCAATGTTTATCTTCATTGGTTCTGAGTAATATCTGTTAAACATACATTTTTTTTTATGAGGAGACCCTTCTGTGAGTTTTGTAGCTGTAGCACAAAGAGGATGAGAATGTGATAAGCTCCTACAGAGGAGGAGGAGGAGGACAATAGTCGGTGTGCTTCTGCCGGAATTCATGAGTGGCGCCGCTCATCTGATTACGAGCCGCTGACAATCTTTCTGCTCGGGCTTGAGCTCGTGCTCGGCTATGACTAATGAGCAATGATATGCTCGCTCTCTTTTCACGTCACGCTCTATTGATTATTGGAATGCTCGCCCATTCTTTACTTTCATTTGCCGTTCACCTCTTTGTCTTGTCGCATTCATTTCACTAATTTGATATTCCGACTTGTTGGCCCCACCACACGGCCACCCTCTCGCGACCCGATATCTCTTTTTCGTCTTTGGTTGTCATGCTAATTGTGTATACATTTTTTTGTTGTCTTTGGTTGATAGTATTTAAAAAATAAAAATAAAATGCTAATGTTGCAGCAATTCCTTTTTTTCTTAATTTTCTTAAATGTAGATCTTTTGCCACTTGCCATTTTCCATCCAGATCATGAAATTAGGCGGCAGCGGCCCTTCATCTGCTTTAGCGCCATTTGCGAGACTAAACAGCCCGCTAATTTGCCATCCTTCTCGTTGGTTAGCCTGACACGCATTTGCATAATTTTCAGTGGGCCGTTTTCCGTCAGCCAGCCGGCGAGAGGAAGCAGGAAGCCGCCGGCGGCTTGTTTGATCCTCGTCTCAATATTTGTCTATTGGGTAAAAGGGCTTGATTAATGGGGGGGGGGAGCATTCCGCCACCCTGATCGTTCCTCCAGTCAATCCGAATTTTACCGCGAGCCCCTTTGATTGCGCCTCACCTTCGGGTTGTGACTCATGTCGTTGAAGAGACTTTCATCGCCTCCCGCTGACTCCCCCGTCACTTTGTTGGGTGACGTCTGGAGGCTATGCGTCAAAGAGGAGAAAAAAATGAGACACAAAACCTTCCTGGGTTATCTTTTTCTTCTCTGCACTGGCAGGTGTTCCATTAACCTTGAAGTCTGACGCCGTCTCCAAGTAGCCTCATTACCTCGTACTTGACGAGCTCTTAACTCCGATGTCGGTGTGATTTCTTTTTTTTTTTTTTTTTTTTTTTTTTCCTTTCTTCGTTGACACACCAGCCCGAGAGAAGGGGGACAGCATGACCTTCTTCCCCCTACTTTTCGCTTCCGTGCATTAATGAAGAGATGAGGCGTCCGCCGTCGGAGACACTGTTAAGTTGGTTTCCTTTTTTCCTTAAGAGCGCTTTTCGGTCTCGCTGATGTTAGGGTTCTCAAACTTTTAGGGGTGAAACCCTGACCTTGTTATCCTAAGGTCAGTTCAAGAGAACTATCGGGTAGGTTGCTAGTTCTAATCTGCCGCTGGTAGCCAAGGTCAGAAATTGGATCGATAGGGACATTTCGCTCCCAACATTTCCCTTTGAGATATGGCCATTCTTAAATCTTTTTAAAAGCGAGTCCCCTGTCAAGCCGCGACTCTGATTTGGACGGATACAAGCGCAAAATGTCATCTTTAGAAGTCTTAAAAGGTCACAAGAAGTCTTAGCTGATGTCCCTCTGGCAATGTCTTATGTTGACCAATGATATGACGCTCATCCCGATGACAGTTTTGGACAGCGACTTTTCTTCTCCTACTTTGGCCCAACACATGCCGGGCATTTGTTCCCCGCTAGAGAAGTCACATCCATATATGATGCGTAAATCCCAAGCCAGGAGTCTTCATTCCCGACATCATTGCCTCTGTCACTCTTATTTTTCCGCTTCAATAGATACCAGGTGGTGTGAAAGCGCTCTTCTCTCACACCTACCTGTCTTGTCAGAAATCTCACCAATCCAATTTATTCCACAAATGAAAATTAGTCCCTGATACCAATTTTATACAAAATTGTCCTAATGGGTACTTTGACAAATCTGACTAGGGAATCCTCCCGATTTGAAGGATTCGCCATAAAAGAGGGACGACTAGGGCCCTTTCACTGCACGATTAAATGTAGACTGGCTTAATAATCAGATCAGTCGGAAAGGGGCTCCAGGTTGTCTCCTCGTACGGAATACCAAATACTGCATTTTGTCGAGATTTTAACCGTGCTTCCTCGGGATTTGCTTCACTTCATGCACAGTCATGCCTTCACCGACCATAGGTCAAAGTGCCACCGGGCGATGCCTATTTACTCAGTGTGTGTGTGTGTGCGCCATTAGCATTGATCTCCCATTCTGCAGGAAAAAGCACAGTAAATGCCATGCGGCTGTACCGTGGCTTGTTTTATTTATGAACACGTTTCCCGCCGAGACGTTCATTATCTTGCGTGCTTGCAAAGCTCCCTTGTAGCAACCGCGGGAGCGTCTTTTTATAACCAATTCCCAAACTGCTTTCCCATAGTGGACCCAGTTGGATTTTTTACCGCGTCTTTACGCACGACCCGGGGGGGCATTGTTGATTGCGCCCGCGGTGCCGACTTCTCGTAAATGAGCGCTTGTTAAAAAACCGGCTTAGGAGGAAGCGGCGCCGGACACTTCGTGCGTCACAAGATAACCTTGCTGTCGTTCCGAGGGCGCCAGAATGGCGGCATGGCGTCAAGATGATTAGAGCCGGAGCGAGGCAGATGGATCGGTCGTGCCGTTCGTGGGCGGCTAATTAAGCTTAAATTGAGCAAATTGATCAGCGCGAGGTCACCGGCGTCCTTCGGTCCGCCAACCGCGCTGCTGGCGGGGATGTGGAACTGGCGAAGCGAAACGTGGGATAAGACAATGCTGCGTTTACATTAATTATATGCGGCTGTCACACTAAAAGTGTCAGAAAGCTAGCTTCTCTTATGTTCCGAGCCACTTGCCATTCTGGACTGAAATTTAGTGCCCAAGCAGTCACCATGCGTGGGAGAAAACTAGGATGTCCTAAAAGGCTCGCCGGTTTTGAGCGCGACATTTCTTCCGTCGTAAACATTCCGAGATCAACTCCAAGTAGTGTTGTAGCAATAAATGGAAGTGTTTAAGAACCGCAGCCACACCATTAAAGCACTCTGCCAAATGGGTTCTCTTGACTGCTTTGTGTCCACTTGTAAAGTTCGGTGGTGGAGGATTAAAGCTCTTAGCTTGTTATTGTGAAATCGCCACAGACCATTTTTTGCTAACGCAATCAAAACGGTAAAAAGGGAAAATTACCAACACTGTAAGTTACAAATGATTCTAATAAGAAATATTCTGCCAGCGTGACCTGGCTCTGAACTGGCCCAAGGGGTTGGCAACCTCTCCAGCGTGGATGGAGGTCAGCTTCTCCGTGACAACAAGCTTTGATTTCCTTCTGTGTCATTTTTTACGCACGTCTCTGCTCCGGGGACACACAAATGGATGCTGTGCGGTCGGCCAAGTGGCGCACGGCGCATACTATAAGTCACTTAGCCATCGTCACAGGCCACTCGTCCGTTTATCTCCATCCCTGCATCCATTAATCTCCCTTTACTGTAAGCCATCCGGTTAGTGGCTAGCCAAAGCCGATGAGACGGCCCATTACTTATTTAGCGCCACTTTAAAAGGGGGGCCAAACACTGTGTGTGTGCGCACGGAGGAGACGCTCTGGGTAACAACATTTGCTGTCCAGTTTTGAAGACGCCAAGATGGAATCAAGTCAATAAAACACGAGGCGCGGCGTGATGGGCGCGTAGTTAAGTGAAGGTCAAGCTGCCGGGTCGGGGCGTAATCTGCTCGCTTGGATGATGGCGGTGGTGCACATTCGAGAGGGGAAAGGCGCCCCCCCGAAGTGCTTCAATATCCTCTAAATCAATGTGACCTGCGCAGGAGCACAGCGCCCAGTTTGTACTGATGTACTGTAATACTATGTTTTTCTTTTTTTTTTTTCCCCCCCCCCATATCATAGCAGACACTGCGACCAGAGAGGAGCTGGTTGTGATGCATTAAGAGTCTATGAGAAAGGACACGAGATAAGGCAGCCAAGCCAGTGTATGTATGTATGTATATGTATGTGTGTGTGTGTGTGTGTGTGTGTGTGTGTGTGTGTGTGTGTGCATGTGTGCGTGTGTGCGCACAAGCAATGACACTGTATCACTATGATTCCTGCAGTTTACTTTATTGCACAATACTTATTGTGACCTTTTTTTAATCTTGAACTTGACAAATATTCACTCTATAAAAAAACTGATACTAAAAACTAAAATGAAAAAGAAAAAAAAAGACATTTATTAGACCCACACAAAAAATCTCAAAAAGCCATTTTGGTTTGAAGCAGCCATTTTCTGATCATTTTGCAATATATGAATGTAATATAATTAAGACAAAGATCACTACATTCAAACATTCCCTCAAAAAAAAAAACTAAAAGTAATTACAGATTTTTCTCTCTGTTGTAAAGTTAAACAAATACTTAAGGAACATGTTTTGTAAAATTACAAATAAAATTAAGTATAAATGATTGGGAAAACCGATGCTGAAATAGCCCCCTCCCCCCGTCCAGAAGACCCCCCCCCCTCTCCAGCTCCCCCACCTCCTGGTCCACGTCTTGTATCACGCACCGTCACTCTGGCAACATATTAAAAAGGCGAGATAGCAGCCGCTCTGTTCTTGCCAGGAAAGTGATTTAGCGCGGTCTTGTGTTGATGAAAGAACATGTGTGGGGATATTTTTCTCTCCCCCTACCACTCCTCCATCTCTCCGCGCTCGCTTCTCATTTGGCCTCCTCTTCCTCATCTTCTTCTCCTACTTTATCTCACATCGGCTCTCTGATGTCGTCCAGCAGTGTTCGCCGCTCCCTTTCTTCATCTTCGCGTGGATGATTCTCTTTGTTAGTGGAGGGGAGACGAAGAACAAGGGCGCAAGGGTTTTTTTTGGATTATGATTTGGGTTTGCGTCGGGGTTAGGTTTGTTCAAGGTGACGCTATAGGCTGGGCTCATATTATTTTAGAAGTAATGGGTAATGCATAAATTCTTTCAGATTTTTGACAGACCATGCAGACGGACACATACTGTCTTAATCCAGAGCCCGCACAGGCAATTGGCAGATTATTGGACGGCAGGAGAAAGTTAAACAAGAGTGTGAAAGAAAGAATGTCGAGAAAGTTAATCCCTGTTAATTAATCCCGTCAACCGTGGCTCAGCATTGTTCACGCCAACAATCGGACCACTGGGTGGGTTTAAAGACAATCACTCTGTACCTTGCTCGAGCACGAAGATCATGTTTTCGGCTAATCTGCTCCGTCGAATTCTGGAGTTGGGTTTTTTAGGTTTGGCTCACGTCCTTTTGCCAAGCGTCGGGCTGCTAACTCATTTGTAAGCAATGACAAATTAGCGTCGGAGGCCGCCGCTAATGACAGATTTTAATTATCGGCTAATCCGCTGGTCATTTTGTGATGAAGGGATCAATCATTCCCTCGTTAAAATGTCAGACAATTGTCGGAAATGAGCTCTCGCGCTCTGGGTAGCACAGCTGCTTGGCGCAAAAGGCCCGTGTTTTTTTTTTTTTTTTTACTACAGTGGTGGAAGTAGATCCCCATGTTACTTGAATATTTACACTTCAGACACCTTGACTTTTATTTCCTGCATTGAAAAATAATTTGGGCCTGGGTTCCTCAACACTCGTAAATAAAGGGAATGGCAACTTGTAGTACTTTTATGACCAGCATTTCCTGATCAATACTCCTTTTTGGTCATTTGAGCCCCCCCCCCCCCTCCTTCGGCCCAACCATGTGCTGGGCCATTAATCTCCAGAATCCCACTCCAGGCGCTCGCCGTGCGTATCTGAAAGGTCGTGTGTTCATACCGATGTAAAACGTAGACAAAGAAGGCCTTTTAGGGCAAGCTAAGCCCCGGGATGCGAGATAAGTGGTGAAAGCGAGAACCACTCCTGGGATCTTGGCATCTTTGAAGGCAAAGTGACAGAATTTTCACTGATTGAGAGAATGTTGCCTCCACTCCAACAACTCCTTGTTTGGACTTTACAAAAGGAGCAGATGAATGCAGTGTTATGTCACACTAGGGGATTCCTGGTTGCAGAGAGAGATATTTTAAAATGTGACATAATGTTGACACTCCCCTTTATCTTTCCTGAACCAAATTTACATTGTGAACTGTTTAATCGGCACTCGGTGTTTAATCGTCAGTCTCCCTATGATTGCTTTTGAACGCACACTTTGCTTCGTTTGACCTCGATTAAATTCAACTAAAGGGTCATGAAGGGGATGTCTTTGTTAAGAACGTCCATGTCTGCCTGGTCTCACGCGAACTTTTTAACGAATCACTCTTTTTCAGTATTTGTTGCGCTAGCGAAGCAAATTAGCACTTGCAATCAGAAAACATAGCAAAAATGACATTTGTTGATTACTTTAAGAATCAATTGGACAATCATAGCGGCAGGTGCTAGCTACCGTGTACGTTTTGTTGTATGGGCTTTAGCGTAGCATTAGCCACCCTGCCTGCCGATTACCTGGCAGTTCACATGTTTGTGAGTCAAACGCCTCCCAGTTGTCCCGTTAAACTGGAACTATTTAAGCCGAGCCATCCTCCGTATCGCCATTAATCACCCAAGCAGAAGCTATTTGGGCTGCAAAACAGCAGCTTGGCCTGCAGGCTTTTTTTTTTTTTTTTTTTCTTTCCCCGAGATGTCCTATATTTATTACAGGGCCCACTACTGACTGCCTGTTTTTTTTCAGAGCACTAATGAGCTGTAGCAATCGTAGTGGAAGTACTAATTCTCCTCAAAGCGCCAGGATTAATTGTGGTGACTAATACGAAGAATCAATCCCAGGAACGTTGTAGCAGGTAAACGGGGTTCACGTTTCAGTAAACAACGTGGAGACAGTATTGGAAAATATGTTTTGAGCTGAAATTACGATTTCAGCACGACTTAAACTATCAATTTTTATTTATTTTTTTTAGACATTTGCACTTGTTCCTGTTCCTGGTCTAGCTGGACCCTTCTCCGTGAATATTAGTTTGCTTTTTAAGAAAGTCCTGCCTTTCTCAGTCAACAAAACCAATTAGAAGAGGAGCATCCAAAATGGTGCCTATTGCAGGGCATGTTTGCCCTTTTGTTGCTCGTGTGCGCGTGAAGCTTTTGACGTTTCTACTCCTGCACCGCTGCTCGATTTAAATGTCAGGATGAACATTGTGTTGTCCTGGAGGATCTGTCAGCAGATTCACTGCTTTGTTTGCGCGTGCGTGCGTCTCACGGGAGCTGCTCATTTACAGCAATATCTTGTTCCTGCAGAACTTGCAGCAGATCCACTTTCAGCGAGGCTCATTTGTAGCATGTGCGTACGCCTAATGGATGAATTGATCATTAGTGCGGCGAGTGTGTACATGCGTGTGTGTGTGTGAAGCGGCGCTGCCACAGGGTCAATAGAAGTAAACCCGATCACAGATTGGAAATGGAGTCTGTCCTCTTTGGGAGTATCGGTAGCAGGCAGATTAGGAATGTGGCGGCAAAAAGCAAACATAGCAAATTTTGCACACACACATAGGTTGGCGTCCTTTCTAGCTCACACACATACACATTGACACACACACTTTTTTTGCTGCTGAACGCCGTTTACTGTCTGGTAACATCCATCTGTCGCGTTCCTTCCGTCTTCAAGCGTACTCCCGCGTGATTTCGGTGTGGCACACGCCCGACGTGTCGCTGGGCAGATGCCATCTTTAACAAGAAGGAGTTATTTATAAAATTTGAAAAAAAAAAAGAAAATCTGCTAATCACCTCCCGTCAGTGTTTGCACACCTGCATGCGCCGGCGACTTTGTCGTCTGGCTGGAAATAAATGACAAAAAAAAAAACATTCAGTAAGAATAATTATGTCTTCATAAACAAACTTTAATTGCTGAGAATGTTGTGAGGTTGCTAAAGTAAAGTTCCTTAATACATCTATGATCTCACAGCTCATTTTAAGGCTACCCGAGTTAGCAATTCGATACATCAGCACCCGCACAAGACATTTTTACGTTGTCATCCCTTGTTTCAGATTTTCCTCCCATTGCGGTTGATTGGATATGACACAAAATGGCCGAATAGCGATTGGCAGCGCATCCCTAGGGCTCTTGTGATGAATTTAAGTTTTGATCCATTCTGGCAGAACGCACAGGTGTGCCGGGTGTCTGGTTCCCCTCCTCATCTTCTTCCTCCTCCTCCTCCTCTTCCTCGCTCGGTCCATATCTGAGCCACCAGCCAATGTACACCCGCCTACACACACACACTCACGCAGACCTTTTAAAAGCCGACTCATAGTTATGCAGAGAATTTAAGACTCGCTAATTAGGAAGCTCAGATCCATCTGCTCGCCTCAACAATCGCAAGCGTAGCGTGATTTTTGTTTGGGTGACACCCGTCGTGCAGCTGCCACTTGCATGAGATAGTGTGTACATGTGTATGTTTTTATTCAAATCGACTCCCCACATATATTTATATATCTATAAACCCCAAGCGTATTTATTTTCTACCAATGTTGCGGAAGATTTAACCGGTTGCCCTCTTCTCTCCTGGCTGAAGTGTGGAGCTGCGGAGATAAGGGAGAATATTAGCTGGCACAAACCGCCGTCATTGTTCCGCCGGACGAGCACCGTGTTCCTCTCTACGCCTCGCATATTTTTAGAGGTAATACAACTGTAGCCGCTCAGAAAATTCAAGGTTATTAAAGGGAGGGGGAGGCGGGCAGGCAGGCGGACGGTGTGAAGGGAGGGGGAAAAAAAAAGCATTCGAGGGTGACATCTCAACGTTTTTTTTTTTTGCAGTTCTGCCAACTGCTTAACACCACTTTTCATTTTTTGGGTAGGAGATTGTCACGCTCAGCATTATAACAGTTTCTCCAAGAATGATTGGAAGTGAATTGCTCAATTACACAGATGCGCTAAATATAAAAATACTGAAAACAAAAGACACAAATGTGACCTTTGGCTGTGCTTGTCTGGCAGGCCTGCCCTTGCTATTCCCTCTGAGAGGACGAGGAAGTGATGTCACGCCACCACCACCGCTTTGAACGCGACTACCGAGCGCCCTGGGAGCGCCGCCTCCACAATGGGGGGGCCAATCATAGCTGTGCCTCTGCCGTCATCAACGGCAACAACCGCCCGGGGCTCCTCCCCCTCCCCGTCATCCCGTCACTGCTCCCGACCCCGACAGCCGTCGTGGTGACGACATCGGCCGGCGAGGTGGCGGTCAAGCGAGGCATTGCGGCATCTGTGGCCTCGGCGTCGACCAAGGTAAGACTTCCATCACTTCTATCAAGTTTCTACCCGCGGTTTGCTTTCCATCTTACTTTCCCGTGGAAATGTTTCTCTGCTCGCCCATCGTCATGGTTGGCCTCCGTCTGTCTCCCGGAGCCTGCCATCCGAACCGCTCCCGTCAACGCCTCGGTTCTTGCCAAACCATTTTCCCCTCCCATCCTCATCTCACATTTTCTCAGTCTGCCAAAAGCGAGGTTTGTCCTCAGAGCTACCGGGGGGGTGGGGAGCAAAGTGGGGGGCACTTTGACTATGCAAATGATCCTTAGTCAGTGACAGTCTGACTTTCCTGTGAAATCAGACAAGCACGAACTACAGTGACCCATAGGGGTCAAAAGGTTTGGCATGTGACCAGACTTAATTCTTCCCAACTCCACATCTGGGCTGATTTCAAGCCTCTCTGGGCATGGGTCCCTAAACTAGAAACAATTGTTAGTTCCAGATCATGATGTGTGATCAAGTTACCGCAGCACTTGTCCCAGGATGCCGCTTTATTTGTTTTTTACCGGAACTTTCTCCCACCGCGTCTTCCTCGCGTAGAGCTTTTGAACAGCTCTTTGCTAAATGGGCAACGGAGAGCAACCGTGTCTAAAAGCCAAAGCGCTCGCCTCGGCTTTAATTACAACACAGGCGTCTCGGGAGCCAGCCAACACCTCCGGTGCCGGGCTTTCCATCTCGGTTCCCCCCTCTGCCATTCGGTCAAATCGGATAAAAGCGACCGGCGGGTCGGGAATACCCATCGGGAACTTCCGACACGTGTAAAAGCGATGCTCTATAATCTTCACAACCAATCACAGTGTGGATTGGCGCGACGTGGGACACGTCGGCTTGTATTTTCACCTGCGCGTGTGCGTGCGTTTGTGACAAGCGCACCATCTGGCGTTATTGTCCGTTACCGATGTAAAGTTAACCGCACGGAACGGCAGACTGTAGTTAATTTGCAGTGATGCTTGTTCCACACCCCCTCGTCTGAAGTCCCTCTGTTAATTATTTGCCAACAGTTTTCCATGTTGTCATTGCATCCATAAAAAAAATCCAAAAAATCAGAGCCCTCTTAAAGACGCCACGCGCGTCAACGCATCAAGCTAATCACGAAATAATACTAGTTGTTGACGGATTTAATTAAATGAGGGTGAGGTTGCCTTTTCGTCGATGAAGAAACGTTTCATTCGGTGCGCACAAAAGCCGGGCTGTTGTTTTTCATGCGATAATTGAAGAGATGAAAAAGAAAACGTGGCGGTTGCACTTTGATGGAGAGCCTTAATATTCATAAGACGGTTAATCACTTAAGGAAATGAGTCGCTTTTCCCTGAAAAAGAAAAAAAACATTTGTTCAGCAATTAGCTTCGGCCCTAAATGTGTTTAGGAATGAATTTGACATCGTCCTAACGTACAAAAATGAATTATATGCACTGCATTACCTGCCACCACTGGTCGCCTCCAATAACGGGGCTTTACTGCTCACTACGGAGAGCTTTCCGGGGACTTCGGACAGAGATATCAGTTCTTTTATTGTATCCGAGCGAGGTAATGATGCCGCTGGAGGCCAGACGGACAGACGGACCGGTCGTCATCTTGTCAAAGCGAGTTCCGGGCGGCACACCGGCGATCCCCGTCCGCTTTGTCGTCGTGTGAAACACCCGAGGTGCCTTGAGCTGCTAAGTCCCCGAAGGGAAAGCGAGATGTTCAAGGAGTTACGGTGGCGTAAGAAAGAACAGCCGCCTTTTTCCCAAAGCTTATTGAGCTGTCAGGTTGTAGTCCCGGCCGCAGAATATCGATTTCCCGTCGCATGTCCAAATCCGGTCGGAATCGTCCACTCTTTTACCCCAAACTTCTGCAACGTACTCAATTTTGACCACGTGTCTCGTTTGATGATATTCTACAAATGTTTATGTCCTTTGTTTTCCCGTACTGAACTCGTATTTATTTTTTTCCGACAACTGCTTTACATCAGTGTTGCATGTAGTTCATTTTAAAAAAGCAATTGCGAGTTTATGGACGCAACCTGTTAGGCCAACATCATTAATATACCTCAGAAAGAAACGAGAGGAGACAATAAATAAGTTGTGCTGTTTGCACGGGGGACCGGACAGGCCTCATAATGAAGACGTAGTGTGCGTGTGCGTGACGCCGTGTGCCTGTACTTGAGCGCGTTTCATTAAGCTCATTTAAACGAGGTCGTTAAGCCCATGAAATGAGGCCCTATATATTTGGGAGTGGGTACAAAAAAACAGCACTCAGAAGGCGAGTGTGTGCGCGTGTGCCTTTGTGTGTGTGTGTTCCTGGGGGGACGTCTGCATCGCTGTCAAGTATGCCTTCGTGCTAGCATTAAGTGCAATAACCACTGTAGCATCCTGATAGCGCTCTATGAACAACTTGACAATAGCGGCTATTAGGATGCTTTAATTAGCTCTCGCCCAGCTTTAAATAACAAGTAACGACCGCCCACCCCCACACTACACACACACACACTCGCATGCGGACGCTACTCAAACGTAGAGTACCAACGAGTACCACCTCATTAAGGGCTTCTCGATATAGTCTGGGGCTGGTGGAGCTGACATGTGACAAAGTGCAAATAAGCCCCTATAGGTTTCCAACCTGTAAAACTAACAACAAAAATAGAAGTGGTTTGTACAGAGGTGTCTTGAAATACGAGCCATCGACCTGCCAAATTGTATTTATTTTAATTTGTACACTGTATGCTGGCCAACTCACTTCTTGGCAGATGAGAAATATTTTTATTGTCATAAACAACATCGGAACACAAACGATGCAGCAACACATAAAGACAGACAATATAATAATCCTCCTAGGCTTATTTTTTTTTTATCCTCTGCAAAGAACGATCAATATTACTGCCGTAATGAGAAGTTGAGGGATTCGTTGTGATTATACAACAAATATCAAGTATGGATGAAAATCAGACGTCAATGATGCTGTGCAGCGAATTGCATTGGTTTAAAGTTGGTCATCGCCATGCAACACCGATATGAGGCCGCTGTCGGAAAGAAGACTCGTACAACTTTAAAGCCATGGAAATCTGGGGGTGGGAAAAATCAATGTCGCGGTGGTCACGGTGCTGGAGTGGAGTGTGCAAATTTGCCTTATAAATTCCCTTTTATAACTTATAAATGTCTCCTAGGCCTTAGATTTAAGGCGGCGACAAAGACCACACACACACGCGCACGCACTAGACAATGTGATTGTAACCTCCCTCGGCTGCACCTCGCAGTCATCCGATTACGGCCTGGTGGGAAATAACAGTCGACGCGTTGGAGGAGCGTAGCAACGCGCCGCCTCGCAATTAGCCGGCAAATTGAAGCTAATAGTTTGGCGAGTTGAGAAGCAACACTTTGCAAAAGTAATTGCACAAGTAATTAGCATTTAGATGATGAGGGTTCAGAAATGCTTCCGCAGGTATTGTGTAGCGTTTAATTGAATAGATTTAATCTTATATATTGATTTGGTGTGTGTGGAAGAAAATCTAACTGTGTTAACCTCTAATTCATTTTTTGGCCTTTTTTTTTTTTGTTCAGAGTTATGCTTTTAAACTCGCTTGGACTTTTAACTTTGTTACCGAGCAAACTAGAAGTATAAATCGAGTTAATGGTTAGGGGAAGAGGAGTGAGGACATTTTTTTTGAATCAATTCATACTGAATTTGGAACAAGAAAAATGCAAGAAAATACATTAAGAAAATGGGAAAAATAGCCCAAAACTATTAGATTTACAAAGCCATACTACATTAAAATGAGAAGATTAAAATGAAAAAATAGACAAAAAAAATCTATTAAGTTGTGTTTAACTTAAGTTTGGTTAAAAAAAAAAGTGATTTGTCTCTAAATTTGACCTACAAAAGTGCTGCAGAGATTTTTATCTTTTAAATCTGATCATCTTCGTAGAAACCACACACTCATTTTCCTTTTTTTGTATTCTCCCAAAAAAAGTTAAAACGTACAAGACAACATGGGCCTTTTAAATTTGCCAGCTCGGAAGCGCATAGATTATTAATAATTCATTGCTCTCATCTTACGCCTGTGAACATTTTGCACGCTCCTCTTTTGACTTTTTTTTTTTTTACACATTTTCACCCCAAATGAGGAAAAACAACAGCAAGGTAGCTGAGGGGAGAATAAAGTCGCATTTTTATCCAAAAACAACAAAGTGTTTAATTCTGCCCTGCGTCACGCTGAACTGATTCATCAACACAGGAACGGGAGGAACAACGTTTTTCCATCAAGACTTAATCCGATAGCAAGCAGCCTCATCGTCTGCTTGTCCCGGTTAGTGAGAGTGGAGCAGGCACAAAACTCAATGAGATTAAAAAAAAAAAAAAGTGAGTTTGCAGGCATTTGTTGGGCCAGAGTTGAGGTCAGACCACAAAAGGCTGATTAAGTCTCACCCTATTATAATCTGCATTTAAAAGGCAATCAATTATTTATAATGTTGAATACTAAAATGGCTGGCTGGGAAACCCCAAAGCAACGACACCACAACGGAATCAATGGAAGAATAATAATAATCATGAAAAATGGCTTGGTGGCCTTGGTGAATATTTTGCGGTGGTATGATTAAAAATTTGAATAATAAATACAGTGCGGTTTCCTCTGTGTTTAAAACTGGAGAGAATATAAAATGAACAGAATAAAATTAGACTAATGTGCGCACGGCCATTGGGAGAAAAATGGCCAGAATTTATTCCGAGCAACCGGTTTGTTTACCCAAAAGCGCACCTTTAAAAATTACATGCATAGTTAACTTAGATAATTAAGTCTGCCACTAGTTCTCTTACATTTGTTTTTGGGCATGTTGAGTTGTACAAATGAATCAAGGTGATCTCAACAAAATTTTCTGTTTGGAAACATTGATTTTCACCAACTGCAAATGACTGTGGAATTTACTATCCCCCGCGATAATACCAAATTTACATTGCAAAGACAAACACGCTAACCTACAGGATTTTTTTTTTTCTTCACAGAAACTTAATTGCTCCATCGTTCAGGTTCCTCCTCCTTTCAAGGCGGCAAGCCTCGGAGCTGACAACAGCTGTCTTTGCTAATTCTTTTCATTAGCAGTTTGCAAACTCTTCGTAGTCGCTCACTAGCCTCCGGAGAACGAGCCAGATATGAACGATGGAAGGGAGAAAAAAAAAAATCGGGCAAAGTATAATTTTCACCTTTGACGAAAAGCCTCTCACGCACGCTTGAGTGGTGGGGCGAGACGGCGCCGCTGACGAATGACGGCAACAAATCTAAGACGACAGCCACTTGGAGCTGTCGGCGGATGGACGGCGACGAGCCTCTCGACACGCTCACCCTGTCTGACAAGCTCGCCGCTGTCCTTCGCTGACAGTCCCGAGGAGGACTCGAGAAGACTGACCACCGAAAACTCGAACGACGATTGAGTTCCATGAATGAAAAGTCAATTCAGCCTTTTCGCACTGCACTTAACAGGAAGCAGCGGACTGTCGACGTTTCATATGTTGAGTCGAACCAAGCTAGTTTCATTTTTATTTAATTCCCTCAGTCTCCTTCCAACTCCGAAATTGGCTTCTTCAAGAAGTAGATACAGGAGAGCCTTGTTCTCTTGTGTTGTCTACGTTTGTTAGCATCAGCGGTGTTTCAACCCCTGCGTTGGCTGTGATGTGCTTTTCGACCTGCGAAGCCTATTATCGCTAGCGTTGACAAAGTCACCATGACATAAATAGACATGGCGGGGTCGCTTCTTGTCTTTCATCCCAGCGTGATATCCAGTGACTGCTTATTAGATTGAACCATCGGAGCCCCGTCAGCTCGGAGCCACGCTCACGAGTGAGCCGGTTTGTTTCCATTCCCTGCCCGTTTGGCCAAATAACAAAGCCGATGTTGGATCGCCGCTTTGGAAAGTCTCTCGGTTGGCTTTATTCGAAGGGACAAAAGCGGCGATGCCAAAGGTCAGCTGGGACATGGCGGCGATTGTACGTAAACCTCAGCGACATCCCGAGATTGACAAACGCCACACAGATAAGGTTCATCTAGTCGCCATTGTCCAAGCGCCCGCTTTTGTCGGCGCTTTCATTTTTTTCCATCTTCTTCTCGGCAGTCAATAACGCTTGATATGTGCCTTGATGGCGGATTCATGATAAGCATCTCATTGACTCCTATTTTTTTATCGATCGCATCGCGCACTGACTCCGATGTCTGGCAATGCCGATGAGGTCGCTCAGACGATGTCGTCGTAAGGTGTTCCGAGAGCTAATCAATTCCCTATAGTCCAATGATGATTTGTTTACATTTACTTTAAAATATTTTTACTTTATAAAAAATTGTTAAATAAATGTATTGATTATTGAAGATAGTGACAGTTAAAATATCGAATTAAATTAAATTTGAATTGTTCTTTCATTCTAGAATGAGCCATTTTGAATACTTCGATAGATGAAATAAAGTTAATGGAATGCAAAATAATTCTTTGTAAATTGCTTTTACAATGAGACACGATGATCATGCAGTACATGATTGAGAGCAGACTGCGGACATTTTGTCCTAATCCAGGCCCGCCAGCGCGCTGGGATTGGTCGGCGAGCAGACAACTGACTCAGCATCTCCTTGATTAACAATCACAATTCAACTTTCCACGAGGCCTCCTTAAACGAAAACCGCTGCTTAATCCTTTTCCTGCCCCCCTCTCTTGCGGCCGTCTGCTTGAAAGCAGATTTGTTTGTCTACAAACACGGTGACGTTCGCATTCCTGAATGGAAAGCGATGCTGGCGACGCTCATTGGGAGCCAAATAAAATCAGGTGCAGTCATCGGCGCAGATGAGACAGCTTATGGACGTTGCCTTGAGCAACAACAGACGTGCTCGCAGGCTGCCAACTAAATCATGGGGCCCATTTTATGTTGTTTTTTTTTTCCCCAGGAAGTAAAAATCAAATCCAAAAAGCAAAACAGGAAGTGGCACTTTTTATGAGTAGACTAATAGTTCCCCTGCGTGGCTTCTCAAAGCTGTCTTTCAGCAAATTTACATTTTGGACCACAACTAATATGCAGATCCCTGAAGAACTTTCAGGGAAGACACCTCTGCTTCTGCATTTTCAGAATTTTCCTGTCCGAACCTAAAATGTATTCTGAAACCTCAAACTGCATATCGTTGACCCCTAACCTTAAGCCCCAATGACAATATTACCACCCAAAGACTAAAAGAGTTGCTAGACTCTATTCACCTTCCGGTGTAGCGTGACAAATTCTCCCAAAACCAAGGGCGCACCACTAAAGGAGAGATTTCTCCCTCGTGGTCATTTTGTGACGGATCATTTTCTCAGGAAGAGGATTTGCTGACATTTTCACCATTCAATGCAAATAGCAAGCGGCGAGTCCGGGACGGGATAAGACTGGTGGCGAGAAGCTAATAAATCAAATCCAGGCAGCAGAGTGTGAAGGTGGTTTACTTTTGGGATCCTCCGGGGGGGGGAGGAGTAAAAATGTAAGTCGGGAAGGCCGCCTTTGCTTTGAGGATTTATGAAGGACAATCCGGTTGTCTGTTTGCGTTCTCATGTATACGGCGGAATTGGCGAATTACAAGAATACAAATTCCATCCTTTGAAACTTTGGAGAAGCAAAAGTCTTGGGACACACCAACGCCCAACCATAAACCTTTTCTTTAAACCCTGAACCCCAAACTCCTATTTGTAAAACTACTCCAAACCGTCGCATAATTCTATTATCAAGCCAACCTTGCCCGTGAAGTTTAAAATAAATTATATATTTTTTCCTGTTGATTAAGTTAGCTCTCGTCGCTTCCCCGTTGCGACGGCTGCGGTATGAGGTCTGTGTACCGGATCAATGGGCCAACCAGACGCAATGCCAGATGAGGTATTTCCACGACGCACCTCATTGATCGCCGCTGTCGATGCTTCGCTAGTGACACTTAATTGTGCGAGGAGGAAAACTTTATTTTTTTTTCGCCCTCCTGCTTTTCAATCAAATACAAATTGGCTTTTGAGGGAAAAAGAACGGTGCGTGGCTTCGGACCGATGATGGAGTGATCCATCAATCTAGCAGAATCTCAGCCGGGTGCTGAAATCCAGCGCTGGTTGATGGCATCCTTTAATAATAAAAAGGGGCAGTGTGAGAAAAAGAAAAAAAAAAAGGCAAATGGCAGTGCTCGTTGGAATAGAAAGCTCCACGCGGCCTTGCGGCGTCTTAATGGAACGCCGGCAGCCGGTATTACACAGACGCTCTATCAGAGCCCATCAAAGCGCGGGATGTATAGCGGCGGAATATCAAGCACGGCCATCTTGATTGTTTACTACGCCTCTCTGCTCAGCTGCCCATGCTGAATTTATGCCGCTGTGTTGTGGCTGCAAAACAAATCGAACTCTGCTAGTTGGTAAAATCCCAAAGTCAACTCCAGGAAAGCCACCATATTGTAAAATCAACTTGTGTGTCGTTGAGACTAAAATTCAATCAACCGCCATAGAAGTACAATCTTCTCACTGCGACCACTACCGAAACATTTAAACTTATGTGAGATTTACTCCACAGAGCGCCGAGGAGCGGCAATCTCCCCGGTGCGAATAAGCATGCAGAGAAGGGGCGGATTTGAACGATCAAATTAAAGGATTAAACCATGTATGAAATCCATGTTTCAGTGGGCTCTTGGCGCAAAGACACTTTGAGGAGGAATATTATGCTTCAGCAGATAAAAGACTTTGGCTTTGGCCCGTGTTTAAACCCAATAAAATCCTTCCGCGCTCACTCGGTTAATGTCGCAGTGCTTGTGTTTCGCCCAGCATGGATGCAAATGACTCTTGCCTGAAACTTTCAGAAGGCTGAATCATAATTGCTTTTGCCTGCTGTGCGTTTTCAAGTTCTACTCAGTTTACGTTGCTTCGAACTTGACGTCCGGCGTAATACTTTTGAGACAAAAGGATGAAAACTGATCGAAAATGAGTTTTGCTTACATTTGACTCGTCTGACCTCAATGTTTAGCCCAGTCCGTTCCGATTTGACCCACGAGAGGACCATCAAATGTTTCGCTGCTAATTAAATTAGCCGCCTATCGCTTTTCGGACTCACATGATGCTTACCTTGAAATATCTCCTGCCATGTGTATAGACTAGCATTAGCATTTGAAGAGCTCACATTGTTGGCATCCCGCCTGGAGGTGATTCCAAGCCCACAAAACACTCAAAGCAGAGTCTGTTTTGTTTTCTCCCCACCTGCTGCACTCTAAAAACCCCCCACCTCGCTTGTGCCGTGTCAGACCCCCGACCACGGCGGGTGTGCTGGGAGCCCCCCCGGGGTTCTCGCTGACCGCTTCATCTTGTTGGATAAAAAGCCGCCTTTGAGCGGAGCTAGCGGGGGGCCCGGCGTTGTCTTAGCCCCCCCCAGGAGGGGAAGCTCAAAGGTAGAAATGAAGCCGCCCAGACAATATTTTCAAACAAAGGTGCATAACAGTTTAACCTTAAACTAGCGGCTTCTAAAAACGATTGAGGACCGGTGTGCTGGATTGTTTTCAAAAGAAAGTCGGACAGCTTGCTTCTTTTATTTACATCCCAACAATGTGAATTTATTTAACTGTCACACTTCTTACTTCCACTTTAAATTTCTTACTATTGCGCAATATTCCCAGCTAAAGCGTCATAAAAAAGGGACTCGAGTATGGAAATTATGAGAGCTTTGTAGCGTAATATGCTATCGTTATCGCTAAACTGCGGCTAGCCAGCTGTTTCATTGACTTCCAATCCCGGCCTTGAAGAATGCACTCGTTGCATTTTGCAGCATTATGTCGCTAATTAGGCGCAGTTGTGGCAAAAGAGTCGCCATGGGCGGCGCCTCTGGTTTTCCCAGCCCGATTGGACGTCTGTGTTGTTGTTTGCTTCAACCGCTTGGGCTTAATCCCGCTCATGTCGGGTAAACAAAAAGCAGCCGCGCTTGATTCGATGTGCTTTGAAGGCACTTCAGAGCACCTTTTTCAAGCTTTTTGTCAAAGCAGCAGGGGGGGCTGTATGGAGGGCTGGCTGACTGGACGAGTTGCCAGTTTTTTTTATTTGTATTTTTGGTCAGTTTTTACTTTCTTCCCCCCCTAATATTTTTGTATTTTTTATCAATTGTTTGTGTCGACCAGATTTTTTTTCTCATTTGTTCCTGCCAAGCTGCCTTTATCTGAGGCTAACTCAATCTGGCCAGTGTACATCGACTCCCCTCGCGGGTGTTCATCTATGAGGTACTGACAGACTGTTGGATCGTTCCCTCCCCAAACGCTCAGCAGTCACGGCCCGCCGGAGCCCCGCGTGTCACTCGGTCAGTCGCAGCAGGGAGCCCCCGATAAACTTAAAGCGTGACACGAAGAAGCTCAATGCGGTCAACTGCTCGATGCCTTTGGACGGGGCCTCTTCGACGCCTGTCTCGCACAAACAAGAACACAAAAGGAAGGTTGCAAGCGCTGCGAGGTCTGAGCAATCGGACGATATTAGCTCCGCTTTCTCACTCGAGCATGTCGGCAATCTCGCAATTTCAGCGTCCAAGCCTTCGGCGGCGGCTGCGGCGGCGGCCCTCCCTCCTGGGCTGGAAATCACCGAGCGTATCCGTAGCCGCTCTACGGAGCATCAACGCTATATAAACCCGGCAGACGATAGTGTTATTTTCATGATGCCGGTCTACTGCAGCCGCCCCGGGGTCAGCGTTAAGTGTGAGAAGGATGTCAGATGCGTAGGTTACGATGCTTGGAAACATGGGGCTTGGCAGTCCAGACAAGTAGCAATTAAAAAAAACAAAAAGGTATAAAAAGAAAACCGATGTCGCCGATGATCGCAGCCAATTTTGTCTAACATATTAGACAGAAATGGTGTGGTTTTTTTTTTTTTTTTTTTCTTCCTCTCCATCTTTGTTTACACAGTTGCGCGTGATGTGCTGCAGCATTACGGTCCAATAGACTGGACACGGCGGCATGCGGGGACGCCCGGGACTAATCGGTTTCACATTCAGGCGATGGCGCATCACCATGGAGATTAACTCTAGCCTGTAACGGGACGTGAACGTGACTCGTTAATTCTTGCTGAATTATATATATAATTATATATATATTATATATATATATATATATATATATTTATATATATATTATTTATATATATATATATATTTTAGGGGTGTAACGATTCATCGATACACATCGATTAATCGATATAATGCTCTACGATTTATTGGCATCGATGCTAAACGTAAACATCGATTTATATCGCCGTGTTTGACCTCGGACATTAGACGCGACTTTATTTTGAAATCCAGTTCATTGTTGCTTGTATATGTGTATACACACACATATATATATGTATAAAAACTGCAGTGAGAGTGATCGCTCATGGGGCGACACGGTGAGTCTGCGTGATGGATGTTTCTGGGAGAAGAGCCATTATTCCCATCAGCTTCCACATTTCAGCCAAGTCCGGCGTGTCTGTCCGTGCTTGGCCGAAGGGAAAGGAGGAGAGAAAAAACCAGCCCTCTTGCAAGCAGATGGATTTCATGAATTTCATTTCCTTGCATACTCTTCCTCCTCCTTCTTCCTTGTGTGTTGTCACAAGCTAACTTTGTCAGTGGATTAAGCGATCAAGAGGAGAAGGTGGCCCAGAATATTCCTCATTTTATATAATATTTTTGTATTCTCCCTGAATACTTTTTTTTGTTGTTATTTCGAAGCAATATTTTTGAGCAGTGTTAGCAAGCAGATGGACTTCATGAATTTACACTCGCACAATCCTGCTCTTCCTTCCTTGCGTGCAATTACAAACCGGTGTTATTTCTATGTAGGGAGCAATATCGAGTCTTGATTAAATTTGTTTGCACGCGTCTCCCGTGAGATAGTGAGCATATTTGTGGAGGTGGTAGTGCATTTTAATGTCAGCAACACCGCACCGCATGTCCAGTTGTATTGGAAGAGACCATTGCAAAAAAATGCTAACTGGTTCTGTGCTTTGCGATTGGCCAATCTGTGTATCTGGTGTGTAGATGCATAATATTTGTTTGCCTGGCTAAATGCAAACTCAAACACAAAACGTTTGAGCAATTCTCTTTCCTTCGTTCAAACGTTACCGATGACTCAACGCAGTCAGAAATCCACCGCGTGCTTAGGCAGATGGTGGCGGGCTGCAGACATGAGGTTCTGCTCGGCTCGAGACCAAGATGGCGACAGATGTCACCTGACACAATCACCATCGAGATGAGGATGTCGCTTGGGGGGGTGTGGGCGTGTGACAACCCAATGTTGTCTAGTGTCTTGTCGCCAAGCCGCAAACTGAGCATTGGATTTTGACGCCATGCTAGGCCCACATCCCCTCACGTGATCCAAAATGGCCGACTTCCTGTTTGTTTGTGGGTATGTGTGAAATAGGCAATGCAGCTGGTTTATTTTTTTTAAATACAAAGCGTCCATCATCATAACTGATTTGCTAATATAAATGCATCATCTGCATTTATATACACTCTTCCCCCATGCTGTGTTTTATTGCGCAAGTTATTATAAATATAAATATTTACTGTTGCAATATCTTTTTATTGCATGATATTACTTTGTGCTTTGTATACCTCCTCTGCAACACCTCATTATGTATGCATTTAGGAATAAACACAGGGATTTTTTTTTTTATTAGTATTATTATATATGTTCTGATAATTTGATTGTAGCAATATTTCTGTATGGCTTCATCCCGCTGGGAACCTTTTTCCAATCTTTCCAGTTTGAATAACTGACGATTATCATTTTCCTTTTATAAGGAACATTGCAGGTTTATCTAATGAAGTGTCTGGCTACTCGTGACATAATCGCAGTACAGCATGGACTCAGGTGTTGCCGTTCGACCCCCGGCCAGAGCCCCAAATGGCTTTGGCGCAGGCTCGAAAATTATTTATATGGCTCCTCACCCCCCGCTCACCCAGCAGATGCTTTCTGTCCAGTCGGCAGAAAGCATCCGCTGGCCGATGATAATAGGCCACCTTCAATTGATGCAACTGGAACCATGTAGCACAAAATAAAATGGAGAGAAAATGTCAGCTGCCATCACGCAACCTCCGCATCCTTCATACTTGTCTCCTCGCAGCATGTCCACCGTCTTAATAAATAAATCCAGGCCCCTGTGTGTGTGTACTGGGAGTAGGCGTGCACAGACACACAGCAATATTTACAGTATGTAGTCATGGCCAAGTCTTGTTTGTATTCCTTCCGGTGCATCATCATTTTCTGGTGTGTGTTTGCAGTCAGTCCACATGCACGGCTCAGTTTTTTTTTTTCCCCACTTTATTTACCAGCTCATTGTCTCCGTCAAGCGTGCTAGTTGGTGAAGGAATTATTTTAAAGATTTTGTTAGTGAGCAAGACTAGATGTGTAAGAGCTTAATATTTGTATTTTAGTGTTTAGTTTGTTGCTTAGTTAGGTTTGTTTGTTTTTGTGGGACAGTGACCCGCTAGAACCAGTAGATGGTGCTGTGGAAGGTACTGTAGGTTCCGCTCCACGCACACGACTGAACGGTGATGCCGCAAATGGAGAGGAAGCTAACCGAAAGATGAAGTTGCAACAAATCAGGTGTTTGTTTTTGGGTAAACTCTTATTACTCTTAATGAGGCCATGTTTGTGAGTGCGGGCTAAGTCAGAGGGTCACATTCTGAGCGTTAATGATGAGTTTTCCTCCACCGCAGAGGATGAGGAGGAAGCTTGCTCATTAAAACAAATAGCAGGGCTGGAAAGAGCATCTCCTCACCTTGGATATGCTCGGGAATCTTGCCCCCCCCCACCCTCCCCTCGAGTCTCCGGAATGGAGCAGTTCTGTGAGTAAAGCGTTTGAGTTGACAGCTTGTAGTGGACAAAAGAAGCTGACAGCTCATCTTCCCGGGCTTCATTCCCTCGCTCCATCACTCCTTTGTCTCTGCTTTTTTTTGGGGGGCGGGGGTGGTCTTTGGCTTCCACCGTACACGCGCAAAAGCGTACACACACACACGGCTGTCAGAGAAGCTCCAGTAGGGATTTATCTCCGAGTGGACACGCATTCAACTTGTCTGCCCGTGTGAAACTGAGTTTTCATCCCAAAACACAGCATTGTTGCAAAGGGTGTTCCCCAGGGTTCTGTTTCGGGTTTACTTCTATTGACAATTTATTTTACAGCTGCTGTCACACAAACACAAGCCGCCTCGTGATCACAAACATACAATTGTTTGAAGTGTACCGAAGCAGCCTTGGGCAATGAGCCACATGCTGCTTCACCAAATCGAAAAACCTCATCTGATCTCATGTCGAGGTCTGTTTTGCAACAGTTTATACAAGCTTTTCCCCCACTTTTGGAACTTCTACTCTTACTACTTTTGGTTATACTCACATTTTTGAAATCCAACCACAGCCTAGTTTTTGAACACTTGGGCCTACTACGTTATTACAAGTACTACAGTAATTCTGTTACTAGTACTGGTTGGGTTCTGTATGATAAAGCTGCTTGTGAATTCTGAAGCCAAGCTGCGTCGCTGCGGGGTCAGGCAGGATAATGGAATGAAGGGCCAGAGCGCCGCTCGGAGGGGATCCGGGTCTTTTCTATTAACTTCAAGGCCAAGCGGAGGGGAATCCGGCTTCAGCGCCGAACCCTTAAAAACCCGTAGCAGTCCGTTGAGCCCAGATTCCGAAGCGGCGGGTGAAATGGGGGGAAAAAGATGTCCCACGGGGGGACTGGCTGTGATTGAGCCAGCATTACATCAGCCTGCACTCGCATGATAACGGTTCTTCGTCACTAAAATGCTATTTTTCACATAGCAGGTGTGAAAATAAAAATACTTTGTTTTGATAGACAAAGCACATCTTTACTGTACGGAATTGGGTTTCTTGCACAACCAACCAGACTATTATACAGTGAAGTTCTCGATGTTTTGAGGTTCAAGGACATAAAATGGATATTATAAAATGCAATCAAACTCAATTTTGAAATCTACTACTTGAGTGATGATCAATACTGAGTTGTCGTTATTTCGGTTCCAGGTGTCTCCTGGGGACAACCAAAGCGCTGGCTTGCTACTCACCCCGGGCGTAAGGTGGGGACAGACGCCCATCAACCAACTCACGCCCTGGGACACGGACGAGCCGCCTAGCAAGCAGCATCGAGATGGCGAGGCTACAGGTAACGCATGAAATTCACCCGCTTATTGTGAGCGAGCCACTTTAAGGCATTTTGAGTGTGAGTGAAAATGCATAATGTACAAACAGCTGCTTTTTTTTTCCTTTTTTTTTGAATGTCAAGATCGTACATGCAAAGAAAACCCCCTTAGTGGTCTTAACAGCCCACGTCAAAAGCACTGTCGACGGGATAATGTGCAGCCGTCTGACATTCATGCCATTGTCTCCCCTTTTCCGCCTCCCCTTCCCCGAAGACTTATTTGTAATGAAGCCACCCAGAATGGCTTTGCCCCAGAGCGGTTAATTTCCTTCGCTGACCTGCCGCGACTCACCCAAAAATGTCTCTTTTTAACAAGAACACCAGCAGACAGCGGCGTTACGCTAATAAAGAGAGACAACCGAGGACTCAATTGCAGCAACCGTTGACTGATTGATTATGAGACATTTTTCGTTAGTTATTTCAACTTTTTTTTTTTTTTTTTTTAATTCGGGTAAGGCAGTTGAGAACCGATTCAGCAATACCAACAAATTGTACAATGCGATGCAGTTACACGCATCATCCAGCTCAGTGGCCTAGTGGTAGAGTGTCCGCCCTGAGACTGGAAGGTTGTGGGTTCAAACCCCGGCCGGGTCATACCAAAGACTATAAAAATGGGACCCATTGCCTCCCTGCTTGGCACTCAGCATTAAGGGTTGGAATTGGGGGGTTAGATCACCAACTGATTCCCGAGCGCGGCACCGCTGCTGCTCACTGCTCCCCTCTCCCCCAGGGGATGGATTCAAATCACACGGGGATGGGTTAAATGCAGAGGACAAATTTCACCACACCCAGGTGTGTGTGTGACAATCATTGGGACTTTAATCTTAATAATACATTCTTGCATCATTGTACAAAAGGTTCACAATAGACTCGAAATAGACGCTATAATGTTATAAAATAGGCTCTATAATGTAGTGCAGACATTGAGAATGAGATACAAAATGAAGAAATAATTGGCAACACTCCATTGGGAGGAACTGGGTCACAAGGCATCAACAAATGCAAGGCAGCACCGGTTAGCTGACTGACTTGTGACTTCTCTATCAGAACCTCCAGCGTCATAAATAATGCAGGTGATTTTTTTTTTTTTTCCAAGCATTGTTTAGACTTTGGCCCTTTGACTCAGCCCTCTGTTATTTTTAGAAGGTGGCGATGAGGCATCATTTAGGTCCAATATGGTTGCGTCTTCCCGGCACACCCTGCTCACAGAGCGCCTCGGGGTAGGATATGATTGGCTCAGAGTGTGCGGATAAACACACAGTCCACAGTGGCATTAAAAGCACAAGCCATGCGTTTGCTCTTTGCTAAACTCTTGCGATGATGTTGATCTTACACTCAGGTTAATTAAACATAAGGGAGGTTGCGTTATAAGGAAAAAAAAAAATCTTCAAATGCAGCCTCAGTACTGCAGCAGCCGGACGATTGGATTAGAATGCATTAGAAAATCGGGAGAAAAAATAATCACTATACAGAATTAGATTCAAAGTAGCCGAGTAATAACACACTATATTGCAAATATGAGCAATATACTGGAAAAAAAAAACATGGCGGACCTCGTCGGTGATATTACTGGAAAAGAAATGTTAATATTTGCCACAAAGTTTTTACGTGGGGAATCTTTATCAAATGTGTGGTTGTTTTTGTCTCGCAGGTCCCTCCTGGGCGGCGCCGGTCAGCCAGCCCAGCCTCTTGCCCCACACGTACGCCCTCCCCCACCCGCCTTCCTACAACCACAGCGTGACGGCGCAGTCGCCCATCATCGGGGTGACGTCTGTGCCGCCGCCCCATCATCAGCACTCCCTCATGACGGCCCACTTTCAGCTGACGCCACAGTCCACCCCGCAGCCGCCCGCTATGGTGCTGAGCATGCCCGGCCAGCCTCCTTACGCCACAGCTCCGTCCAACCACGTGGTGCACCCCGGCCCTCACGGCATGATAGCCAACGGCCACTTGAGCGCCCACCACCCAGGCCTCATTCATCTCACCAATGGACAGGGGGCTGCCAGCCACGCCCCGGCTGCCGCTAACGCATCGCCGGCCGCCGCCGACAATCAGGAGGGTCCCAACGGGCTGCAAATGCTGCGGACGGTCGGGATGGGGAAGTACGAGTTCAGCGATCCGGGACATCCCAAAGGTAACCAAGGAGGGGCGGGCAGGGGGATCGCGCTCACGTCTTTTCATTGGGCTTTCAATGAGCAATTTTTATTTGTTCTGCTCGCATCTGCCCAGACAAAACTCAGAGCCTAAAGCCACCATTAGACTTTTGAGTCTGACTGTGCTGGAATGGCAGCCATGCTAACAAATCAAGTGTTTGGTTTACAGGGTAGCTTTGGGTTAGGGAAAGTGGGTTAGCTTCCGCGTGTTAGTTAGCTTCACCATTGGAGCTCGCGAGATGGTTATTAACCTAAGACTCAACTAAAGCGCCTTTACTGATAGAGCAAAAAAAATTTTTTGTCCGAATCGGACCAGTGCCCGCCTCGCAGGTGTCGTTTGCAAAGTTGATTCACAGCCCTCGAGCAGAATTTGCCGTCTCGTTTTAACCTTGGAGTTTACGACGCAGGGACACGTCAGAAACAGATGTTCGCAATTCCCGGTACAATTTTCACATTTAATGAAGCTTTTCATTTAGGTTTAGATTGTTTTCACCCCCACACGCACTCCCAACCCCCCCTCGCCACATCGCCGACTCATTGTGATCAATAAAACAAAGGCAAATGAACTCGTAGATTGCAGAAAAGCAATTATTATGCGGCCTGCCCGCGCCACATTGAAATGAGACTGTAGGTAGAATTGCAAACGGATAATTAGACAGGATTGTCTGCTCGCCCCGGTCTCGATAAAATGAGAATTTTTGCTACCTCCGGCGTATTGAATCGGCTGTCATGATCCATTAAGTCTATACGTGCGCACCTGCGTTGACCTCCCACGAAGAGGCGCCGAATGTTAGCGTTCGCGGCGGCGCAGAACGACATTGTGATTCCAGCCCGAGGGATCGTCGGCGTCGGTTATTGCAATTGATCACATTTTCAATCAATTAAGCCATATGCTGAAATGTAAACACGCCAGCGAACCTCCAACGCCGGCAGGCCACCGATAAGTCAATGTTGTAAAGAGACAAGATGGCAAAAGGGGGCTTGATCTTGGAGATGCTGACGCCGGCGCTCTTAATCAACACCCAGGCCGCGAAGTGTGTGTCGGTCCGATATTTTATCAGATGACAGCCTGCAAACAGGACAGTGGCAGAAATCGCGCATCGTCTTTTGAATGCGGCTTTTGCTTCAAAGGCAGCAATTTGTCCTCGCTCCGCTTCGACGAGCGCATTTTCTTCTTTGTGCACACGTGTGCCGATACGTGCTTGCCGATACCGCTCTCAACAATTCAGTCTTGGGTTGTCATTGACCATACAGGGTCATAAAATACATGTTGATTCTCTGAAATACCATTGACAAATACAAAATGATTTGAATAGCTATTTAGAAGGGCGAGTATTAGATCCGCTTCATGGAATAACGTCCGTGAAAAGAAAAGTGCAGCGTATCGTCTGCTTTGTGTGCACTTTTAACTTGCTCTCCTGCTGAAATGTTTGTCGCTGCTCTATAATTTTGCCCACCTTATTTCGCCGCCCACAGCAGGCACTGCCGGTAATAACCGCCTGTCGACACCGTGCGCCCCTCCCTTCCTCTTTAACGTTTACATTCTGTTTTTTATCGCTACTCAAATAACCGGTGCGGCTGACTCGGACAAACTCTGCCGTCAGCGGAGGTGACTGACATTGTTGATTAAAGGCCTTGTAAAGAGTGCAGGGCCCCCGCAGGCCGGGAGAGGCAACTCGAGTATATTGAACGGCCCGTTTAGATCGATGCTCGTGTCCTGATGAATATCAGCCACGGGATGCGAGTGTCGAGCTCAGCACGGACGATGGGATTGATTTGAATGCATCTAAGCGAAGGGGCGGGGCGGGGGTACATTAGCGTTTGTTGCGTTAGCGTTACGGTTATATTTGCGCTACGTTTACATTTAAGAGACAGAAAACATATCAGTTATTGAGCATTAATACGTGTTGTCATTGGTTGCCAGCCTGTCTTGATTTTGTTTTGACACACATTCTGTTTGAAAAGCCAGCCTTTTATCTGACAGTTGACGCTCGCTTCCACCTCGGCAGTCTTTACTAGCTCTTTGCGCCCACACAAACGGCGGCGACGATCACATGCATAAATGCACTCGAGGAGCCACCGGGCCCACGCGATGACACGGCGTGACACGCAGCCTCCTCGCCTGCCCGGGGAGTTCATCTTCCAGTCAGCTCACATCAGACCTTATCGGGGGAAGCGACGAGCGGCCGTCGTGAACGCAATTAAGATGCCCCGCCGAGTTAAGATCAAGGCAGTGGTTTGCCGTGAAAATGTGGATCTTTAACGTCGAGCAAAAAGTCAGCTGGATTTACACTGGTGACATGATACTGTATGTTATGTATGACATCAGAGAAATATAATGTCTTAGAGAAAGGAGATATCGTTCAAGTGCATTTCAAAATGGTGGGCGATAAATCTAAAATTAGACAAATAAAAATAAACCAGCCTCAGCTGTTATTCACGCCGCATCACTCATTTAAATTTTAGACGGCAATGAGGACAGCAGGAGCTTCACTTCCAGTGAATCCTCGCAAACAGTTTTGCAATAAGCCACGCCAAGCCCATTAATCACAGCGGCCTTCATTAAACCTGGCCCCCCTTTTCTCCTCGCTTTGTTTCCCGTTTGGCAGCGCCCGGGGGGAAAAAAAGTGGACGCAAGCTTCGTTGGCACGGTGACGAGGTGACAAATTGTTTTGGTACCTTTGCAGTTATCTTGAAGTCGGTCATTATAGCGAAACAAGAAAAAGTATAGCATAGCGGAGCAATGCTTAACGAGCGCACAGCTTGGCAGATCCAGTGTAAATATTGACCATGTTTGTTATTTAAGATTGCCGTCTCCAACCCATTTTGGAGACAGCCATGGCCGGCCTTCCAATTCTGAAGCGTCATTGCCTTGTCAAGTCAGTTCTTTAACTCCCTGTAATTACAATTTACTCTAACAAATAACGATCCATGTAAATGTAAACAATTTACCTTTCATGACTTTATATGGCTCAATGTTTAGTAGAATTGTGTTTAAAAACCGAGTATACGACACACGGCCGCTTTAATTTCTCTTCTAATTGCCAGGAGTGAACTTAACTGGTTTTTGTGCCCCTCCCTAGTCAGTCGTGGTCTGTGGTTTTTCGCTGGGATCAGCATGGCTTCCGTCCAAGAGTTTCCTTTACATCTTGAAGCTGCACAGGAGAGGGGGCAGGGGGCTATTGGGAATATGGCGGCAGTTGAAAAGCCGCCTTCCGTCCGCACTCGCTCTCCCTCGTTATCGTATTTTAAAGGCGAGGAGCCCCCGCCAGGAGCCTCGGTGCATTATATCTGCCCGCGGTTAATGCACGGACGCTGGATAGCTCATTAAGATTGATCATCCCTTCCCCACTTCTTCCCATGCACAATTCAACGACGGCTTCATTAATCACCCGGATCTCGCAGATAAAGCTCGTGAACGTCACCGGCCGAACCTGAGGCCCGGACAGATCATGTTCTACATGCATAATCGGGAGCGTCCCTTGCCCACCCCTCACCTGCCCTCTTTGCGGCAAGTCACTCCTTTTGTTCGCGACGCGGGATCGCATCCCCTTTTGTTCTTCCAAAGAAAAAGAAAAAAAGCTCAGCGCTTGGTTGCGCTTGAATTTAGTCTTTTTATCTTTGCCAAGTTTGATGAGCTTTCGGGAGTGTTGAGCACCCCAAAAAGGTGATGGGAAGAAATGTCTCCATTTTCTCAAGTGCGCCATTAATAGCCTGCAATATATTTAGTTAGCAAACTGCGAGCGGAAACTGTAAAACAAGCAACAAGAAAGATGTAGAAACAGCTGGAGTCCATTTGCCTCCAGGGAGCGCTGGCGCTTATTGGTCCCCCGGAAAACTTAATGGAAAAACTTTATGGGCGCCATGAAAGCCCATCAAATAAAGTTGATTTCCGCCGCACAAACAGATACAAGGAGACATTTACAAGAAATGTGATTCAAGTCATGTGGCTATAAAACTGGATACAACCTCATATTTTCACCGCCTCTGATTTGCTTTACCAGATAGCCGAAAAGAAACCTACTAGTTTTCGCCATTCAGCTTTTGAATAATTGTTTAAAATAGAACCGGGACAAATGAACTCGTAAGCAAGACTGGAGTTGTGACTGGCAAACACGGCAGATGCTGCCAGAAAGCCGCCGTCCGTCTTCGGTGCAACGGCTGTTCCGCTCTAATGAGAAGGCCTACGAGCAGCGGGGAGGTGGGGCGCAGAAACATTTCAATGTTTGTGTCAAACTTCTGCCAAGAAAACTTTTAAACAGCTTTGATAACGCATGCGGGACATCTAATAAATACTAATGACGAGAGCAGACAATCCCCCTTCCCGTCTTATTATTCCTGGGAGTTAGCAACAAGGTCGAGCGCGGGGAAGATTGATAGTTTGTCTGCGACCTAGACGGATGATCGCCGCTTCCGTCTGCAATCGAGACATCTTGCGCTCGCCCGACCGAAATCCCGTGTGAGGCGAAGCTCGCGCGATGCTATCGAATGACGCCGAATCACTGCGCTATTGACTATTTGTCGCGGCCGTTCTCCGAGACCCAGATGACGATATGTTAGTCAACATTGTGTCGATATTTCACGCCGCCGTATGGATAATATACATGACGAAATGATTCATCACAATGATATTTGTCGGGAGTGTATCGTCACAGATGATAGCAATATATCACAATGGCAATATTTGTTGCTAATGTAGTCATTCCATACTGTAAGAAAAAAATGGATACGGTACAGTTATTTATGGTATGGATAAGTGATGCTAGTTTATTGATTTTTGTTGCACTTGTTTTTCAATATGTACATGGTTTTTTTTGGGGGGGAGGGCGAGCAATGAGGCATTCCGTAAGCAGTTCAGTGTGTTATTGGCATTTAAATGTTGTCTGTCTTCAGGGCCCCTGAGCTAAAAATAAAATTAGAAGGTCACAGCTGAAATATGGTCAGAAAAAAATGAAAGATTTTTTTTTTTTAACAAGTTCTAATAGGATCAAAGGCAAGCGTTCCATAGCCCCCACCGCTCACCTTCTCCCGCTTGAGCCGCTTTGACTTTTAGGACGTTGTCCAGTAAACATGCGGCACGGACACGGTGACCTTTATCCTTAAAGGGCTCAGCTGACATGAAAATGTTATTATCTTTGTCTACATGCCGAGGAGGTGATGAGAAACGCGGCGAGTCGTAAACGTAATGCAAGTGTGAATGGTAAAAGATGCTGAAGGTTACGCCAGACCTTTGCGCCATGCTTGAATTTTTTTTTTTTTTTTACAGGGTGTCGGGGGCGGTAATAAATAAAAAAAAATAATAATTCATAAGAAATTAATTAACCAGTTGCTCATAGTTTTACGTAATAAAGCTTAGTTAATAATTGACTCATTGATTATTATGAGTATAATCATTGTGGTGATTGTTTTTGTGGGTAGTAGGTAATACTTTGACAGCTAATGTTGTAATTGCCTGAGTGTCAGGCACTTTCATTAAAACAAAGTGCAGCGCTTGTCCGCTTCCCAACACTTTTAATTCAATTACATTAAGTTACTATTTCAGTGGCGGAGTTCAAAGTGGTGACGTTTTTATAAAGTCGGCTCTAAAAAAAAAAAGTAAAGCTGACAGGGCCTAATCAATCAGCACCGTCAATGTCGTTTCTTCAAGTTGACCGCTGACCAAGCACAAACAAAATTGTAAACAAAATTTACTCCTTAACATCGCAACGAGTTTGCTTTTCAGTTAACATTTTTTACTAAAGTGAAAAAAAAAATCAAATCCAATCTGGATACTTTGCCATTATTAGAACACTCTTATTTTTTCAATTTCGGAGCTTTAAAAAATATGTTGGAAAGTGTTTTTTGTTTTGTTTTGTATTTTGGGCAGAATGGTGGAGAAAAATAGGGAGAGATTTCTTTAAGGTGAAATGAACCTGTCAAGAATCTTTCCATAGTATGTTTGTTTATTTATTTATTTATTTATTTATTTATTTTGAAAGAGTGTGAAGGTGACGTGTTAATGTCTAGGAACGTCACACATTGCTTGAGCAGTGCTGGAAAATAAATCTTTGCACATTTCTGATGAGGTGCCGTTGGCTAGAAGCGCACACGAAGTGGATGTCATTATTCCGCATATTCCCTCGTGGAAGTATTTATTTCGGTGCTGCAAAAGCTTGGCGTGTGGGGGCTGTGCAAAGGTGTTACAGCATTTTTAAAATAGTTGATGCCAGAACAACCAAGGAAATGCAGTTTTATGTTCCATTAGGTATCATCAAATGAGTTTTAAGGTAACGAAATTATTTGTATGACGTGGTGCACAAACTGTAAGCACAATCAAAAATTTGCTCCATCAATACTTTGATGTTGGATCTCGATTGAGAATTTTGTTCTTGGATCTCTTTTGTTGTCACAATTAGTCGCTACTAAGTGTTATTCATAAATACTGAATTGGAGCAGAAAATGAACATTGCGACTTTAGTTGCAGGTCTCTGCTCGCTTTTAATTATTCATGCGGCCGTGTTGACATTGTCCTAATGTTCAGCGTTGCTCCTGTGATGCACAGCCAGAAAAAAGAAAAGAAAAACCACTGTTATTTTAAATTTATCAAGTAATTACATTGGATATATTTTTATTCAACACTCCCTAGATGGAATTAATATAGATATATAGATATATTGTCACTCATAAAGACCTGATTGGGGTATTTAGAGTGGAAAAGAGACATGACTTTTGATATATATATTTTTTTGTTCTGACTATGAGGAACGCCAAAGTACAGCAACCGTTATAAATCTATATACAGTAAGTGTACCTAATGAAAAAGGACTTTTGTTGTGTATAATAGACAGGTTTGTTGCTTTGTTGTAGTCGCCCCTTTTTCTCTCAGCTTGAATTATTCAAGGGTGGGGGTACCGACACTGATGTCCCAGTTTTTGCCGACTAGAGTTATTCCTGTGGCGCTCGTATTGTTGTGTTGTCTGTCTGTCGCTCTGTATTTGATTGCGAAGGGACTCAATTTTCGACTTGTCAAACATAATTGGCTGACGCTTTATTAGAATATTCTAGCAATGTTTTATCATGCTGGTAAAAGTCACATTTAGAGAGACACAATAGAGAAAAACAGATTTAATTTTTTCTCATGAGGTACCATGCCAAAATCAAAGTCGAGCTAGCTAGGATGTCTTTGCACTTATTTATTTATTATTATAAAGTTTTAAAAATACCTAAAATGACTCAAACTGGAGCCTCCAACTTTCTAATTAGTGGACTTTTTCTTTTTATGATAATGTCTTCTTGAAAACCCCCCCTCACCCTGACATTGAAGCCACACCCCGCCCCCTTGGGGTCCTTGACACACTTTCGTTCCCCTTGAGCTTGTCCTCAGATTTTCAGAGTGCAGCCTGACCTCTGGACCTTCAGGGTCCAAGTCCAGTTTCCCTTCAACGATCCCCTATGGCGTCCTTGAAACCTTCCTTCCCCCCTAATGGTCGGTCCTTGGCGAGCGGCTTCTTAACTCGGCACTCTTAAGCAGGAAGGAGGATGTAAAAAGACTTGAAGCGAGCTGCGTGATCATGGACTATTCTCCCAGGCGGCGAGACTGAAGAGCTGTTGACGATGCGAGCGGATTTCCTGTGGAATGAATGCCGGTTGATTGGAATGTTTTGACTTTGACATCTGACTTTGTCACGTGGCCTCACGATGGCACAAAGACGCCAGCTTTGATCCTCCCAAAAACATTTGCAAGCCTTTGATTATTTGTGATTTTAAGTCTAAGAAGACATGAAAATGGCCTGTGAAAAATGTTCCTTATAATTCTTTAGTATTACAGCTAAAAACATGTCTAATTTAATTTATTGCGTTTTGTTTGATCAGTTGGAAAATATTAGGTCAAAATTGGATCGACTGACAAGCAACCCATATTTGATTACATGTAAAATTATAGAGTAAAATCCATATTTTTATTTAATGAAAAAAATATTTATATAAAAATATTTAATAAATGTAGAAAAATGACATATCGCTGTAAAATATCTCAAGCGCTCACATGGGATCTGTAACTGTACAATAATAATAATTCTATAAATAGCAGGCCGAATGAGAAATTGTCTTTTTTTTTTTATTGTTATTTTGAGGAACCAAAAGGCTTTTGGTTTAGTTGTTCACAATGACCCTCAAATTAGTTGCAATTTACCATTCGAAAACCAAACCTTGTATTTTTGTGAAAACTAAAAGTATTTAAATTGACAAAAAAAAATATGATATTCTAAATGACAAGAAATACATGTATTTGCAATTACATTTGAACGGATAAAATGAGTCAGTACCTTGTAATTATTTTCGAAATGTACTATGACTCATTTGTGTTTTTCTTTCAATTTTTAAAGTCAAATTGATTTAATTTATGAATTAAAATGCAGTTTTGTTATGAAAAATCTTCTCAATAGTCTTGATGTTTCTGGCTTCAAAAACAAGATGCAGCATAAATACTTTAATACATTGATTTCATTTAAATTTTAATGTACGTCATAAAATATGCTCCTGTCTCTTTACGCTCTGAATGAAAACATTATAGTTGAGTTTTGAAGGATTCAATTATTGATCATCTTGTAGTGCTGGTTTGTTTTCCGGGCAATTAAGCGAGCAGCGTTTTACTATTAAATCTTTAAAAGAGAACAAAAGGGTCAGTATAAGCACATTTGTTCTTTCTGAGTTTTTTTTAATATCAAAAAAGCATTTTGTAAAAATCCCTTAATTGATAAATCATTAAAAATGGAATTTTTGTAATTAATTTGACATTCATTATGCATTCATTAAGTATATTCAAACTAAAAAAAATAAAAATGTTGCACAATATGGGAAAATCAATGCCAAACGAAAATGAATTGTTTCTGATAGATAGGATAAAACACATTCAAACTAAAAATATGAAAATCATTTTTATAGACATGTTGCAAATATTCTGGCAAAAAAATGTCTGATTAAATTATCAAAGAATACCAAATTTTTTTTTGTAATGTATGGACATTAATGCCAAAATATACAGTACATGTAAATAATGAACATTTGAGTCTTCTTTCGGCAAGTTACTCATCCTAAAGTAATATTAACGCCACAACGTGATGACAAAGCCCACCGAAATCTTTGCCTTGACGACAAAATGGCGGAAACACCCTCGCTCTTGTCAAACCGAAATGGAACACCAAAATGGCTTCAAGATCGGCAACCAATAGCGTAGGCTCCCTGGGCAACCTATCATGTCTTGGCGCGTCATTTATTTGGTATTGGCGAAGCGTTGGTACCCACCGATTGGTTGGCCTCCCCGAGTACCCCGATTGGGCATAACGGCGTTACTAGGCCGAGAAGCAGCCAATCTGGAAAGGCCCGCTCCTGTTGTGAACCCGTCCGCCCGACGACCCAACGGCGAGAGCTAGCGTAGGTCTTTGTTACTCCACTTGACGTCCCTCTGGGCATTCCCCTCGTATTGAGACGTAGCTTTGGCGTCCCCCCGCACCGAAGAATGGGGTACGCCATTTGTAGTTTCACGGGTTGTTCTTGGGCAAATCCTCCCACCATCAGCTCCTCTATCAGGCATTCAGGTGTGTCCTCACAACTCCGAGGCAGTCGGCCTTTTGTCTGCTCCCCGGACCCCCGCTCCGCCCCGTCACGGGGGCCTATTCACGGTATGAAGGGGTGCTATGCGGCAAGGCTGATTGGAGGCGAGAGCCATATCGCTTTTGCAGGAGAGTCCAAACTATTCACTGTCGGGAAGACTTGGCCCGCTGACAGGATGAGCTGGGGTGGAATGCTTTTGTGTTTCGGGGTGGGGAGATGCGGTCGGGAGATTTCCAGAACGGTCCATGTATTTTTATGAAACATTTGGTCCGGTACTGATTTTGATTGATTGAGATCTTAGGGTCTACTTATACCAGTGTTAAATCAGTTCTTTTATTTTGAAAACACATATCAGTCCTTCTGTTAAAGTGCATACTTTTGCCCCCCTCTGCGGTTTTCAGAGTACTGTAGGTTGGCAGGATGGCCCTCCATGCATTTCAAATTCCACCGTTTACCAAATGTTCCTATTGTGGAACGTAGCGTCCCGCACAGCCGGCACCGGCAATCAAAAGCTTTAACGGCACAGGAAAAGTGTCCATAATCATCGCATCCCACGTTATGGCTTGTGAATGTTCTCAAAGTGGCCTTCTGGATTCCAAAGCATGACGTCTCACCCCCCCCCCCACTTCACCCCCACCTCCCGCTGACTTTCCCTCTCAGCATCCCCTCACGGCGCCTCATTAAGACACCAGAAAAACAAGCGCCTCCGACCCGGCGCCGCAGTTGGTCCGACGAGGCGCTACCGTACCGAATTTGCATCAGTCGGCTGCGAGCGTGACTCTTTCCCAATCCGGTTGTCGTCAAGATGATTATGTTTGGGGATAAGCAGATAGCGGCGGTGGAAAGGCAACTTTGCGCTAAGTAGGACAATCTATTTACAGCCTGTCACATGAATGGAAAAGATCTTCTTTCAGATTCCGAAGAAAAGTCGCACATTGTAATTAGTCACACATATTTGGGGGTTAATATGAAAAATATTCCATTTTTGAGAATCAGGCATTTTTCATACAATTAATGTTTTTTTTGTTTTTTTTTAACTTTTTTAGCGTCATAAACAGGTGAGCTAATTCTATGCAGGTTTTGTTTACATTTATTTATTTCTGTTTTTTTATGAGGAATGACACCTGTAGTTTTTTCATACATATACAACCTTTTGAGAAATCTTCATTTTTGTGGCATTTCCCAGTAAAGCGTTCTAAACAGGGGAGCTAACTAACGACAATACGACTTGATTTTGTTCAATGTTTCTTCTCTGTGTCACGCTGTTGATGCTTCATGTCTGTCCTGAAAATCAAACAAAGCAACTTCTCAACCTAAAATGTCACTGTCTGTTTTTCTTCTCCTATTTTTTTTCCCCCTTCTTCTTTTTTTCTTCCTCCGCAGAGATGTTGAAGGAGCTCAACCAGCAGCGGCGAGTGAAAGAGTTTACAGACCTGAAAATAATTGTTGAAGGCAAAGAGTTTGACGTCCACCAAAATGTTCTAGCTTCCTGCAGCTTGTATTTCAAGGACCTGGTCAAAAGGTTTGCCTTTTCCTGACAGCACTCCTACTTCTCCTTGATCCCACCTGTTCTCTTTTGTAGGGCACATTTGTGTCTCTTTCCTAACCCCACTTAGCTCTACCCCCCTCGCCCTTCTTTCTCTTTCTGTTCTCTCTTTCCATCTTTCTTGCAGGTGCGTGAAGACATTTTTGTTTTGGTTCTAGCGCAGGGCCAGCAGCCATTCCTTCCTTCTCTCCCCCCCTCACTCCCACACTCAAATGAATGTATCTGAATCTGGAGCTAAAGGTCAACAACTGGTCATCTCTTACAAATCACCACACCATTTTTAACGCGATTGCTTTGCTTTTGGTTTGGCTTCCGTGTGTGCAACAGTCAGCTAACTCGGATCATGTCGCTCATTAGAAATTTCATAATGTCCTAGCCTGAAATCCTTGCAGGTGTTTTCAGCTTGACTAACACTTCCTCGGGAGCCCAAGTGGTTCCGCTGCTCACCGTCTTTACGTGGCCTGTTTGTGTAAATGTCAAGATGGAGGCAAAAAGAGAGAGCGCCTTAGGGGGGTGGGGTTAACCTCGTTCGCCCCGCGGCCACGCTGAGCTCATAAATGCGCTGCTTATTAGCCGCCCGCCGTCGACAACATTGCCACATTGCCTGTGCTAGCTTAATTAAGTTTAAGATCAGGGGATGTTTGAGAATATTTGCCATTTTTGCCAGTGTTGTTAGTCACCTAAATGTTGAACAGAGGCTGTGATTTACCGAAGTCAAATTCCTTGTTTGGCACCCTCAAACATGGCGAATAAAAACTCTTGATTCTTGAATCTTGAATTAGGGACACCGGAGCTTATGAACAAAATTTTTATTTTATTGCTATATTTTTATATATTTATTTATATATTTATATAGATTTTATTTTGAGTTTCAATTTATGATCATAGATTTTCTTAGACACATATTTCAAATTGAATGTAGAATTTCTGGTTAAAAATTAGATTAATTCATGGTAAAGAATAAAACATTTGGTCCAAATTGATTGCGGTTTTTCTAGCTTTTAGGAGCCCAGCATCTCTCGTCATAGCCAAGCTTGGAGGTTGCGCTGTACATTTCAAATTCAGACAGGCGATGGAGAAGCAGACGAGAGCATGCGGCACTGACACGCCAATTCAAGAGTCTGCCTTTGACCTTGGCGAGAGCAGGTAGCCCTTGCGAGGGTCCCTGACCGTGCTCGTGTCAATCACTCGGTGTCTCCCGCGTACCTGGAATGCGTGAAGATGCGAAACCCTCGAAAGACACCTGAGCTTGACAGTTTAATAAGCTCAAAGGCTCCTGAATCGCTTAATTGATTGTAGGGGTGCTTTCATAACTCGTCACTTTTCATGCTAGTTGGCTTAAAAGAGACATTTGCCTCATTTTGCCGTCGCCCTGAGAAAACCACATTTATTCAAGTACTTGTTATGCCTAATGAAGTTCATGGAACAGCTTCCACTTTTGTTGCTTTCTAACTCGGCGTTCACAATTCTTTAATTATTTATTTTTTTACCAAAGACCCTCTACATAGCAAAATTAAAAAAAAATCAGATTTGTTTGTAATATATCACTTTTTGTTTATTTTATTTATTTTTACATTTATGCAAAGAATACCACCCGAGCATTCACGCCCCCCCCCCTTTCCCAAACAGCAGTCTGACTGATCGTAACCTGCAATTCCATTTCACCCATCAGCATTTTCCAATAAGCGTGCTCACTTGGCATTTAATTTATGGCATCCGTCCGCAGTTTCTGCATCGCCACAACCACGCGGCGCCAACACCTCTGAGCCGGTCTGACACGTTCGTCCTCTCTAGCCGTGCGAAACCCGCCGCTCGACTCACCCCGCGGGAAGGACGGGACTTTGTCCAATTCCTCTCACATTTATGTGTAGTCTTTGTCCTAGTTGATCCCAATAGCGAGACATGTCTTTACTTTTTTATGTGGATTGCAGTTTCATATGAAAGATAATTTTGTATGATTGCTACCAAATTCCAAGCAAGAATACCAAACAGAAGCGGCCAGAATTTTGGTGTGCGCCAAATGTGTGTTTTCTGTGTTTGGCCTTCATTCTCCACCCCCTCTCAGAAAAGTGTAGCATTTTTTTTCCCCCCACAAACAGATTCTACCATCCCAATGTAGCTCATCTCGACATTTCCACACTCGCCGTCCTCCCGCCTCCATTTTTCACGCGAGTGCAATCAGATGCTAGCCTCCTTTTTTCAGACGCTCCCTAACGTTTTTCCCCGAGCACTCGAGCCACTTCCTGTTGCACTAATTGACTGGGCTGATGCTATTTTTTTTTTTGTATTTATAGCTCTTAGATCCATCCTCCTTCCATCATTTTGACCCTCCCCTTTCTTTCTTTCTCACCTGCCCACCCCCCTCCGCTCCCCCCCTGCAGGCAGGCCTTTGAGCGGGATAAAGGTCAATAACGCTATGTGGCTTTTTGCTTTGCAGGAGGACAAAACATATTAAAAAAAGACCAAAAAGAAACATTTAAAAAAAACAAAAAAAAAAAACTGGGTTTTTGCAGCCATGCGGAGACAATTAAATGTCATCATTTTTTTATTTATTTTTGGATGTCCTCACCTCCCCCCTCCCTCCCTCCCTGACTGCGTTTCAAATGATGACTAATGTCTTTGAGTTCATACACTACAGGATATAATTGCAGGTGTGATGGTGGTGGGCTTTTTTTGTTCGAGGGGGCGGGATGCTTGGTTGGGCTCATCTCTTATTGAAAAGTCATGGAACAACACAAAACCCTCCCTGTTAAGGATGGCTGCTGGCTCCCTGTGGAAGAACCGTCTCCCTTCTGCCTTACCCCTTTCTCCCTCTTTCTTTTTTCTTTTAACCATTCCTCCCTCGTCCCACCATTCTGTTGTCTCGTCCTGTTTGTTTTGTGTCCCGTTGAAATTTAGCAATGAGTGGGCAACGAAGTGACCCGTGAGCCAAATAAATTAATTAAAATAATAATATTGCTCCCCCCCGTAATACTGATTGTGCACTTTTAATTCATGCATCTCAGTATTTTTCCAGTTCGTTTGTGTGTTATGAAATAAAATGAAATTGAAGTCATTGGGAGGCGGCGTATCCAGCTGCCTCCTCGTTAATGCTCGGCAATTTGCCAGATTTCCAGAATGCGGCGTCCATTGTGTACGTTTTCTAATTCAGCAAAGTGGCTCCAGCAGCAAGAAGAAAAAAAAAAAAAAAGCCAAATCTTGATTGACGCGCGGAAAGGGCTTCCATCCATCTTAATACCGGCCACTTTTCATATGTCCATGGCCGCGGGGATGGGAGTTAAAGTGGTTAAGGGTCGGAAGGGGCGTTCTATTTATTTTGCCCTTGAGTGGATTATTGTTTCACAAGGGACATTAAACATGGGTGGTGAGGTGTTACTTAGCGCCCTAATACCTCCCCCGCGGACAAATTGCCGTCATTCGAGCCCGGCCCGAGTAGCACTTACTCTGCTTCTTATGCCTCACAGCCTTGGGGGAGGTATCATCAAATCGTTTTATACATAGGTCATCCTTTGCAAATTCAGATAAATACAACTCCCCAAATTCTCTCCCTTTGTCTCACAATCTTCCTTCGACCCACAGCAGCAAGCCCTCTCAAAGCCGACTTCTCTCTTTTTCTCTGTGCCGCCATTGCTCGGACCAGGTCGTCAGGGGAGACGCGCAACGGTGAGATGCTGAAGCTGAGCATGAGCAACATCGGCGCTGACGTTCTGGAGCAGCTGCTGGAGTTTGTCTACACTGGCTCTCTGGTCATCGATTCTGCCAACGCCAAGACGCTGTTGGAAGCCGCCAACAAGTTCCAGTTCAACACTTTCTGCAAAGTTTGCGTCTCCTTCCTAGGTGGGTCACGGCACGTCTCAATACTTTTGTCTCTAAGGTCACCCAAAACATTTGGCAAAGTCTTTGTTTGGGGGGGGGACAGTCATTAAAAAAAAATAAAAATAAAAAACAGAGCCTGAAATGTCAGTATTTGCATTCCATCTCATGAGTTGTTTGGGGTATAGCGAACGCAAGAGAAGCGCATGTCGGCAAAAAGGTCAGAAGCGGGCGAGCGGAGAAAAGAAAACAGCAGAAACAGCGCCTATTGATTTGTTTTTCTCGATTTGGGCCACACAACACAGAAAAAAAGAAAAAGCAAACATGGAAGCCATTTGTAGACTTCATTTCCTCTGAGACGTCAATTCATTCAGCCTCGACAAGATTCATGACATTTTAGCACATTAGAGCGGCTCGGGGAGGGAGGGGCGCCGTGTTCGCGTACGAATGTTTGTCCTTGAGAGAGGAGAATGAGCATGTCAAATGTTAGGAGAGTCACGTCGACCTACTTTCTTTGACGTCAATTCAAAGAACTCAGATACTTGCAGGGAAACAGTTGATGGTCCACTATCACACTCACCCCTGGTGTGTTTTGGCTTTGCCTCTGTTGACCGCTATTTGTTTTGGGGCACAGATAAAAAAAAAAAAAAAAGGCCTGGCATGGGTCCCTCTCCAGGGCAATTATTTAATCAGCCGCTTTTATGGAGCCAGTTCATCAGTCCATCTGATTGCATGTTGATTGCTAAAGTTCTGCTCTTTATATTTTGATTGCTCGGGTCAAAAGCAAGCTCTTGTCAAATATCTGAGGGGTTCGTCAGATCTCCCCCTGCTGGTCATTTCAAGATCTACCTCTAACGTGCCGCCGGCTAATCCCTAATCCTACTCCCCGTGATCGATTCTTGCCCTGTTTGTTTGTCCCGGGAGGCGTTTGGAGTTATTAGACGTGTCGAGGTAGCTAGAAAGCTGATAAGCTGTGACACAATCCCTCGACATCATCTTCGACGTCCGCCATCTCTCTATCGACCGAATCAATCCGTCTGTGTTCTCCCCTCATGGGTCTTCTGACTTGACCTTCTTCTTCTTCTCGGTCTTCCGCTTGGGCTTCACCATTTAGTCAATGACCTGGTTTTTTTCTGTCGGGCTTTGTTTTGTTTGGAGTCATAAGCGTGAAATAGTAACATTTGTGGCTTTCAGCTCCAATGCTTTAAGCAAATGCACTTTGAAATTCCAAATCTTCTTTTCTTTTCCCAGAGAAACAGCTGACGGCGGCAAACTGCTTGGGAGTCCTGGCCATGGCCGAGGCCATGGCTTGCACAGAGCTACACAACATGGCCAAAGCCTTTGCACTGCAGAACTTCCCTGAGGTAAGTTGAGCAACAGACACAGAATTTTCTTCTATATTTGATGCAAGGACGAACTCGACATCCTCGACACGGCCCACAACTAATGTTGTGCGCCATGTGCAGACATTTTGAGCCACGCTACTTGCAGCCATTTAGTCAGTGATTTAAAATTGGCTGTTGATTTATTTTTTTCCCTCCCCATTTGTCTGCTTGGTCACGTAAAATGGAGGCTCTCTTTATGCCTGAACATCAGTTTTCCTGTGGAAGAGGGAAGCTTGATATACTCCTTTGGTTATTTATAATGTGATGGATATTTATTGAAAAATCCAGCCAGTCAGAACGAGCAGTATAAAAAAAAAAAGCTATTTGACTCCGAAAATGTTCCATCGGTGTGGTGGTGTATCATTTTATGTTGACTGGAAAGCTTGCGAGGAAGGGATGCAATAAGTAGCAAATCAAAAAGTCAGCTTGCAGATTCAGAAAATGTCCACTTATTGGATGTATTTGATGATCAGGTGGCAGGACAGGAGGAGATCCTGAGCGTGTCCAAGGAGGACCTGGTGGCCTACCTGTCCAACGACAGCCTCAACACCAAAGCGGAGGAGTTGGTATACGAGACGGTCATCAAGTGGATAAAACGGGACTCGGGCTCCAGAGTTCAGGTAAGGGAAGATAAATATAACCGTCCCAATTCTAGAAATGTTTTGCCCTCTCAATGTTGTCTTGGTTCCTCATGAGACAAGCAAAGGGTAGACAAACACAGCCGCCGCCGTTTTTTGTTTTTGTCGGCGAGCTGTCAGGCGATTCAGTTCATCACAATCACAGGTTACATCCTCAAGATTGATATCGGCAGCAAAATTGGCACGATGCGCCCAATCGATAAAGCCTCAAGGTCGCGGTGTCATCATCCGAAAGCAAACGAAGCATCCAAGGATATCTGCGCAACCGTTGAAACCTCGGGTCATGAGAATTTGATTGATTCCGACGGCCAAGACCGCAAACGCAAAGCCGCTGATTTTTATGGGCTGTTTGAAAATGGAAGCGAGATTAGCAGATGAATTGCCGCCCATCCGTCATTGGAAGAGTCATCCATTCTCGGCGAGCGCCGGCCCGCTTCCTCCGGATCAGACGTCCAAAATCAATGCACCCCTGTCGGCGCTTACATCATTATTCCTCATTCTGCGTTTAGCGTCGCGCCTTCGATCTACGTTCCTATCGCGTCTTCGTCAAGCGTACTTCGCGTACTAGCAAAGCGCTTGCGATGCTCTGATGCGAGGCGTCTAGACGTTTTATGGAAATACGACGTCGTCACCTAAGTAACTAGTTCACCTGAACTCTAAATAAGTGAAAATGACTTTCATGGAGTTTCTAATTTCAACATCACGGAAAGACTGTTGTTGAGGGTGCTGTAACATTGACCGAGTGATGTCCGCTGCATGTCCAAAAACTCCACGCCGTTCGGTCCAGCAATCTTGCCCTCTAATGGAGAGCAGAGCTGTTCCGCAGCAGTGGACTTGCGGGGGCGTGGGGGGGGGGGGGGAGCATTTTTCCGCTTGTCTGAACAAGCCATTCACATATTCCTGAGACGCGAGACCCCGGGTCACCTTGCGTTTGAGCCAAGAAGAAGAAGGTACAGAAGATTGGAAAGATGGGGAGGAACAATCCAAGCGTAGCAAGGGGCAACTTCGAATCTTGTGCCCTGACCTCCTCGGGCGGGAACCGAAAAACGCCTCCTGTGCATTCTTCTCCCGTCGCGCTGCATTCATGGTCCACATCCACCGACGCTTCATCCCGAGGGGGAAAATCACTCCTGTGGAACCTGTGACAACTTTTTATGACATGTCAGAGCACAATGTCGCCGCGCGACTTTTAAGCTGTCAGCTCGTCATTATGTGCGCGCGTGCGACTTTGCATTCATCTCAGCACGCCCCCGTTTTTTTTGCGTGTTAAGCCGTGGGCTATATTGGGGAAAAGTGGCATATTGAACGCGGTGGGTAAATAATATGCAATTTTCTCTTTCCGCTAGCCTGTCAGCTTGCGGTAGGAAACGAGGCATGGACATTGCTCGGAGACTGAAGAGAACATTAGAGTGTGTAGTCCGGGGAAATTGTACGGATTTTAGCGGGGTCCTCACACGACCTTACCAAAATTTAGATAAAAAGTGTAAAACTGTCTTTTAAATACAGAGGTCTCCACTAACTCTCAATTTGGCTCTCATTTTCTGTAGGGCGAAAGTTTCTCGCCGCATGAAAAAAAAAAAAAATACAATTAACCCCACTTAATGGTGCGTGGGTGAGTCTTTTGTGCTTTGGAACTCAAAAGACAATGGCTAAATTAAAATCGACGTTGCAGGTAAAATGGGGTCATATTTGTCGTTTTAGACGACGGCAAAGCCGTTTAAATATGCACGCGCGGGCTCACATCACCTCAAAGCACTTTTGTCCTCTGATATTCATTTTGCCATCATTTGTTCTGACATTCCAAAAAACGTGAGGGGGGAAAAAAAGACGAAGAAAATGACATTAGCTTATTATGGGAGTCCCACATAAGCACATGAAGTAATACCTTTAACTGTGTTCATTGGGCCCGAGAGCGGCAAATGTCGTGCCGGGCTGTTGTTATTCCCGCTAATGGCTGGGCCGGCTTTTTTTTTTTTTTTTTAAATCAGCCAAAGCACGCTATTAAGTGTCCTTTTTAGCCATGTTACAGTCGCTGGCCACTTTCCAAAGAGACAATTAATCAGCCTCTTTTGTCACCTGGCCAGATAGTCTCCGCTATGAAATGAAATGTCGACGTGATGCCTAATGGAGGTCCCATTCAGCCTTTTGGCAGAGACTGGCCTTCGGTAATTGAACGAGTGCGGCGGCGATACAAAGGACTGCCGGGTGGAAGTGAGGACGAGGTTCCTGCTTTCACCGCTGGTGGCAAAGCGTTGCGGGAAACTTTCAAGTCTCGAGCATATGTTGATCCAAATCAAATATTACGCTGTTTTGATCATCAAGCTTTTAACACCCTCAGTTTTGTCCGTCTTGATAATAGCAGCGTTAAGGTATGGCGTCCTCACACTTTTTTTGTGGGTTCACTCATAATGGATACGAATTTTTTTGTTGCTAAATGAAACTGGCATTAGTGGCTATTTTTTTATTTTTTAAATGGCTGTGTCAAACCAAAATGATCAACTTTATGCACGTGTCCTTGAGACAATTGAATGTCTATTGGTGACCCAGATTTTTTTCAAACTTCTAAATCTATCAACTGAGTGACTTTGGGATACAATACAAAATGTAATCAAACAGAATTGGGTCAGTGAGAGCATGTCGTGTAAAATTGTCTCATCCAAAATATTCGTGTTGCCCGATGTTTTCAAATCAGGGGTGGGGGAGGATGGGTCAGGGGATTGGATGCAGGCCAGTGAACTGTGGACCTCCACGGACATCTGTGTGGTCCCAGAGCGTGCTCAGTCCTGATGTGTGCAGCCAGATGGACGCGCCCGCTGGACCGTGGCAACTTTACAGGTCAAAGCCGCGCTCGCTTACGCTGGCTTCAACCTCCTACTGTGCATATTTGCCAGGAAGCTAATACTACGCTACTACAATCCGAGCATTAACTTCAGGTGTACCTAATATTTTGGGCAAACAGAGACTTGTCTTTCCGTGTGCAACGAGAACTCTTGCAGCTGAACGTGTTCCTTTTCTCCCGATGAAGCCATGCCGAAACGCGTTGCACCTGTCAGTCGTGGCTCAGGGCGACATGCTCCCCACCTCCCTCCCCCGTCTGTTCTTCCACTCACCATCAACCAACCCCCTCATTCGCCTTCTCGTTCACATCCTCCCCAACTGACACGCACTCACACTCATAGTCACGCAGACGGCGAAAAACACCATTTGCGGCCAAGCGCGAGCGTATTTTGCTCCCGCGTAACGCGTGCCGGTGCTCAGTCATTGCAGTTGAATGCGTTTGTTTGTGAGGCTGCGCGCTCTTTTACACGCGAGTTATTATTCATGTGTAGTGGGGGGGGGGTCTATTTTTCAAACTCAAGCAGATGACATGACCCTGTGTGTGTCATTTGCTTGAGTCGTTTGGCTTTATTGGAAATTCTGACTGAAGCAGGCTGCTGTCATGTATTTTGATTTAGACTGGGTGAAGCAGCATATGGCTCTCACCGCCAACATGTAGAAGTATGTCGTCATGTTTGTTGTTTTGTGCTCACTTGGGTGAAAAGGAATAATTCTACAAGGCATCTCTCTGGATTGTTTTTGTGTTTTGAGTGCTTATGTGAGCCCATTAGCGAGGGAGGCTTGCATGTTGCGAGTCACGTTGTTCACACATATGGTCTTCTCATCCTTGAACTGAAGAAAAAAACCTAAAAATAGCTGCCGCACATGAGCTCGGACCTCCCGCAGAGAGCTTCCATATGTCAGCCATGTTATCAGTCGCACACCGCTTGTCATAATAAATGAGCATGACCAACAGAAACTGTTAAAACTGTGGCCTACCTTTGTTGATAATCTTGGAAAAATGTTCCCTTCTTTGTTGTGAAGACTTTGCTAATTCTCACTTTTGATCGAAAAAATCCGACATGCCATAAATCATAACAATTAGAGCGATTCTTTGTTGACAGTATTGAGTCGGCCTAAAAATAGCCTTTTTTCCCCTGAAGTCGTCATTTTCTAAAGCCTTGTGTCAGGTCAGGGAAGACGAAGGTGAAATCTCTCGCAATTCGTCTGTCAGGACGACGCTCGCATTTACTTGCGAGCGAGAGAGAGAAAGCGATATGGCCGCCGAGCCCGGCAAGGATGGAGAGAAATGGAGTCTGTCGCTCCCCGCGCTCACTCTCAATTGTCAAACATGATTCACCGATGGGAATGTCATGAGCGATGTCCCTCGGAGATGTCCCCCCCCCGCTTTGAGAACGCAGAGGTCGTTATGTGTACTCAGCACACTGAGCTCTAACCTATCATTTGTACTCGACTCTGCTTGTGCCGCTTTTGAGTAAAATGACGAATTTCAGAGCCCCCAGCGGGGAACCGCCAAATCGATGTCTAACGACTTCTGCCAGGTGCGGTTGTCTGACATTACACAATGGAGGCGATATAGCAAATTATTTTCCATACTGCAAATTGCTTATGCTATTTATCGCAACTTAGTCGTATAGCCCTTGCTGTTTGTAGGGAGGAAAATTCACTCATCTACTTCGCAATACTTTCTGTATTTGTGGCCTCTTTTTTTGAAACATGGAAACCGACACCTTGAGAATCTGCTGCAAGTGCGCATCTCGGTTCCATTGTGAGCGTAGGAGGACAAGTGTGGAGTGGTGGTGGCGAGAGAGAAAGAGAGAGAGAGTTTGCGACTGAGCTCAGGAAGAGGAAAGTGCACGTGTTTGACAATGCATTGGGAAATGGACTTTATTAATCATGTAACCCTGCTGCGTCACCGTTTACGAATCGTAATAGCTGCAAAATGGTTTTATTCTTGTAAAAATCTAATTTTTTCATCACATGACCATTTTTTTGCTACTGTTCCCCAGAAAGTTCAGTTGAGTGAAGAAGGGAGGGAAAAAAAAGCAGGTCAAGTTGAGCACTGTATTGAGAGCTTGTCACTGACAGTTGCTTTTTGGAAGTCCCAGCAACGGTTGCCGTGGTAACCTCCTCTTTGCATCAGTTGATGGAGTCATCCTGTTTTCGGGTCACATTGTGACGGTTCAAATTTGATCTAGGATTACAGTAATCCAATTTTTCAAGTTGCTAAAAAAAAAAAACTAGAGCAAAGAAATGCCAAACCTTTCATTGGAGTTCCAGCCCAAAATAAAAACAGAAAATAAAATTGTGATCAGTCAAAGTGATAGATTTTTTTATTATTGAAGTAAGCTCAGATGGTAAATTGTTGACCTCTTGGGTTTGTCCAAGTGCCAACACAAAGACTTTGCTGCTCGAGAGCTGTGAAGCCTCCGAGGCCTTTGCTCTTTTCCTCTCGACTGAGAGCAGCGATTGTCTGGCGAAATCATTCTCTTCAGCACCCGCCGAGCAGCTTGAGTTCATACAGTATTTTTATTATTTTTTTGATCCTCAAGGTCGTAGGTGTTCGGATGTCTCACGGTGAAAAGTCGCACTTCGAGCTTCACTGAGGCCAATTTTTTTTTGGACAGCTCTCCGTCGCTAACTTATGTAATGTACTTTTCCCTCTCGGCTGTCTGTTGCATCTCTTAACTGAAAATGTCCTCACAGGCAAAACCCAAATTGGCCCGGGTGTTTCCTCCACTTGTAAGGCAGCGGCAGGCCGAACCCAAAAAGCTTTAATTGAAGGTCAGGCCGCCGAGCGCAGGAAGTAGCGCGTCTTAAACCTGCCAGGTCCCGCCCGTGTTTACCCGCGCGGCTTGTTTGATAAACTGTTTTGGCAGACGGCACGCTCCCCCGTGGGTGACGCTAGCCGACAGTTCCATCTGCGGGGCTCGCTGAGAGGAAATGTCATCAGCAGATGTCCGCCTCCCTCCAGCCTCTCTACTCTAAACACTCTGCTAGTCGAGCTTTGTTTATGTGTTGCCGTATCGCGGCAGATGAGAGTAAACATAAAATGAGGGTGCGTTTAAATTTTGTGGTGACAGCATGTTGCTGCTCTGTCATTGGCTGACAAATTATTTTTAACGACAGAACCGTCCCATTAACAAATGCTCCGTTTTTGTCGCCTTAGAGTGCGAAATTTTCATGCTCGAGTTAGCATCTCAGAGTGGAGTCATCAAAACTCGTACCTTAAAATGTTTGCTTCAAAATCAAAAAGAATTTTCCAACTCGACTTGTTGGAGCGCAAAGTTCAACTCAGGCGTGTGAGGCGAGATACTCGGCTTATTATCGACTTCTTTCGTCTGTCAGGGAGTCTCTTGTTTTTCGCCCCCTAGTCCAGCTGGACCACGTAGCGCCGAGCTGGCCGAGGTCATCCCGCTCAGTCTGGGCCTGCCGCTGTGACACTCGGCGACGGCTTGTTTACAGCTTTTGCTGTCGTGCTGGCCGAGCCTCCCACGGGAACCCGTGCGGCCGCACTTAAACACACATTCTGCAGCTGTAGATGAGGTTGCCTTAGCAACTGCACCACTACCTATTTGATTTAAGTTCAAATGTGTATGTACGAAAAAAAAAAAAAATATATATATATATCGTCCTTCCCTACCAGCACCTGTCGGATCTGCTGGCGTCAGTGCGACTTCCCTTCATCCACCCGTCCTACCTGCTCAACGTGGTGGACAACGAGGAGCTGATCAAGTCTTCGGAGGCGTGCCGTGACCTGGTCAACGAGGCCAAGCGCTACCACATGCTGCCACACGCGCGCCAGGAGATGCAGACGCCGCGCACCAGACCGAGGCTCTCTGCAGGTAACGCACACCTACGTCGCCACCCGCAGCACAACTCGAGCGAGCGAGCAACAACACGACACAGCATCGCGCGCACTTTTCCTCTTGCACGGCATCAAGGTGACACAGAGGTCATGTCGCCATGAGGAGACTTCGCCTTGTATTGATTTTGGCCCACCGGTAAGGTAATGGGTCATTTTGTGTAGCGTGTGTGTGTTGCATTAAGTCAGTTATGAGCGTAAAGCATCTTTGGAAGTGGAAGCAAGAGCGCCCGCTCTGATGTCATTTCGCAAAACCTAATGAAGGATACTTAGTGTAATTGACGTCCATCTGGGACATCCTGAGATTTTCCACCGCAGGCCGTGTACACAGAAGAAGAAAAAAAGAGGCAGGGCCACTTAACCTTGCGTTGAGCAAAACATGCTTCAAAGCAATTCACTATACTGAAGGTCAACAGATGCTGAGTACTTAGAAGGACGGGGAGAGGGAAAGTAATACCGCCGCTCAGCTTTATTGTCAACCTTATTTGTGCTATTAGGATTCGATTAAAATGGAAAAAAAAAAAATCTTTGTATACTTAAATTGTAAAAAAAAAAAAAAAAAAAAAATGTTTGAAATCTTGTAAGAGTCCAAATTGAAGCTGTTCTAACTACACCTAAGCACTTTGCTGAAATGTTATCATTCTACTGCTTGGAAACGAAACATGGCGGCCATTTTACACTGCAGGATTGTATTTAGCATTGATATGTTGCTGAACATGTGCAGCGCTTGATTCGAGTTAGCAAAAGGAAAACAAAATTGGAATGCTCCAAAGTGAAAGTTGGTGAAAAGGGCAGATGTTTTTGTCCTTGAATATTTTTGCTTGAGTGTGTGTGTGTTTGTTTGATAGAAGAGTGTGTGGTCTTAGTGTGTGTGTGTGTGTTTAAAAAGGCGCGTAAGCAGATGGAGCGCCACCTGAGCTCTGTTGATAAGACTGTCAAGCGTAAAAAGAAAAGAAAACTGCCATCCGTGAAGCACTTCTTGCTGAGCAAGTCAATTTGTGGACTCAGCGTGTGCGTGTGTGTGTGTGTGTGTGTGAGAGTGTGTGTGTGTGCGCGCGCGTGTGTGTATACACATGTGTAATATGCTAATGAATAGCTTTCGAAACACAATGTTAACTGGACGGCAGAGTTTAAGGCTAACATTGACGTCGTCACTGGCGGTCGCTATAAAGTGAGAAAGAAAAGTCTCGCCAGCATCTGATCACATGACTTTGAGCGTCAAAATATTTTGGCGGTGTCCCAATGAGCACGCGTCGATCCCGACTTTCTTGTCCCTCCTTGTCGATGCCGGCGCCTTTCTTTCAAGTTTTAATTAAAAGTGTGGCGTTTGCATTTAAGCAGGCGGCAAGGTGAAGCTGTCAGAGGCTGGCAAAGACAATTAAAGGCGTTTTAACCCCGACTTTGTTGATACTTGTCCGGCTCACAGTCATTACCGAGCCTCGCCGTTTGTCTCTGGGAGTAAATGCAGCGTGAGATTGCTTGTGCCACTGTGGATTCTCTTCGGGTTGCCTTACTCGCACGCGACAAAAACATTTATCCTCACCGCTAAGTTGTCTCTAACAAAACTTGGAACTTCATCGTTTTCAGCTGAGATGAATTCAACCAAAATGTAATTGAGAAGCGTGACATACGTCAGTCATACGTCGGCGGTGTGAGCCGGTGATGTTCTCGCGGCTTATCGGTGAAATCTCCTCCTGTCAAGACTCATAAATTTGACACAGATAAACTAAATCCAGCTTAGGTGGAGCGCATGCGGAACGCTGACCCGTCGGACCCACTGCAAAGCCGCTGCTGCCTCTTCCAGCATTCATTACAGGCACAGGAACATCCGTCCACGGGAGTGTTTGGATTTCCATTGCTAGGCAGAATTATAATGGCCGTAGAAAATTCTTCACTTAGACCACATTTGGGGCCCTTGAGTGAGTCAAGTCAACCAGTGGTTGAGTATGAAAGGCAAACATCCTAATATGCTCCCACACACTTACAGGCACTTGGTAGCGCCATCATGGGGGCGCCCCCGGCCTCCCCCCTCAACATCGTCATAGCAAATTAGCACCCCGGGAGACAAATCACAGTATTAGCAAATGAGAGCAAATGGAGTAAAAAGGGAGCATGATAAGACATTACGCTTATGGACCTGCAGCCAGATAGAAACGGCTCCCACAGCTAGGCATAGACTTTGGATGTGTGTGTTTAATAGTGTATAAAAAAAAAAAAAAATCAAATTATAACATTTATAGAAAATAAAAATAGAATGAAAAATAAAAAATAGTTTCAAATAAATACAACTGTAATTTTACAAAACAACTAAAACATTATACAATCAAAGAAACTAACGTACGTAGGTTGCCATGTGAGTGACGGATCAATCTGATGCTTGAGTCATTATTTTCTGGCTGACTCTCAGGAGACCTTTGTCTCCTTGCTGATGGGGAAAAAAAATAAAGTAAGGGCCGATCGTTTCCCGTGTGTTGCTTTCAAACTCTTGTCAGAAGGAAAACATCAGCTTGTCAAGTCTTTTTCATCCCCAGCCGCCTCCTCTTTCTCCCTACCTTCGGTTGAGTGGCGGCCGCCCCCTCGCCGAGCCTGAACCCAATCCGCCGCCGCCCCTTCCCTCGTGACCGCTTCCATGTTCTGACAGCCCCGCGTTGAGTTTCGCTAGTCCGCCGACGCGTCGAAGGCTTCAAGGATCGTCCGGACGGGCAGACCATCGCCGACGCGGGCAACCGAGCGGAAATGGCCCCGAGCCGCCGTGTGCGCACACGTGCACGGCGGGTGCTCAGCGCTCATTTCTGTCAATTCACAAACAGAGAGCGCTGTCAGAACACGCTTGTCGTGACTCTGCGCGACTTAAGCCTGAAAAGACAGCGAGCGCTCCGCCCCACCCCATCGTTGTTATTTGTTTTGTTCTGAACTGGCGTCTAGCTTCATCTTGAAGCGAGAAAAAAAACACCTTCAACCTCCTTCGCCCGTCTCATCCATCAGAGAGCCTCTTAAAGCCTCACCCCGGAAAAACGTCCACTCAGCCACAGGCTGTCGGCTAAGCTCAGCGTCGGCCTTATTGTTGGCTGTCTTCCTCCTCGCCTTTTTTGTTCCCGCGGCTTTGACGAGAAAACGATGGCGAAAATGGGGATTGCGCTTTGTTTGTTGTTTTGCAAGCAAAGGAAGCGGCGGGTCGAAAAGACTCCACCGAGCGGCAATATTGATCGGGCACAAAAAGATGACTATCAGTCCTCCATCCCTCACCTTTTTCTTCAATCCTGGCTGTCCCGACAATCCCGTCCCCCTTTGGCACCACTCATTCAGGCTTCCTCGTGAACCCCCCCTTCCTGCTGCTCTCAAACACACTGCTCACTAGTGTCTGGTGGCCGCCTTGTCGCCCGACGGAGTCATTTATTGGCAGCCTGCCAGCCTGTTTGTGTGTTCTGGATCACCGCTGTCTTTATAGCGCCCTCGGTAGCGAGACGACTGTTTCCGAATGGATGCCAGTTAGCTCCGCGTTAGCAGCAGATTGAGCCCTGCGGTGGCGTCGGCTTCTCCCAGACCCTCCTCCTCCTCTTCCTTTCTACAGGTGTGGCGGAGGTCATCGTCCTGGTCGGCGGACGCCAAGCCATCGGGATGAACCAGCGCTCCCTGACGGCAGTCACCTGCTTCAACCCGCAGAACAGCAAGTGGTACCCGCTGGCTAGCTTGCCCTTCTACGACCGAGAGTTCTTCAGCGTCATCTCGGCCGGTGACAACATTTACCTGTCGGGTGAGTCAATACGAGCGTGAATTTGAATCATCCTGAGCCCAGCTACTTTTTTTTTTTTTCCCCCCACGTTGAAAATATGAACAAGCGGCATGACATGACCCGTTATGACTTACCAGATTGGTGGCAAAATAGTAAATCACAAAGAACGGTCAAGGTCAAAACGAAGCATTACCGGTGACTTTTGAGAACTATTTAAAGAGCGCAAAAAGGGCGACGTGACTCGCTCATCCCGTACGTCGCTTTTTCTTCTCTTCCATCGGGACGGCATTTTTCTCCCGCCACGCTCCATTTGCGCCTCCTTTTCAGCGCAGCGGCCGCGCACTCACCTTGACACCGCGACAGGATCGGTCTTACTGGCTGCTCGCTCTCACGCTCTCTTTTCATATAAATGGAAATGTGTGTTTGGCGGCGGGAACAAGCGCCATCGCCGTGTCCGTCGGGAGCCCGACAAGCCGGTGGGGAAATCAGAGTTTTTAGACTGGGTTAGCCAATCAGCTCCTGCTGCTAGCACTTCCCTACTTAAATGACATCATCGGCATTAACATTTTGATGACTTCAAAGTGCCAAGTGGACAATATTTTTTTTTTTCGCTTTTGGTTGTGAGCCAAAACTTTTGAGTGGAAATTAATAACTGGAGCGGCAAATCATTACTTTTGTCCAAATGCAGCCCGTCTTTTTTTTTTTTTTAATGTGTATTTGGTTTTTCAGGTGGCACTGAGTCGGGGGTTATGCTGTCTGATGTGTGGTGCTACATGTCTCTGCTGGATAACTGGAACTTGGTGTCCCGCATGACGGTGGCCCGCTGCAGACACAACAGCCTGGTCTACGACGGCAAACTCTACGCCATCGGAGGCCTGGGCGTCTCGGGCAACCTGGACCACGTGGAGAGGTGAGTCTCAAATGGCGGCATACAGTTCATTTTTAAGACCATTAAGTTCTGGAAAAATCCAAAGATTTCTTCCTCTGATGTGTGTGCCCCCTCCCGCTCTCGCCTCCCGATTTGTGGTTGAATGAGCCGGCTAATGTGCGCCGCGTGCAGCTAGCAATGTGTCATTGCGACAAGGAGGCAAAAGAAGAGTAAGATGAGTTGCCGTTATTGTTGTTGTTGCTATGTGAGGAGTCTGTGAGGCGAGACTAATGTAAGCTGCTTCATGCATAATTTACTATCAAAGTTTTATGGAGATTTGATTTGTACCCGCACGCTCGTTTTGTTTGGCAACACCACTTATGGATGACACACAAGCCATGGCGTTTTTAGCTATTCCTTTTGAAGCAGAACAACATCCGTATGGATTTTGACTGACGGCGTAAAAAGATGATTAAATCTCAACGTCGTAGCTTTGATTTTGACGGAAGTGTGAAATTTGTCACTTTTCGGATTAAAGCAAGATTCCAATTAACTTTGACGGAGTATCTTAATAACAGCTAAACACTTGGGCAGTTTGGGAAGGGCAGAGCAGAGGCAGGAAAGATTTGCTACGAGACGGGCCGCGACAGCCAGCAGCTGGTCGCCGACGCGCACTCGGGGAACAGGTGTCGTAAATTACACGTCGAACCGACTGCTCGCCGACGTTCCTGACAGATTATCAGCAAGCTATTTATTTCATAGCGCTCGTAAATACAAGGCAAATCCCTTTCAAGCCCACCGGAGGTATTCCGAGACCCTGCAGTTTGAACAATTTTACAGTGAAAATTTGGGCTCAGAATGATCACACCGAGCTTATTAAAATTAACAAAAATCTCGTTCCGTAAATGCAATAATTATTATTTTATTTCTTTATAATAAACCAAACTATAGACAAAGTTGGAAAGCTTACAGTATCTTGTCACATGACACAATCTTCTGTGGGTCGTGAAAGATTGGCCAAGATGCTGCGAAACGACTGAAAATATGGCGAGCTGCTTTGAAAATGTCATGCGGGGAATGAGTTAAGTGGCCATTTTTGGCCACATTTAGGCGGCCAGACTCTGCCAGCAGAACATTTGACTGCGGCGACCCTCAGCGACGGTAGAGAGGAAGTCCTGGCAGGTGTCTGGCTTGCGACTGTGGCGCTAATAACATTCCAGAATCATTACTCAGCGGATAGCGACGGCTGCCGATGTTTGATATGCGGATGGCAGCTCGGGGACGCCGCGACAGCTGCAAATTGATTTGCTGCGTTGCTCATCGCCTGATGGATGCGCCGGGACGCCACCAATCGTTTGTGCGCTCCCGTTGTTACCGGAGTGAGTGTAGGTATGTACATGTCGAGTACATTTATTAGACCAGCTGTCGTTAAAAAAGGCGACGGGGTCGTCTAGCATCGACAAGTGCGACGACTGCATTTAAAACATTAGCATTAGCCACTACAAGAACATAAAGAATGATTTCCATAATGAAGGTCAACTGGCTATTGTATTTAACATCTCAAAAAATAGTCATTGTTACAAATGATAATGTATATTCCACAATCAGCATCCAGAAGTTTGCATCTTGCAAAAAGTGCATGGTGTTGCAGATTGGACTTTGTGTATTTGCGTATTGTGTGTGTACAGTAGGTATGTGCACAGCCTCCATCTCGCCCACCTCATTTGCAGTCTTGTGCGCCGCCTCCGCCGACCGCCCTTCCCTCTTGACGATAGCTTTCACGCTTCTCACCGTGAAATTCGAGCCGGCGCTCGCAATTATGTCTTCAATCAGAGGCATCTCAATGCGGGCCGGATGGCGCCAGGATGCGGCCTTTGCGTCGGCGCAAATCAACACTCGTGACGATCGAACCCAACTGTTCTCGTCGCTAATGACTGACACGTTTTGCTTTTAAAAGGGAAGTGAGTCGCCGAGTTGCGGGGGAGGCTTTTTAAGTCGCAATCAGGTGCCCTGGGCCCGCACTCTCGCCCGCCATGTTGATCCTTAGACGAAGCAATATGATTGCGGAATATTGAATAATTCATGCCTGTCTAATGATGTGTCAATCACGCAGTGGCGCTTTTCTTTTATTTATTGCACGCTACGCGCAGGTTTGCGCGTCCTTCAAGCGCCATTGGCGCTTAATATTTCATGAGAACCTGTTTGCAACGCGCCCGCTCAGTGGGGATGTTGCGCTAACAAAAAGATGGCATCCTCTGTGTATTTTTTTTTAAAACTAATCTGACTCTGCTGATTAGCGTGGTTATGCCTCGCAAGGTTTCACTTAGCGTTACGTCCCGTTCTGCTGCATGCAAATAAAATACGTTGCCAACAGGGGTGAAGTCAGCCACGTGCTTTTCAATCCACGTTAAGAATCTGTGATTATCTTTTAAAGCAGAAGCTGCATCGTGTTATTTTAAGCTTGCCATGGTAATACAGGCATAGATATGAATATATAGCTTACCATATCTTAGCATCATGGAGTGCTTTAAAGTCCCAGACTCCAGTCCCATGATACCAATCATGGTTATCAGGTTCAGATTTTCTTTTTAGGGGGTGGTCTTCTGATGCTCTAAATTCAGCAGTAGGTGTGTCAGGCTGAGAGTGTAGAGAGGCGGCAATTCCCAGGGACCCAGCGAGGATCGCGGGAAACAAAGGGGATCATGGGTAAACTCCTTCAAGGGTTACCTCTTGTTTCTCCACACTGCTAATGAAGTGCCGCCACCTCGCTCGCCTGCAAGTGTTTCGGCATTTGAGCTCAGGTAAGCGCCTCCAGCTGTTATGGTTATTAGTGGGCGGTGCCAGGGGGCGCACCACGGGGGGGCGACCCCGCAGTAGTCAGGGACAAGAGGTTCCCAAAGCCTCCCTGCCGAGGCAGCTTCCCCCCTACTGAGCTAATCCGTTGCTCCTCTGGATTAGCAAAACCAGCGGCGGTGGCACCTGCTGTGCTGTCAAGGTTGACGCCCCCCCCCGACCCGCCAACCAGCCTCCTGGTCCTCGCCACCGCATGTTTTCTCTGGTGGATGTGGCCCAACTTATTTCCCTCAAAATTAAGACGGTTAAACTTCTGCTGGCACACAAGATAATTTTCTCACTAATTATTTTCGCATTTTTCAACAGTGTTCCAGTCAGGAGAGTTGATGAAAAGAAATCGACGGCAACTTCACCCCGCTAATAAATCAAACACAGATGGGGAGCCTCATTGGCGGCAGACTTTATTTAACACGCTGGGTGATATAACCGTGAGGAATGTGCGCAGACGTGATGTTCATTGTGATGGATCGCACCATTTTGGGACTCAGTCGACTTCCAAACTGGCAGAAAAATGAAGGCGTATGGCTGCAGACGCGCAATAGCGATGACTATTACAGGTTGTCGCTTAAAAAAAAAAAAAAAATGTAACATCACTCTCGTCTTATTGGATACACGGAATGTAAACAGAGATAAATGTGACTAAACCCCCATGATAGGTTTGATTTGTCATATTTTGCAATCTACCTGGCTACACTCCGACTTTGGCAAAGGCTTATACAGCATCTTTAAAAAAAAAAATAAGTCAATACACATTTTGTAGCTTTGCTACAACGTAAAGTCATCAGTGTACAGTTTTCAAATTTTAGTGTAATGCGAGTTAGATAGAAAATGGCTGGACAGGTTTTCCCCCTCCTTTATTGGATGACGATTGGCATACCAGCCTCCCGTGTTTCCATCTTGGCCTCCCATGACAGCATCTCCTCGCACTCGCCCCGCCACCGCTAATTAGCAGCCGTTAGCATGGGACAGCAAGCAGTTCACTTGCCTCCTCATCATAAAGAAGTGACAAGTGACCTTTTAGAATGTACACCCCTCCCACGCTAAGTGGCCGGCCAACCGCCACCAAGGCAGCTCGTGGTCGTCCGTCTGCCGCTTTCCAATAGTAGCGGTAGTTTGATGTCAATCACCTTAATGCCATTCACCTCATGTAACATTTTCTAAGCTGGATGGCCTTTTCATCTAATTCACACCCCCAAAATTCACATTGGCCAAGCATAGCACAGCATCCAATAAGCGAGCTCGCATTGAAATAATAGGGAACGGGCCCCGCCGTTAGCGTAAAGTCGCATGTAATTGACGCCCTCCCAAAATGCACCAAAAAAGCAAATAGATGATGGTTAGATTTTAGTTTTCCTAGCTTTGTCCATTAAAGAGTCTGCCTGCTCGGTAAACAAAGACAAGTGGCTACTCAATGGGTGGCATTACTGGGAATTTTACCCACAATGCTCAGGGGCCTGCTGTCAAACTCTGGGCCGCTAATGAATTTCACATGCTCGTTCGTCAGGCTATTTTTACAAAGTGCCGCTTGTCAGATACAACGTGGACCATCACCCGTAACCACACACACATCAGCGGCTAGTTGCGCGTCGCTTATATGCTCACAAGTTTGTTTTGCTGCTCTTGTTGAAAGTACAAAATGTATTTTATGACCAATTTATAAATTCCATGTTTTCATTCATTTATATTGATTTAATGACAAAAGATGAACTTTGATAGCAGATAAAATAAAAACAAATGGCGTACAATAAAAGTTGACCCCCAATTTATAAACGAATGAAATTAAGTAAAATACAACCCACACACAAAAGACACTGAAGCTGAAATTTGCCCCGGGGCACCATTGACTGTAGTGCTGTATTTTTTGCTCCAAGATGGTGACCGGCGCAAGGGCTTAATGGCGTGTGTCGCTAGACATATGTTTGCTTTCTGTAATTGCTTTAATTGCCGTCATTGTGCACAATGCTCGCTCTTTTTCATCCTCCCTGGTGGTGCGCGCCTTCGCCTAATTACGCCTGTCAGCCCCGCAGCCAAAAGTCGGCAAGTCTACTGTACTCGAGTATGTCTGTGTGATACATTAGTGCCAAGTTTAACTAGGTCATATTCCATTTAGAAGCAAAGAGATTCAGTGCTAAAGGAAACATGCATTTGTTCTCAGGTGTCTTTTTAATAACATGTTTTCGGCAAAACACGCCAAGGATCAAGAATGACCTTAAGTCACCTATTTGCAGATTTATGATTAACACTGAACTCTGCTCTATTTGCCATTTTGTGTTCAAGACAAAGCGTAGTCCAATATAAATGTAGTGCTTTGGCGTGCATGGGAACGTGACAGGAAGTCTCACCTGGCTGCCGTTGTTGCCCGCAGGTACGACACCATCACCAACCAGTGGGAGACAGTGTCTCCGCTGCCCAAGCCGGTGCACTCGGCGGCGGCCACGGTGTGCGGCGGCAAAGTGTACGTTTTCGGCGGCGTCAACGAGGCGGGGCGCTCGGCCGGCGTGCTGCAGTCCTACGTGCCGCAGAGCGACGCCTGGAGCTTCATCGAGTCGCCTATGATCGGTGAGTGATGATTGATTCAAGATACTGGAACCCTGCTCTGCTTTTTTGACAGGATTTTTTTTTTTTACCTGATGTGGGTAAACCTTTTATCTATGTGTGTGTGTAGACAACAAGTACGCTCCGGCGGTGAGTCTGGGTGGCCTGGTGTACATCCTGGGAGGAGCATACGCGCGAGCCACCACCATTTATGACCCAGACAAAGGCAACATCAAGGCGGGACCCAACATGAATCACTCCAGACAATTCTGCAGGTAACAAGCCCATACGTACGCGAGCGATCATGCGTGTAGACGCAGTCCCATTTAAAAGTTCTACCTCAAGAATCCTCAAGGTGGCGCTCATCTAAACAATCAGGCTAAACAGGGAGTGGATAGCAGCCAAAAAAAAATTCAAATAGAAGTTGTATTTATAGTTTGTGGTTAAAACTACCAATAGTGTATACGTGATGATAATCCCTTTTAGTGGAGTGTCAGTAATTTGCGGTCTGGCTCTGTCGCAATCCCCCGTGTATAGCGGGAGGACACTGCACTATTGGTATTGCGTGCTTCAGTGCAGCAGATGAAGTCAGGCAGGTACAGGAGAGGAAGAAAAGAAATGATCCATCTGAGCAAAGGACGCACACACCTCCTCATCCTTTCGAGTTTATCAGGCACAGCAGCGGCTGCTCGTGGTTTTTGCTGCATGCTCTTCACTCGTGGTCAAACCCAACAGATTTAAGCTTTATGTAATAGTCTTTTCCACTTCCAGCCGCGTTTGACTTGGTGTGTGTGTAGGCCCCAATCGGACACAAAAGCCGTAATCTGCTTAAAGACCAAGTTTTAATCCTCCCTGCACACAAACTTCTGTTTCTGTTTCCCCTATCAAATAACATGAGGTTGTTGGTTATTCATTATAGTTTTAGAAATTGTTATTATTGCTATGTGAGAGAAAGTGAAATATTACAGTGCCTTGCGAAAGTATTCGGCCCCCTTGAACCTTTTATCTGCATAGATATATAGCTATATAAATATCATTATATATATAAATCTGTATAGATATAGATATATATATATATATATCAATATAGAAATGTATATCTGTATAGATATAAATATATCAATATAGCTCTGTATAGATATAGCTATATATGTATAGCTATGTCTGTACAGATATAGCTATATATATGTGTGTTATCAATCCCTTCCCCACTAAAGTGCCGTGATCCTGGACGGAAAGATCTACGCAACAGGGGGCATCGTGAGCAGCGAAGGTCCTGCGCTGGGCAACATGGAAACATTTGAACCCTGCGCCAACACGTGGACGCTGTTGCAGTCGCTCCCCTGCCCGCTCTTCAGACACGGCTGCGTGGTCATCAAGAAGTACATCCAGAGCGGATGAGTCCAGGCGGAACTCCATCTGACCGTCGTGCAGTGCCAAAAACCACCAGCTGGGACTCTCCTCCTTGGAACCGGCCGCTCGTTCCCTTTCCTGTGTAAAATGTCCTTCATGTGCGACAGTTCAGCCATGCCCATTGTCCGTCATCTCATCCACAGGCGCCCTTTTAGTCAAACTCCACTCATCTTTATTTATTTGACACGAGTGTTATCTACAGGACGAGAGAGTAAGGACTTCCAAAGAGCAGATCCACGAGGACTAAAGTGGTTCAGCCTCATCCCGTTATCGGAAATATTTCATCCCAACCCCCTGCTGAGGAAAAAAGCACAATAATCACCCAAAAGTGTTGTCATATTTCTCTTTTTTTTTTTTCTTCTATACTTGGCATCTCATTTTAAAGCCACCCATTTGGTGTTGGAGGTGGACTTCTGTAAATAACAGGAAGGATAAATATGTATATTTTACAACCACAAGGCAATTGTGTATAAATGTTTTTAGGAAAAAAAAAACTAAATTGATAGGTTGAATTCAAAGGAGAAGTTGTACGTCTGTAAATCTGTATCCAGAAATGAACACTTGTTATTACGAAAAGCCAATACATATACCAAAAGAAATATGAACGCCTTTGTCTCTTCTCTCACTCTTTTTCACACTGTACAGTTTTGCACCTTTTTATTCAAGTATATCACAGCAGTAATTTGAGAAATACAGTAAGTGTTTCCATTCCAAATATAACTTACACTAGAAAGGTAACGAGAGCGTGCTTGCGTGGTGTTTAAAAGGTCAAAAGCACCTAACAGGAACGCCGACATTGCCATCAAAGGTTTCGGCTAAAAATGTCAGGGCATGTGGCGGAAGGAAGAACAGGAACAAAGCGGCTCGTTCTCTCGCTCGGCATACTGGACTAGAAAAAGTCGTTTCAACTACCAGACAAAAATTGGTTTAGTCCAAACTGGCTACGATAAAGCAATATCACAATGTATGACATTTAAACTAACCTGTGTCTTTCATTCCCAAATGTGGCTCCAATGTCATACTCCTTTTGGCAACATATTAAAAACAAAAAAACAAGTCTGGTCCGGCACAATTTCCAGTACGCATCAATTCAAAAGAAAACACCAGGAAATAAATACACACAAAAACAACAGGCATGTGTAGAACCTGAGAGACGTGTAAAAAACCCCGTACGCAAACACACAAGTTCCCCCAAAACCTGCTACACAAATGCTACAGGTTTGAAATTTTTAAACAAAAATGTGTAAATTTACAATAAATAAACATTTAACTGAACCTGCCCAAATATTAGCAGAAAAGGCTGAATAATGTTGCAAAATGGTACCCCGGTGGGTGATGGGTTGAGATTTTTGGGGCGGGCTGGGTTTCACGCCGACACACCAATAGCGAGGAGTGATGTGACTGTACAAAAAAAACAAAAAATACCGCTTGTGTGTACCGAGTAAACAGTTAACAATACGTTACGCTGAGGTAGCTTACGGCAGTTTTTTTTTTTTTTTTGCATAATTACTCCACCGCGTATTCGTGAAACAGTCTGCCCCCGGGGTGGACGGACGGATGCTGGAAGGGTCTGAAAGCGGAAATGAAATCAAATGCTGCCTTAGCGACGTTGCTGATGCTACTACGAGCTTAACGCATGGATTTAAAGAACAGAATTGGCACGTTTCCGTACAGTGGCTAATGGGCTGATACTTTTACCGAAGTCAAGCTGGTCACATTTTTATTTTTGTAGCGATTTTCTAGCGCTGTGTTTTATACAGCATTGTTTCTTGTGAAAGGTTCCGAAATGGATTCTACAAATTTGACCGTTTAAAATCATTATGTCACAGAGGGGGAGAGGTGGTTGAAAGTGAGTCATGGAGAGAGAAAAAACAATGGCGGCGCATAGTGGTGGTGGCGGTTCCACTCTGGGGCGAGATTGGTTCCGCGGTCTATAGTTTGCGGATTGTGGATATTATTCTGCCCTTGTCTTCAAATGGCGGTCACCCATTTGTGCTGGTGAGCATCGACGTGCGAGTGTGTCGTTTGGACTCGCTGTCCCGAGTTGGAAAAGCAGCGTGGATTATAGTTAGCACCCATGTAGCACCGGGGTCGCCCATCACCTTGGCGCGTGCGTGTGTGCATGTGACACACCTCAGAAGGGGGGGGGGTTTGGTTGTGTAGAAGCAGATTTTCCTGAGACGAACGATAGCACCATTGAATGTCTCTTGACTTTGCTCCAAGTTTGTGGTCCCATGGGAGGAGGCGGTTGGGGGCAGTTGCTCAGGGTCTACCTGAGGAGGTTTTGTGGTCTGAGTGGCACAGGAATGTGTCAAAATGCTGGATCCTGTTCTCCATCTCCTGCGGCACACAAAGTGACAACAACGAGGTGGCTTGTTATGGATTTGAGTGAAAAGGTGACGCAAGAGGGACGGGCTCGTTTCACTAGACGTGTTCTGCGCGCTTCGACACAAATTCTTTTTAGCTGATCGACAAAACAGTAAGGAGTTTTTAAATCTACTTTTTTAGTCTTGCAACTTGATATTATTTGAGAAACAATCACCCGCATTTTGGCTCTTATACTTATTTTCAACGCATGGATTTTGCGTCTTGTAAAATTCTGATTTTATTCTCTTTTTGCTGATAAGTGTTGTAAATTGGGCTTTTATCCTCATAATGATCCCTTTTGTCTTTATGTTCACATGCTATTGGACAAAACCCAAAGTTAATTTACTCGCCGAGTGCACGCCAGCTCCCTTCATCATCTTTGCGTCCGCCCCCTGAGAACCATCGACTTTTTTTTTTTCTTTTTGGCGTGGAAGGAAGAAATAGGGAAAGTGTTGAGAGGCAACAATCTGGTGCATTGTGCTCGTTAGCAAAGCAATCCACACAGATAAAAGTCAAAGGCAGAGGTATTCTTGCCAGAGTGTAATTTTGGCACCATGATGACATTTCAACGGCTACGTTGTCTTTTTTTTTCTCTCGCACATTATGACTTGTAAATTCAAGACATAAATGCCCAAAATGTCGTGTGTCTGTCAAACATCCAGCTGTGACACTTACTGCCAGTTACTCTTTCTCAATGCCCCATTGAGTGACCTAAATGTCAATTCAAAAAGACTAACTTTGTACAGAAGTAATTTCCCAACTTGACTCCAACATTTGGCCACGCACGATGATGATCGCCGTGTCGCTCGCTGTGATTCTCACCTAATAACATCATCATCTTTCGTTGACATGTTGTGGCAGTTTCTTAACCCCCCCCCACAAAATTGGAAACAGTTTGAAATGCTTTATGTAAATACTGTTTCCCTGAGGAGGCGTGAGAGAGGAAAAAATCTGCATAAATACTCGACAATATGTAAATAAATAACGGAGTGAAATTTTGAGAGAACCAAGCGACGTGGTTTGTATGTTCCTCTTGTCCTTCCTCCGTTGCCAACGGAGCTCGCGGCTAACTCATGGTAAACAAACACTGCTGCTTTTTAAAGCAAGTTAAGTATGTGATCAAGTTTTTGGCATATTTCGCCACTGATTTTTCCCCTGCGAATAATTCTTTTATTGTGTGGATGCTACACTCGCTTGTCAGTTAGCATACGCTAAAATAATATAGCAATGACTAGCTTGGTTACCTCCAGTAGTCGCGTCTTGTCGTACTCTCTGCGGTGGGCAAAGATGCACTGGCTGAGCACCGAGTAGAGTCTTTCCATCTGCTCCACGCTGAAGCCCTCACTCTTCCTCACCGCCATGTCGAGTAGCACCTGCAAGTGGAAAAATACATTTATGATAAGCTGGCATACGTGTGCGCCAGAAATGGCGGCCGTTCAAAAACAGGTGTGACAGCATTTGGAGGTCAAAGGCGTACAAAAGAGACGCGGATCCCGGTGACAGTTAATTAAAGCTAATCATAATAAGAAGCAAGTTTGCATTTCACGACGACTTTAATTAAAACGTTGTGGACAGTGAAAGGCCCTTTTAATTGACCCCGGTGTGTGTGTGCGCGTTCAAAATGCACAGCTCATCACAATGCGCCCACTCAATTCGACCGAGGCACATTAATTAAAGTTACTATCAATGGCGGCGAGGAAAAAAAAAAGGAGGGGAGTTCTAGGGTGAAAGGCGGTGGCCGTGCGTTAAAAGCACACAATGACGTGTCAAGATGAAGTCAGCCGACGTATGGGATTTAATTACACACATACAGGCTTAATCCAGTTTGATTACAATGGATGTTGATTACATTGAAGGGAAAGACGGAAGCAACAAACAAACTTGTGTTTCCTCAATGATACGGTCAAGCAATTGCTTTAATATAACAAAAAGTAATTATGATAGTAATAAAAAATAATTAGGGACGTCCTGATCACATGATCAAAAATAGGGCCTGATCTTTATTTGATTTATTTCACTGTTATTAAAACACTGCAAAGAGCATTTCTGCTTTTCCCAGTGAATCAAAGTTAGCCCATTGTTATTCCCGTGAGACGTTCTCCACTGCAACAGCAGATTAAGCGCATAATAACTTTGACAGTATTGTCACTTTCCATTAGACATTCTGGCAGTGCAAGACAATGCCCTCGCTAAGATGTGACAAAAACTCCCCCTTGGCCTCTAATAAGTGCAAGTCCCTTGTTAAGTAAAAAGCCAGTGCCGAGGACTCTTATAAAGTCCCCTCCCCCCCCGCAAAAATAATAGTCATCATTAGAGCCGCAGTCCAGCGAGCCGTACTCGGCACATTTTATTGGCCTATTTTCATACGGTAAGCGCGCCAAAGGGGAGCGAACGAAAATGGAGCATGGCGACGTGTCAAAAATCTGCATAAAAGCTTTAATTGGCGTAATTACAGTCCATCTTGACAGTCGAGCCACCGAGTTTGTCACCTTCCCCTTACGTTTTGGGTGCACTTTGCTACTTTACGGCGCACCTCCGCTCCTATTTTACGTAGCATCTTCTCACCTTTTCCCCATTTCAATGTTTTATAGAGCTCCCTCCCCCCGAAGCGAATTTCATGTTTTTTTTTTTTTTCCCATTCTACTCCCACCTCACCCTGTCTCCCCGTTTGCCTCGTTTCCGCTCCATTCATTCCCGTCCGCGAGATTCTTTCTCCCCACTGGCTGCGAACGGTCTGATTGCGCTCCCCTTGCCTTTTGTCAGCTTGGTCAGGGGCCGGGCGGCAGCGTGGGGTAAATGGCGGCGGTGTGTCTTACAACGCGCTTGTTGATTGAGTGAACACGCCGCAACACAAAGGGGCAGTAATCCCGTGCGGTAAGGATCGCCGCCGACACGGGCCATTTAACCCCAAAGACCCAACCTGTTAAGGCCTGGCTCTGTTCGCCGCTGCCTAATTTGACCCGTGTTACCTGCCTTGTCATGGGTCTAATGTAGCCACATACGTTTTTTACGAGAGGTTACAAGTATTGAGAGGGAAGGTAGAAGAAGTGCGCCTAATTAAAGCCTGCAGTGGTGGAGATCATTGGAGAGGCTAGCTAGCCACGTGTACCGTCAGCAGGGACACCATTAAACCGCCGCTATCTCGCTCCGCGATGCCAATTCAAATCCTTTCCGAGCAAAAACAATAAATGATAAATGAACATCGGTTTCTTTTCGCCTCAGCGAGGGCGGACACTGATTTTAAAAATAATATTCTGGTCCGTGTGGCTTATTGGGGGGGGGGGGGGGGGGGGGGGGGGGGGTTCACACAGGTAATGCAATATAGATGGTGTTAGAAGGGTCGGGGACAATCACGACAAATCATATTACGACCATCGTCTCGGAACATTAAAATGAGAAGCTCGTCCCTTAAGGGTAGGAACGGCGAGGAGAGATCCCTGCCGGGGTTGTCAACTCATCGTAAAATATGCAGCGGGGCCCGGACCGGCTTGGCTTCCAACGTGGAATCGCTGGAAAAATCCCCACGACATTTGATAGCTTGTGAATTATGCGCACTTGGTTGTAAAAGAACAAAAAAAACGGAGTGATGTGCTTTAAAGGTCTTTGTGCGAGATCAATGTCAAAATACTCCGGTAAATGGGGGAGGGGGGGGTCATTCGCGATTATTTCGAAGGACTTCTGGCACTCGTAAAGGCTTTTTCATCAAAGGAAATGAAACACCTTGACGTCCAAAATATAATATCGGAATGGACACAAGATGTACTTTCCAACTTTATTCATTACAGATTGACCTTAGCAACATTTCGCAAGTTGTTTCCATAGCTAGCCTCTGTCAAATGAAGCTAACACAAGCTCCTTTTTCACACCGCGCATCAAAGCTGTCCTTTTCCGATCATTGTTGAGTGGTCAAAGTTGAGCTGTAGATTTTCTCAGCTTCTTAAGCGGGATAGCGGCTGTGTGGTAGTGGATAGAGGAAAGCGTGGGGTGTCAAATTCAACAACCCCGAGTATAACTCAGTTCAAGAATTTGATTATATTTCCGTTACCAAGGTTCAGAAAATAATCAGAATTTCTGAACTGTTAACGTTTTTCCTAACTCGATCACCAGAGTGGTATACTTTGGTACGGTTGTGGAAGGAAGATCTGCAATCGGAATGAAAACCTGACAAACTGGACCCGAGGCTTGGTGGCAATGCAGCACCGCAGTCCCAGAATGAAGAAGAAAAAAAACAAAACAGGTGTAAATGCCATCTATTTTTATTGGCAGATGATGAACTCGCTTCTCTTTAGGGATGCAAACGTGCCTCGGGGGTGAATGGGGCTACCCCCGCTGTGACGACTAAAAGCAAGCGCCAAGATGACAAAATAAAAATTGGAACGTGCCACATGAAATGGTGAAATGTCACAATAGCGCCACGACGTGCCCCCATGCTGTGCCAGCGGTGTGGGAAAAGAACTCATTTTGGCCAACTGTTAACAGAAAACAGAATCGTCAGCAATAAGTGCGCGGTGAAGCTCCAGATTGGATATTTACTCCGGAAAAATCTCATCAGCAATCATCTGTGTTCGTTTTTTTTCCACAATAGGCCGATTGTTGGGAAAGGGAAAAATAGCAGAGCCGGGGGCACTAAAAATACGAGCAACATCGTGGCTCTGAAAGACCCAAACTCGTACTGATGTCCTCAAGGCTGTGACCAAACCACTGATGGTATTTAATACAGAGAAGAGTTTCAGAGCCTCTTCCATCATGTTGACAGTCGCGAATAATGAGCACCCTATAATCAATGAAAATAACCGAGGGAAGGCTGACATCCACCACGAGTCCTAATAAACACCAGCGAGCATAACGCCGCTTAAACGGCGGCGCTCGTTCCCGGCGCCAATAGGAAATTCAATTTGTTCCGTAAGCCGGGGGATAAAAAAGCAATTATTCACAGTCTCCCTATTTTCACGATCTGTTTCTTAAAGATAACCCAACCGCCCCCGCCCCACGACATGCTTTAGCCACAAGCCTGCAGATTAGTGCCGCACGTTGCTGTTAGCCGCGGCGGCGGCCCGTCGGAGTCCAAAAGATCGGGCCAACTAAAAGGCCTGCCAATCACTTTGAGTGATGGCGTTGACGCCGTCCTCGGCGTGGGACTCGGCTAAAAAGCTACTCGATAATGGCTTGATGGCTCTATGTCACTTGGGAAGGGGGTGGAAAAGTGAGTGCGTGTCAAAGGAGCACTTCTTTTATGCCAATTACACCCCGCGGCCACCCAGCCACTGCTGCTGCGATGCGCCATTGAGCCAAAAAGGTACCAATTTCCAGGCCACTTGGGGGGACCAAAGTAGCAAGCACTGGGGGTTCGCTCACATGTTCTGTTTGGGTGAATGGCGGCTAATGTTTTAGTCATGACCTTGTTTCCTTGCCGCATCTGTTGATTGAGAGAAACGTAATTGGCACCCAAAGAACTGCCACCCCAAAAAAGGATGAGCAGAGTTGGGATAAGCCCGAGAAAAGTTATTCATCTGAGAAGGACAGCTGACAAACCATCAGCTTGAAAACAGACCTATAGATGTCGAAGGGGCGCAGTCGTCCGTAAAGGGGCTTTACCATCCTGTATAATGTAAATCCCATTCTACAAAAAAAAAATGTCTGCTTTGTTCGGAAAGTTTGAGTAGGCTTTGTGAAGGGGGCTCAATGACAAATACAAAGAGTGATCGGCACAAGGCCGAGGTCAAGCTACTTTTTATGAGCTAACCTTCGTACGGCAAAGTCGGTATCATGTCTCCCGTCAATTTACGATGTGCCCGAGCGTGTTCAATCAACTAATTGCAACAATTACGGCCCTGTCAGAAATCAGTGTAGCCCCGATTAAGACCCTCCAGTATTTTATTTCGTAGTCATATATTCTCTTCCTTTTCCTCCAGTCAATTCAAGAAGCATAGCCTACTTGAGCTCCACCCTCTTTTTAAATTTTTAAAAATAATCGAGTGCATTACCAAAAGTTGCTGGTGATCAACCACGAGCGGAGGAGGCGGGGATGTGGCGTTGGGGTCGTCTTCCGTCCTCGCGGCCGCTGCTTTCAGCTGCTCCGACGGGCTGGTCTTGCATTTCTTCGCCTTGCCGTCACCTGTAAATGACATCAAAGCTTTCATGATGGCAACCGAGCGAGCGATACTCGCACCCCCCCCCCCCCCCCACAAAACTCTGCAGTTGAAAGGGAGCTTTTACTATAGCGGAAGATGGTAGACCATTTAGAAACAGGGCCCATTTTCTCAAATAAGACCAAATGGGTTTTGGATGACGGGCTGCGTACACTTCAAAGCAGGCCAACAGCACCACCGTGTGATGCCGTTTCATCTCTGTTTGACTGTCGGCATGGTCTTAAGGCTGCAAATCTAATTCCCATTTTATGTCTGCACGGTAAACCCCTACAAAATTGCGCCACCTCAACAACAGTGTCAAATGCAGATTTAACGGGTCAACATGCCTATTCTCTCTCCAACTACGTACCTTCTTTGTCCGGATCATCTTCCAGACCTTTGTGCTCCTGATTCGATTCACCCTCGTCATTAATGCTCTTGTGCTCCCCCTTTGACGCTATTTCATCCCTCGTGTTCTGAGGAGTCCTTTTCTCACTGGCCTTGCTGTTTTTCTCCAGGCACTGAGAGTCCAGACTATCCATGGAGTCGTTCCCATTCACTTGCGCGAGGTGGAGAGCCTCAGAAGAATGCAATTTTTCATTTGGAGGTTTTGCATCAGTTTGCCTCTCCTTGTCTGCTTGGGATTGGAAATCGTTTGTTTGTTTTTCCAACTCCTTTCCAGTGTCAGTAGAGCCGGCCGGGGGCTCGTTGGAGCTTTCCTCCTCCATGGAGGAGACGTGGGGGAGATGACCATTGGTCTGGGGTCCCGGGGTGTCGCAGGAAGACTCCTCATCCAGCGTTAGGCATGAGTCGCTGGGCCCTGCCGCTTCTATTTCAGCCTCCACTTTTTGTACTTCTACTCCCTTTTTGTGGTGTTTATGCTTGCGGATGATGCCCCGCACCCAAGATTGCCGTCGGCGGAGCTTCCTCTTGACATGATCTGTGAGGCAAAATGACAAAAAAAAATGGCCATTGAATGACACGTCTCAGTTGGCGGCCAACAGAAGCTAGCTAACACTAGCTGTGCTCCAGCAACGATCAATAACGAGACTGACTGGCCACAAAAACTCATAGAAAAATTACTTGTGGCAGCAAACGACATTTGTTAAAAGCCAGTTTTTCACAAATTTCACTGGGATCAATATCTGAGAGCACTGCCAAGGCTTTATCTTAAAAGTGTCCTTCTAGCTCATTTCGTTTAAAATTCTTGACATACCAAGCTAAATGACAAGGGCATATTCATACTTGCCCTTCTATTGTACAGTTTTAAAATTTATGGCAAAATCTTAAGTGCAATTTTTGTACTGTAATGTTCCCATTGAAGTGGACAAAATTATCCTAAATTATCTTTTTATTTGAGTTTTATGTCAAAGTCTGCTTTATTGTCAATTTCTTCACATGCCAAGACACACAAAGAAATCGAAATTATATGCAAAGTTGTCAAACTGCAAGACAGTTCAGTTTGTTTTGAAGTCTCACTATTTTCTTGGGTCTTAGATTTTTTTTTTTGCACTGATATGCTAAATGGACCACGGTGGACTCATTCAATCAAGTCAAAGCCATTATAATTCTGTCAAGGGCCAGTGGACTAGCATAAATCAGACAAAAGATCCTTGGTATAATTAATAATATATGCCCCATTGTGATTCTCAATGGACACTAAACGCTCAGGTATGCATTAGCCTCAATTAAACAGTGCAGCACGCTCCCTGCTTTGGATTGGATTACGACCCATTTAAAATAGATTTTTTTTTATATTCATCATTAGGGCTAGGTCATGTCTAACCTAGGCGGAGATTGTAGACAGAAATCAAATTCGCTGTTGTTAACAGAACCTTGCATTTTCCCTTCCATGCTGCCCAGATGTCTTATTTACACAAAGAAGAAGAAAAAAACACCCCACGGGAGGTTGGCTTGCGAGGGCTTAGCTATCACCATCAAAGATGTGTAATAAGCACCCGGGGGAGGGAAAAGGTGAGACGGAGTAGCAGCAAGTGACTCGTCATAGGAAGCTCGTAAATGATGCATGAAAATTGTCAGAGCATGAACAGTGGAGCGCAGAGGGGGGAGGGCGAAGGCAGAGAAGTCAGTCTTAGTTCCAAAGCTCTTTTGTAGTAGTAATTAAAGCCCTCGTTACATTTGCTGGGCTGTGCCAAATGTTACGTTTGTGTGCGCCAGTTAAAGTGAACGCTGAGCGGGGGGAGATGAAATTTCATGCCGGCATCCAAAGTGCGGTACCGGCAATTATTAAGTCGATAAATCATTGCAGTGCCGCCAACATGAACACAGCTCGGGAAAGCCTTTGGGTGCAATTATGAATTGGGTGTCTCTGAATGACTGACTGATTTCTTTACTATTTATTTCATCGAATTATTGCTTCAGTGATCTGGAGCGTTAAGAGGTGAAGGGACTGAAGGGAACCAAGAGGAGTGGAAGTTGTTACATTACGCTTCTGCCTGCAGGGGAGATTGCCAGACGTTTGGTCTTGGAATTTTTAATTTCGAGCCAAAAACCTCTGCCATTGTTCAGTGGCGAAAACTTAAATTTTAAATGTAACTGGCAGTGAGTACAAGGTGTAGCCCACCGCCAGTTTAAAGTCGGACATTTAATTGCAAGTCATCGTATTTTGCTGTCTCGTAGACTTGCTGATCATGCGTAACTTTGGAACATGCGTCTTAATTAACGGAGATCACAAAGCCTTCGCTTTTAATATGACGCGGCAGCTCTTCACATTTATGATGAGGTTACTATAAATAGTCACTGACACAAATGGGTCAACAGATCATGTCTAATTCTCAGCGCGCTAAAGACCATAGACTCTCCACTTGACAATTAGGGCAGCGGAGGTCCAAAATGTCTTAAGTATTTTGGTTCTCACTTCAGAAAGACCACCAAAAAAACGCTGAGAAGATAATTTACATATTATACACATACATATACTGTAGTATTCGTTATTTCAAAATTCTGCACAACCACTGGCAATAGCCCAACTTGGGAAATCATCCAATCTGCTCGCATCATTCCCGATTCACTCCGACACACCTCTCCAAACTTGAACAGATGCTCTCTTGTTTGCCTGGCGCATGGCGTACTTTTCAACGCAAGCGTGTGTTTCCATGGCAATCAACAACATTTTCCCTTCGGTCCCGAGAGGACTCCACTCTGTAATTCGCCGTGAATTCACATTTAGGACACGGGGGGCGAACACCGGCGTGCATTCATGGCGAGGGAATAAATTATAATGTAGCATTTTGGGGTCGAGGGAGAAAAATATGCTTGGAGCTGTTTTTTGGGGGCGTTTGACTAGTGTAATTTAATTATCATATGGGGCACTGGCGCATATTTGATATAAGATTCCCAATAGCAAGAAAATGTGGGCTATGGGTGTTGGCTGGGATTTATGCCACAAAAATGCGGTTATGAGACATGATATTTATTTCATAAAGTAAAGAAAGAATTTATGGAAAGAGAGCTTAGAAGTCTGATGGAAAGATTTTAGGCATTTTGAGGAACAGGAAAATTCACTTGTGTGTTTTAAAAACTGTCAAAAAAATAAGCATGGAGTATCAGACTATTTGTGAATGGCATTGTAAATTGCTAAGAGCTAGCTTGCCCTATTGATGGATGACTTCACCTAATTAAAGAAAAGAACAGCCTACGTAGTCGCAACTATGCCAGGAAAGAACACAAGCAAACACCAGAGAAATGAGAAAAATCATACCATTGTGAGTAGAGTTGTCGGAAAAGAAAGCTAGCAAGGCCGTGAGAGTGACTCATGGACTGCAGGGTCATAAAATGTAAAGACAGCCATTTGTCAAGCGAGGTGACACGTTGCGCCGACACTTAATGAAACGTCCCGATCAATAAATGATACCATCCCCGGCTTGTGGAAATGAAGGCGATCAGTCAATTCCCTCAATTGTTCCCCCCACTGCCGCCAACCGACGGTTTGTTTGCTTTTACTTTCGCTACGTCTCTCGGCTAATGGCGTCCCGCACGATAGCATCAATACTGGCGACGAGGCCGCGGCCGGCTGTGCAATTTCATTGGCTCACAAGTCAACATTTTTCAATCTCTCGCATAAGAACACCGAGACGGGAGTTAAAAGAACTTGGCGGAGTCTACGTCTGCCTCAGGGACATCGACCTAGCCTTCTGCCGTTTCTTCTATCAATAAAGATCTATCTATCTATTCGGTTAACAATGGGTAATTAGCCGCTACATGAAGTACATCCAAGGAGTCCGGAAAAAAATAAGATATAAAAGCAGACTAAATCTCGGTATTCAACAGAGTTCCAATGCTGCATTATCATAAAAGAAAGCCGAAGTTTGAGCAATTACTTGTTAGCATCAGTAAACATCTGCCAAGGATTCAGGTCTTTTCTTACAGGGCATATAGTTTATCACAGAACCTTAAATGTGATTTAAAAGATTCCTCCAGCAAACAACATGTCCTTCAAAAAGAAAACATTTACTTCAAGGAGAGACTCAAGATATAATAAAAGCGAGTTTGCGTATTAAGGCTACAACACATAAAAGGATTAGTGGGCGTGTGAAACAGTTTTGACATGAATCGTTCGCGTTGATGTAGCCATTAGTAACCGGTGTCCCATCGTAGAAACGACGATTTGATGCATGACAACGAACCACACGAGAGAGCCACTGGAAAAAGATCATTACTAGCCGAGCTGCCCTTGACTATAATGACACGTCGTTAGCTACAAACCGGGGCAGCTATATGCGAGGGAAATGCACTTTGACGCGACATTTAATGGCTATGTCCGCGATTAGGGTGAATAAGTGAGGTTCTCCCAGTAATTTGAAGTAATTAAAAACAATCGGTGCACATTTTAAATTCTTACGGACCGGTGTGGGGGTTTAATGCAAGTCACGCAGCGTCTTATTATGGCAGCGAGCATGGTCAAATAACTAATATGTGGCTGATTTTATTGCCTATCCTATTGTTATGGGTGAGAAAATGTGCAGTGTGAATTAATTTCAGCTTTAAACCTTCTCAACAACCACGGGACCGCAGCCATAATAGAAATAAAATGTTCATAGCCACACATATTTGCATAATTGGAGAGCTGTAAAAAGATGTGAATCGCTGAAGAAAAGGAGGCTAAAACTTTGTTTACATAACAGTACCGTACACTATTTTTTGCAAAAGTCAGTTTTTATTCCATCGTTGGGTAGCAGCTACGTTATGAGATGCCAAAATCTGCCACAAAAAGTAGAAAATCATGAGTAGCATTCACGAGTGCTGTAGTTTGAAAGCAAAAACCTTCTGTTTCCGTGTTGCTGTTCAAAGAACACTAATCGTGTTACGGTATTATGTTTGTGCAAGTGTTCCTGTCAAACGCAACTGAACCGGGCTCCCATTACACTGCTGGCGGCATCAGCTGAATTTTACTGAAAAGCACTAATCAAAATATGTCAAATCGGCTAATGTTTTAAGTCAAAATGAGTTGAAATATTGAACCGCCTAAGGAAAGTTCTTCAGATTGGATGTGTTGACTGTGTAGCACCGGTCAGCCAATCCAAGGGCAGACTAGCTTTTTACACTTCCAAGGGCAGACTAGCTTTTTACACTATCAGAATACAATTTTGACATGTACGGTCATAATTAAAGAGATTTGGGGGAAAAGGCCCGCAGACACAGCGGTAGACAGTAATGTGACGTGCAACCTAATACGATCAAAATAATGAGGATTGAGATTCATTTGGGTTGGCGCTGCAACCATCCAAGAGGCGTTTGTGCCCACCAAATGGCAGCTAAGCTTGGCGTCGCTCCCCCAGCGCGCCAGATTGCCTTTGAAAAGTCTTTTTTTTTTTCCGGAGAGAAAAGCGTATTCTAATATCGGACACTAACGCTGCAATCTCAAACTGGAGATGGGTTCTTTGTAGCCTGCTGTTCGTGTTCTAATTTTAGCCCCCTAAGGAAGGAAAAAAAGGTCCCATTTGTCACCTGATGTCGGTAGCAGGCCACGTTAATAATGGAAACAAGCTGCCAAAATGAGTTTCCTGCATATACCCGACCTTAGTTAGCCTAAAGCGACAAGCGGCTAACTCCCCAGGGGAGTTAGTGGGATGACTGTGAAGCCACCGAGCGCAACTTTGGTGACAATTAAAAAAAACGTCATAAATGATTGAGGCCATCGTTTAAAATGATTAACCCATTTAAACTTATTGGGGTACAGTTAAGTTAAAGCAAACACCACAAATTTGAATTCCCTGCTATGGTGAATGGAAAATACTAAGACTGGGGTTATTAAATAAATTATTTGAACAAAATATCAAATTGGTGGAATTATCTTTGTATTCTATAAAAAAGATAAGTGTCCTCTTATCACCCCATTTCCTGGATGCCGACTGTCTGTCCTTTATGATCTGAAAAGAAATCAAATCCAGGCCATCCTTTCATGCAGTAACGACTCCAGCCTAATATAAAAGGAAGCGTGGGGTGTTTATTATGACTTTAAATATCCCATCAAGGCCTGGCGATGGATTGACATTGGCAACGGGGAGGAGAGACGCCCGTTTCATGTAAGATGCGCGGTGGGGGTTAGTCGCAGCGGTGTTCCAGCCACAAGAGAAGCCTTGGTGGCTGTTGCCTTGGGCAGGCAGGCTATTGACTGATGCAGAGGACGCATTATGCAGCGCATCATTATTCTTCTCTTTTGCAAACACTGACGATACTTGTGTGAAAGGGATGCATCGTGATGGTAAAAGAACAAAGGGACATCAAAAATCATCAGATGTGAATATTGAAAGTGGCAATCAATAGCGAAAGGGACACGGGGTGGGGGGGTGGACAAGCAAGTGCCATTCGAATAAGGAAAGCGAAGGAGATTTAATTATAAATGAAAGGATGGCACTTGCAATGAACTTGATCCTTGTCGTGATGCACCATACGTGAACCCCGAGCTGGGGCCTCGCTAATGGTCCTGTGGGGGAGGAAGGACGGGGGCGGGGGGGTGCTCCCACCTTCGGTGTGAGCGAGCGAGTGGAGAGCAGAAGCGGGAGCACGGCAAACATATTCCGTCCATTCAAGGTCTTCCCACGCATCTATCCATGGCAACCAGGTTTGTCCAGCGAACGCGAGTGCTTTTCACACCCGCTTTGCAAATATATTAAGCCTCCAAAAAAGTGTTTGTGTAAATATTGAGTGGCCCTCATCATCGCGCTGCTTGTTATATTGGAATGGCGCGGGCCAGTCGCGGCACTTGACGAGAAGAGGGAGCAGTGGATCGAAAACAAAAGTAAATAAATAAATATATCGTGTCAAGTGCCAAGGTAACTCCAGGCTAAGATTTGCGATAAACCCGCACCTTTAAAATGGCTACAAAAAAAATCAATGGGCTGCCAGGAAACGGTCAAAATGACCCTAAAATTAGCTAGTGTGGTCCAAAATAACAGACACCTCGTCGTCTTTTCTGTCATGGCTTTGTCAGTTGAATTTAAACACCATTCAACAGCGCTGAGAAAAACAAAGCATGAAAAAGCAGACCGGTGCGCGACTTCATTTGCCGAGCAGTGCCGAATTTTACCGGCTGCACTTTTTAGCCTGTCATGTCATTATGCACAATCACTGATCAATTAGACTAATAGCTGCCCCACTGAGAAGTTCCAGGTGAGAACAGGATGTCGATGTCACAAATTAATCACCCGACTTAGCCTAATTGACGCTTTCAACAGAGGGTTTTAGTAATGACTCTTCACGACATGCTTCTGAATAAACTCCTACATACGAAACTTACCGTCCACGTAAGACTCAATATCGCGTTGTTTTCCTGTACTACTTCCATCCCGTCATGAATAAAAATGTACATTTGAAGGATTTGGACCTGGCTTGATTGATAGCAGAAGAGAAATAACGCTCACTAGGGGTGCTGCTCATGGAAAACAAGCACCACCCTGTGTTGGGTACGAGGAATACAGCGGAAACTTGAGTGCGTATTGTAAGAAGCCTGGCGGGCATTTTGTGACTTAACATGTGAGCAGTTGAGGTGACATCCCCGTTAGTTTGCCTCACACCTGCCATTTGCCACAGCTGGTCATGTAATGGCCCCGTGGTGTGGTCATGTTCCGAGTGGTTAAGAGAGGGGAGGACCCCGCTAATGAGGCTGCTCACTAGCGTCGACTCCCCACAGTGTGTGTCGTATACATCTGGTGGGCTGTAATCATGTGACACATCTGGCTGCTGTTAAGAGGCTCAAGGATTTGTTGGGGGTTTCATTTCTTGCCTGTGTATTTGTGCAGTTTGTTTATGTATTTGTATTCCCTTTGTTTTACTGTGCTGTCTGTTGCCGGGTCGGCGTTACTAATCGCATAGCATGGATTAAATTGAAAACAATGAAAGAGATTGTTTTGTTTACTTTTTTAAAGACAATTACTCCAAATGAATTAGAACACTCAATTAGGGCAGTCAAGAGAAGAATATTCAAGGGCTCCAGTGTGTTTCTAGTTTAACAGCAGATATCTTGTTTATACAAATGCACGACAAGAAAAATGGTTTTAAAAAATGTGACTTACCTTTGTGTCAAGTTCCAACAATAATCATTTCTTTACACTTGCCATCTATTGTATGGCAGGGAATCCAAACTATTTCTGTGTGTGTGTGTCTTTCTTGCGGTACTCACAGCATGTTTTATTGTCGGTGGCCTCGCCCTGAGTGCTGGCCTTACTCTGCTGTTCCGCGGCACTGTGACTCCTCTTGTTTCCGGGAGGGCTCGGAGTAGTTGCTCCTGCTTTTGATGGTGATGCTGTTCCTGGTGGTGATGCTTCAGCCGCTGCTGCTGCTGTTGCTGTTGTTGCTGCAGGCTGAGTTGGCGTCTGCTGGTCTGCGCATCACAACGGAAGATTAGGTTAGGAAGTACACTATACGCCCATATTGGTCTTTATGCAGAGGAGTGGCATTACATTAGTATCAATCAGCAGAGAGAAATGGGAAGTGGAGACTCATTCTGGGCAAATTGAGCTCGAAATGGTAGCTTCAAACCAAAATGGCGAACTTTCTGTGGATTTTCAGCCACGTATTTATTAGGCTTTTTTGTGGTCCCGTCAATGACAAACAAGTCTATCGAATCCTGTTTTCTACATTACTATTTACCCCGCATATCTTTTGTGACATTAACAATGTTATTTTAACCAGTGGAACCAGTTTTTTGGTGGTAATATTTTAAACATCAACTTAGTCTCTTTTTTTTTTTTTTTTTTTACAATAGTCATTGTCAGCTTGAGTGTTACAGCACACTAAAAACTGAGGTGGAGCCGGTCCATCGAAGCCCTCCGAATAACAACATTTTCATTTCTCACATTTATTTTACCACCTTCTCAAGTCCCAGGCTTGCCGCCAGGAGTTCGCTACAACCCGGGTGTCATGCAAACGACTCGGCTAATCGATAGCGTTATAAAAAGACCTTGACTAAAGGATGAAATATTTAAAAGCGCTACGATTCTTTTGCTGACTATCGGCTCGAACAATATTCATAGCGCATGTTAAAATAAGACTATTGTAAATGTACACTAATTTGGAGAGGGCACCCTAAGATGATTTAAAAGTTTAAATATGTTCACTTTGTGACTAGCAGATATAAATAAACATTGTTAAGCGGGAGACTGTGTTCTATTGCACTTACTTTAAGCGGCCATGCTAATTAGCCAATTCCTACAGGGGCAATCGTCAACTGGAATATCTGCATACGATTACACACCTCACCGCTTTAGTATTTGACGGGATACATAAAAAAAAAAAACTCCTCGGATGTATCATTTAACATCTGCTTAATCGCGCCTAATCGTAACCAAATCTGCTGCCGAAGCATAAACAGTGGAGGCCTTGAAGTCATGTGTTCCGGAAAAATTTAGATTATGGCACACCTATCTTTCGGCAATTTGGAGGGGAAAAGCACTGGGAATATTTTCCGGATGCACTAAGTCAAAACCGCAGAAAATCTAAATTTACTAGCAAGTGTGTCTTTGAATTAATTTACTGGCATAAGAAGTACAGAGAACACGTTAAGGTTCTCACCAGTCTTCCTGCGCGCCTCCTTGATGTCCTCGCACATGCGATCAAATTCTGGGTCGAGCTCCGAGGAGAAGATAGCGTGTGCTGTGTCCTTGAGGCTGCATGCTCGGTGCCTGATCACCTTGTCTGCAAAACAGAGAGTAAGAACATGCATCTCCACGTTTTGTACACTAATCTGATCGACGGAGCACTGCCGCGAAATGGAAGGGAAACGCCATAAATCACATCAAGCTCCTCAAAAACAGTAACTTAAAATAAACTAAATCAACCAGTATTTCACTGAATGTACTACAAAGACAAGTAACTTCATGCTCAAACTACTAAACTTTATTTACTGCAGCTGGAAAAACAACAATTTATTATTTGACATCCTGTGTTTGGGCTAAAAAAGTAGTAATGTGTTCTCCAGCACACCATGTCTCTGATGTCCCCGGGCATCATTAATCCCCATTTTGTGTGACTGAAAGGACGGGCTGAAGAGTGAGGCTAAAAGCGTATCCACTGTAAACAGGCTGCCTCTCATTACAGCCAGGCGGAGGTAGGGAGAGGTGGTGGAGGGCTCGCAATCTGCCAGCATTTGTCTAATTGGACGACGGCTGCGTAATGGTGATGGAGGCAGTGTGTGTACGTGTGTGTGTGTGTATGTGTGTACGCATGCGAACATTACAAAAAAGGCCTTTCAGAGGCTTCTAATGACAGCTGCCCTGCTGGGAGCTCATCTGCGTCAAGTCTCTTTCTATTACTATTTACCAGCACTTCTAATTTGCTTGATGGTAAAAAAAAAAAAAAAGCTTCTTTATGTTGATGCATGAGTGACACATTCGCCTTCAATTGGACAATTGACATTAAAATGTCGATTTTTGGGGGCGACTTTATTCCAATGCTACATAGTTTACTGTAAAATCACATTAAAAACAGAACTTGTGCACAGAACTGCATGTTTACAAAGTAACCATATCTTGCTAATTTAATCCCACCTATCACCGCTAGTTAGAACAAATTGTAATCCCTCAACAAATGGTAAAGCTTAGACAGCCGCCAGTGCGCAGCCAATCGCTTTAATGAACGAACGGAAGCAAAATGAACACGGAACAAGCACATTCATAAACTAATTCAACGGCTAGAAGTGACGCTTAGGGGCACTCAACAAGCAGACCAACTAACAGTTAGCCGGTTAACAGCCAGCTGCTATCCGGAAACCAAAAAACAGCCAACTCTCCTCTCTTGTTCATGCTCAGAGGTGTTGTGTTATTTTTGTTTTGAAACATTATTTTTGTTTTGAAACAAACATAACTGGAGTGCACATAAGGTCTTGGTTTGTTGTCTTTTTTAACCCGTCTAATTGCATTTTATCCTTTTTAGTGTAGCTTTGTTAGATACCCGCGCATGCGGACAATTGACGGCACACTACAGCCTAATTTATTCATTCAGCCCGGCAGAAAACCGCTTCCCATTAAGCATCGCGGGCAAAGCGAGAATTAAAAATAGTTACTTGTGCTGTACGCTGCTTTCAATTCATATCGTTCTGTGCCGCCACTGTCACTAATGTTCCCTTTAAGCCTACATGGACATATTTCACCAGCTTACACAAAATACAAATGAGTGTGTTAGCCAACAACGGGCCTCTTTCAATGTTTGTGCATACATTTGTCCTCTGTGATGTTCTGGGCGCTCAAGACCGAAAGAAAAGGGGTGGGGTCGGGGGGTCAATTCTAGCTGTGAGACAAGAGATGAGATTAAATTTTCATGCATATGCAAGCCTTCCACATTTTCTACACGGCAAACGGGGAAGTGACTTTCTTCATCTGAATTTCCGACATGTGCATAAAGGCGCTAGGAGCTTTTGTAATTACCGCGCCTGTAGGCCCACTTAATAAGTCATTAGATTTTTTTTTTTTTTAAAACCCCTTTTTTCATTTTATTCGCTCAATCACTAATGGAGCGCAAAATAACTCCAGAAACAAACCATCAGAGTGAACAGATTACGGGTGTGTGTATCTTTATACGTGCCTTCGTAGTTCGTCTCACCTCCGGGATCCTTGTCGGGATTATACTCCAGCGCATTGCTGCAGATAAGGTCGATGTCCACCAGAAAGTCCTTGGCCGTCAAGTACTGGTGCTTGTCAATCTTGGTCATGACGGTGGACAGGTCCATGGGCTGTCCGATCACCTCCAGGTAGTCTGACACCTTACGGATGCATGATATAGTCAGATTGTGGAAAAAAAAATTGAGAATAAGAATCCTTTGGTTTTGGTTTTGTCCTCACCTCCTCGATGTCAACAGGCTTGCTGAAGATATTGAAGCGTTTGTCGGTGGCCAACCGGTTGGTCACATCCCTGAGAAAAAGCCGGAGCTCCCGTAGCGTGTTTTCCTCTTGCTCAGCCAGGCGACGCTGCTCCTCGGCGGACAGCACACTGGGGCCCGGGTCCTCGGCCACCGGCAGCACCTCCTCGCACCGCTCTACCAAGGACAAAAGGCAAAAATGCTAAACATCTTTTTTAGAGTAAAGCTAGGCTTGATGAAGTGAACATCCAGCCCAGTGAGTTAAAAATGTGAATAGTGATTTTATGTATTTTTAAAATGAGTTAAAAATATTCCTCAATAAGAAATAATAATTAGAAGTCATGCTCACTAAGGGATCTTTTTCCACCTCATCTACGAATGATCAAATCCATCCATCCATTTTAAAACTCTTAGCAAAAAAGTGAATACACCCCTGCCCTGAATAAATGATGTTGAAGCTTAGAATGATGAAGCCAAGTATGGAAAAGCCAATGTCCGCCGCCCAGGCTCCATCTGTAGGCAGATGAGACATGCTTAGGAAGCCCCTGCGGCTCCTCACCTCTCCTCCATCACGAGCATTCCCTGATTCTAATTAGGGATAATAGGTCCAGCACTCGTAAGCCGGTTGGCTTCCCACCGATTTTTTTTCCTGCTAGAAGTCGGACCCCCGAAGACTGGGGCAGAGGACCCCAGCCTTGTATCAACAACCGTATTAGACTTGAATGAAGGAGCGGGGCAGAGGCAGAGGACAGATTAACGCTGGGGATGATGATGATGTGATGGGGGGGCACAGCGGCGCGGCGAGAAGGCAATTTTAACCCAGGAAACATTTTCATCCGTGCATATCTACCAGCCACGTAATACACCGTGGGCCAAATATTTAGCTCTCACATATGCAAACAGAATATGAATGAGGCCTACAGCAGATATTTGGCTCAATGTGTCGCTTCTTTGCTTGGAGCTGAAGCTACATAATTTTGGTTTGAGGAGGGAGGAAAAACACACGTGCAGACCAACACTGCCCTCTAGAGCCAATGTCCATAACGTCTTAATTAATTTCCTGTGGGTGGCAGGAGGCAGGGCTCAAACAATTTTGTCAATATTTACTTACTTATGCTGATTTCCTATGGGAATGATTCCGAATTCAAACAATTGGGTGTCCCAATATTTATGTCCGTGGCATGCACCTTTATTCCTGAGGCGTGGCGGAGCTCTGGCCGCTTGGACCAGGAGCAGGTCAGAAAAGAAGCTCCTCCGGTCTCTTTCGCCCGGAGGCTGCAGCGTGACCACCTCCCCATAGGCCGTCTGGAACATACTCTTCACCTAAAAAAAAAAAAAAAATTATATTCATCATTTTTAAAGACAACACAATCCCAACAGTTGCATTTCAATTGGCTGCTTCTGTGCTTGTGAGTTGAAGGCCGCACCCTCCGGGAAGCGATTGTGCTGACAGAGCTTCTTCTTCCTTTTCTCTCTGTTTCACATTAATCCTTTCTCTTATCTCTTGACGTGTTTGAATCGCCTCTCAGTCTTTTTGGAATCTGTCCCCGGACTGGAGTGGGTAATCATTTTAAATACGAAGGCAAAATGGGGGTAAATTTGAGGGGAATGATGTAGCAGCCGGAGGAAAGTGAGTGATGACGCCGGCTAGTGCTCATGGTGATAAAGTCTAGAGGGTGCGGACACATGGAGGAGGTGAATAATGCATGACGGTGTGTAATTTAACATCTGTTCTACTGGCGTGACTTCAATGATATCTTGATTAATACGGAGCGTAAGCTTCTGAATGTCATCATGAGTAATGCTGCGCTACTGTAGTTTCAAAATGGTGGAGGAGTCCGAAATGGAGCATTAACAAAGAATGTAGCGACGCGCTTCTCAGAGACATTGGGCAGCATTTGTTGTCGCCGGGCATATCTCGCCATGTTCTCACCTCTTCGGAAAGCCGCGAGTGGGTCGTCTCGGCGGTGCCAAGGATGAGGACGGGGCAGAAGGAGGGCACATCCAGCAGCAGGGACAGGAAGGTGCTCTTCAGCGTGTCGCTCACCGTCTCCCACCACTCTGAGATGTGCGGGACAAATACCACGCTGGGGACGCTACGGCAAGCCTCGCGGAAAACCTGAAATTATGGTTTAAAGATGATTAAGGATTCAAAAGTCTTTGCGTGTGTTGGTGCTACCTGAGCACAGGACTCCTCTGGCGTCTTGGCGCTTGTGGAGTAGAGAGTGGGCAAGTCCAGGCGGTGCACTGGCAGCTTGTCCAGGTAGTGCAGCAAGGCAGGGGCCAAGTGGGAACTCTGCCCCGAACCCGGGGAGCCGGCCAGGAGCAGACGGGGCCGGTACGCTGTGGGTTGCTGGTGGGGGGAACTGACAGAAGGAAAAGACCCCTTTTCCATTAATCAGGGCTGTCAATGAGAAGATAGTTGAGATTGGGCAGGTGGCGCTGTTGTGGTACTCACAAAGAGCGATGAATAAAGGGTCTGCGCATGGCGGAGTGAGATGATGTCGAGGGACTGATGGGGCACAAGGCAGGCTGGACTTCGTAAATAGAAGTGGCGCTGTCTTCGTTCTCGTCGCCGCTGTATACATCCTCTTCGAGGAGTTGATTGTCGCGGCCCACTACACGCGCAGATAGGGAATTGAAGTTAAAATCAGAACATTTGAATTTTTGACACAATTATAGCTTTATTTTTTCATTATGAAATGATTTATTGTCAAAAATCTCCCTACCCTGCGTGTCCCTGTCGGCACACTGAGAGTGAGGGAAGACTCTATGAAGAGCTTTGAGCACCAAAGAAAAAGCGCCTGCCAGCAGGGGCCTGAGGATGGGCGACAGTGCTCGCCCCGGAGGAGCCAGGGCCCTCTGGGAGGCCGGCACGATAGCCCTCATGGCCCGACAGAAGTCGGCGGGCCCTAGCACAACGGAGGCAACGTCCAGCTTTAGCTTGACGCTGCTGCCGTAGATCTGCGGGTAGCGGCGGCGAAGGGCAACCAGCACCGCCTCTGTGCAAAGTGCTTTGATGTCGGCGCCGCAGTAGCCTGGAACGGGAACGCACTGATTGTTAATAATTGTTCTAATAGTGACAATAACTATTCAAAAACGTTCATACAATAATCATGTAAATGTCACTTTGGACGCAGCAGTAAAGGAAAGCTCTTGTCCGGACTGTTCAGTAAACAATAATTATTTCTATGGTGCAAAAAAAATAATGTTACATAATTGACTTTTTCTTACCAACACATTTTTCCGCAAGTTCATCTACAAATGGCTCAGACAATTTGGGGTTCCAGTCCCGTGTGTGGATCTGCACGATGTGCTTTCTGGCCTGTAGAAAAATAAAGTAGATTACTTCAAGTTAACATTTCCATGCCAGGTGTGATGTTTAATTTCAGGAGCCACGAGTGAGTTTGCTGGCATGTTGAATAATACGCCGGGATAAATGAATGAATGGCAAAACCGCAGAGTTTCATCACAAGGGGAACATGCGGAGGATAGCTCCAGCTCTTATTTCCAATCCGAGAGCAGCAAAAGGATCGGAGGTGAGTCTCGCCGCCGCCAAAGTGAGTCTGTTGCATCACCCGCGGACGGTTCAGCTTTGATGGGCAGACGTCAAGAAGCAGAGTGCTCGCTATTGTGAGCATAAGGCTTTTCATCGTCTTTCATCAGACTTTGCGGTTTGGAGAGTCTAGCTTGGCCTAGGTTTTGTAATATTGTGTGATTCCGACGGTCGAACTGATTTTGAATGTGTCCACGGGGCTCTTTATTTGCACGAGAGCCATGTTTTTAAAATGGTTACATGCTCACTGGTGCAACCGTCTGCAATGTTTAAATCGGGAAAATTGAGAGATACTTCTTGGGTATAGACTCATGCAAAGTGCTAACTGTTGAAATCTCATAGGTTGGCTGAAATTTCACAAGATATTCTTAAATCCAATGAGGCGATGAAACCTTTTGACGCATCTCAGAAGTTATGTTAGAATTCCCACCCATTTAACATAAAGAAGACATTTCTCTCTCACCGTCTTGTCAGGGAGGTTGAATAGAAACTCCCGGTCAAAACGGCCGGGCCTCCGCAGCGCCGGGTCGATAGAGTCAAGTCTGTTGGTAGCACCGATGACCACTATCTCACCGCGGCTGTCCAGGCCGTCCATCAAGGCCAGCAGAGTGGACACTATGGAACTTTATTTTTTTTATTTTTTATTTTTTTTAAAAAAAAAAAGGGGGGGGGGGGATTCTCAGTAATTAGAGCGCAAAAAAAAAAAAAATTTCATGGCGGGGCTGGATTTACACTGCAGTTTCTAGTGTCTAGTCCAATTTTTTATATTATATATTTTTATATATTTAATATGTACATTCATGGTTTGCTTATATACCTCTCTGACTAGAGGTGTGTGAAAAACAAAACATGACATTTGTGATTGCTTGTGCAAAACAAACAAAAAATCAATTGTCACTTGGCGCAGTGTAAAACCAGCCACGGGTTCTCTTTGTTTCTGTAAGGAAACACCATAATGTTGTTTAACCTGTGTATCTGGTCTTGCCGACTGGACCGAACCGGAGCCAATCCATCGATCTCATCAAAGAAGATAATGGACGGCCTCATCATGTAAGCCTTATCAGGAAAAATCATCAACTTTTAGAATCACCAATTCTCAATTTAAAGATTATTTAACAAATATGACTCGCCTGGTCAAAGAGGAGGCGTAACTGGCGCTCAGATTCGCCAACCCACTTGCTGAGGCAGTCGGCGCCTTTGCGCATGAAGAAGGAAACCTTGCGCTCGCCCTGGCCACACTCATTGGCCAGGGCCCGGGCCACCAGCGTTTTTCCTGTACCCGGCGGGCCGTAAAATAAGCACCCCCTGCAGACACACGACATCAATCAGTATGTTCCACTAAAGCACACAGCAATTTAAAACCACATGTCAGCTGACCTCGGAGGTTGGATCTTGAACTTCTCAAAGACCTCCGGGTAAAGAAGTGGGAACACCACCATCTCCTTCAAGGACTGGATGTGATTCCCGAGGCCGCCAACTTGATCGAATCTCACCTGAAGGAGAGGATGCGATTTTCAGGACAATGACAAGATATCAAAGCAGTCTCGTGCGGGAGACGACCCGACTCACCGAGGTGTCGAGGTTCATGGGGTCCACGTCGGCCAGGCTGGCCCCCACTTTTGTGCGATCGCGGAGGGCGCCGCTTGCCAGGTCCTCCGCTGTCAAGTTCATGGGCAAACATCTGCAAGATAGACAGTGCAGTGTCAATCAAATTGACAGTGGACCATCCACCAAAAATAAGACCTCCAATATTGACGGGAATGAATACTGAACATTAGGAGGGTCACAATCATGACATATTGCAATACCTGTTCCTGGCCCGAGCCATGCTCTTGCTTTTCCTTCTCTCAAAGCGCTCCTCATCAGAGGACGAGGTTGTGTCGCTGCTGTGAATTGCGTGTTTTTTTACCCTAAAAAAAAAAAAAAAAGGTTAGGTTGTGTTTGCGAGCGTCGCATTTAGCACTACTGACCGTATATGGCTTCTTCTTGCTGGCGATCTATGGGTGTCAAAGAGCGTAGGGTTGCTTTGCTTCTTGTTGACCGGTTCTGAAGGACATGAAACAATATGTGTGGGGGCCGCTCGCCTTTGCCGAAGAAGGCAATGAAAAGCGTGTCGGGTACCGATCGGGGGCGCCTCGTATCTCTGCACGGTCTTGCGCTGTCTCAGGTTGTACGGTCTGTCGTTCCCCTCGCCCGCTTCCTCCGCTTCATCCCCTTCGTCATCCTCGTCCTCGGCGTCCTCCTCTTCTTCCTCCCCGTGAGATTCTGCGTGTTTTCAAGCATTTAAAAGTCAAAGTCCCAATGATCATCGTCACACACACAAATTTGGTGAAATTTGTCCTCTGCATTTAACCCATCCCCATGTGATTTTGATCCATCCCCTGGGGGAGAGAGGAGCAGTAGCGGTGCCGCGCTCGGGAATCATTTGGTGATCTAACCCCCCAATTCTAACCTTTAATGCTGAGTGCCAAGCAGGGAGGCAATGGGTCCCATTTTTATAGTCTTTGGTATGACCCGGCCGGGGCTTGAACCCACAACCTTTCAGTCTCAGAGCGGGGACACTACCACGAGGCCACTGAGCCATGATTCAGCCAATTCATAAACTCACCTTCCGTGCCTTCTTCCTCCTCTTCCTCCTGGGTTTTACTCATGGCTTTGTGGTGCGCGGGCAGGCTGAACGTATTGCGGCGCATGGACTTCCTTCGCTTCACCCGAGAGTACATGTCCATGTTTTCCTGAAAGAAAAAGAGCAAGTGTTTGTTGTGGAACTTCAGGAGAAAGGCTGTTTTTCCCCCAGACCTCCTCGGTGTCTCTGGTCCACATTCTGAGGCGCTCCACCTCGCGGTTCTGCCTGATGCTGCTGATGTTGTCCATCTCCTGGAGGACGGCCTCAGCGGTGCTGCGCAATGACCAAACAACAGTGATGGACCGAAGGCTAGTATGAGGGATATTCTCTGAGGTGCCAATGGTGCCACCCGGCTGCTCACCTGTTGACCAGCTGGTCAAACAGAAGGCTCTGGTTGAGGTGTGCAAACTGGCTCTTCCTGACACGGCAGCTCCTCTTCAGCTCCACGTGGCCGTTCATGCGTGAGTGGTCACCCTGGCCCAACTCCTCCTTCCGGTGGCCCATGTGGCCTATCGCATAAAAAAATATATATATATATATATTAAACAAGGGATTCATTTGCAGTAATATTTTTAAGTTTAATGCACTGTGTAATATTACCGTGCCCGTTCTGCATGATGCGAGATGACAACCTAAAAGAGAAAAAATACAAGATTTGATTTTAGGCTACACCGGTAGTAGACTACTAAACATTAGCGATATTGGGCTCATTCCAAAATTTCACCTAGAGATCCCCCAAGATGACAATTAGCAAGCTGACCTGGTGCGGTAAGTGGGAATGTCCCAGCTAACCCTCTGGCCTTTGGTCTGGGGCGAGGGGGACGTGTCGCTAGAGCTGGGCTCCGGGGTCATCTGCCTGTGGGGCCGCTTGGCAGGCGGGCTGAGCCGTGGACTACTGGCATCACTGCTCATCTCCTTCTAGTCCAGCAAAAAACAATGATCGTAAAACAGTGTATGTGTGTGGGTGCTGTTTAACATGTATTGGTCACAAAGAACTCTGGAAGCTTTCAACTTGTTTACTATGAGACATTTTTTATCCTTCTCAGCCTTGTGTGTGGATTTCTATTGGCCTTATTGTAAAGTCAAACCTCCTAACCCAGGCAGGCAAGTCCAGTCCTAGAGAGCCAATGCCCTGCCTGTTTTAGAAGCTTCCCTGCTACAACACTAATTGAAATTATTAGAAGTGTTCAGGGTTGCTTGATGATGAGCTCACCTGAATCAGGTGGATTGTAGGCAGGGAAACCTCTAAAACTGGTAGGATCGGCAGGAAACCGGGACTGTAGGACAAGAGTTGCCTTACACACTTACCTTTGTACCAACTTTCTTGAACATCTGTGGAATGTATCATCGGGTCAAGGAGAGAAGAAATGGTGCTGTTTTACTGACATCACAGCATGGTGAGTATTGCTGACAGATGTAATTCCTTTGGTCCTTTTCTGTCTGTTTTATCCATTGCATGTTTGTGCCGTAATGTATTTTAGAGTATGCGTTTCGTTTTTACTGCTGTTATTTCTGGGTGGATTGAAATTGTATTCCTCTTAAAAGCATGTTCTTCTGAGCCACATAACTGGGATATGAAAACTAAAGTCCTCAGCAGAAGATAGGATGGTCCAATGTCTTTCTGCACATTCTCTCTTTACAGTCAAGTGGAAACGCCTGTATTTTCTAATTATTGCACTAAACATTTTTTAATTCTTTGCTCTTCACATTGACACAAAAAGGCTGTCAGTCAGCTTTAATGTCTCACAAAGGAACTACAGCCCTACCGCAATCATGTGATAAATTGCACCATTATTGACCGTTTAACCATTCATTGTCTACTCAAAGTAAGATACAGTATTAAGGGCGCAAAGTTCACCAAGTTCAGGCTTGTCTTACACGGAAGATGAGCCAGCCAACTGTTGTGATCCCTTCCCCCACAACAAAGCTATCCGTCGGGCTAGCTCCAGCCCCACTCGCGCTTAAACCCAACCAGAAACGTGTTAAATACTTACACGAAGGAGACACACAGTAGCGGTAATGCCCTTGTTACGCCCCGTGGTGGGCTTCACGTACAGGGGCTAAAACAAGCGGACGAACGCGAGGAGAGTCTCCCTGGTCCAACTACCAAACACAAAGGGAACTCAACTTGAAGCTATCAGCTAACGCGGCTAGCTTCCGCTTTGAACGGCTTTTATTTATGCTCGTCATAAATGACAGGCGTACGGACCGCGGCCTTAAGGTGTTGGGTGTTTGCAAACGTGGCCCGGTGGGTGTCAAGCCCGTTGGCGGTGGCATTTCTCCGGAAAACGATGCAACCAACGCGGGTGCAGCTCCTTCCCAGGCCAAGGCTATAGCTACATTTAGCGGCAGCTGTGTTAGCTCACCAGGGGGGAAAGAGGAAACCGGCTTACATGTTCGTCCGCGTTGCGCTCGCTCCTCGACGACGAACGGGTCCTCGAGGAGATGAAGTGGTCGCTGCTCGGCCGCGAGCTTTTCCGTGTGTTCACCATGTTTAGTCTCACTCAAAAGGCTCCCAAACCGGCTCAGAACACTGGCTCATAGAGCACAGCACCGAGGCGCCATTCCTCTCTCGCTCCCTCCCTCCCTCCCTCGCTCACTCACCCCCCGCCCCCCAATATCGTGTGTTTCTGTCTGTCTCACCCTTCCTTCTGTCTCTACAGTATGTTTCTAAGTGGTTAGTCGGGAAGTTTTGTAATTACTGTCCATGTAAAGTGGAAATAAATGTCTCGTAAATTTGTCAAAACATAAAAATAATTAAAATTGCTGTGGGCACCCCCTTATAGAATCCAATAACCCCCCCCCCCCCCCCCCCCCCACTCAACCATTAAAGTACTATCACTTTTATGACCTGAATTTATGATGAATATGCATTGATCGCATGTGATTTAAACTCACTGTTGTAATTAATTACTATTACATGCAATTGAATTTTTTTCATTGTTCTCATCCATCCATCATTTTCCATCCATCTTGTATAACAGCAATGCGATGATAGTAGAAACAGTTTGGATTAAATGAAATTTGTGAGAACATTCCTGTTAATCCTCCTAAACCCCTCTTTTTTTTAATTATAACATAAATGCCACACTGAATGTTGATTTCTCACAATGGAGCACGTTACGACGCTACTCGGCAATTTACGGTGGATGACGTCAGAGAGCTGCTGCCGTAAACCGGTCCACTGGTTCGCAGCAGAATTGTGCAGATGTTTTAGTCGCGGATCAACCGTTACAACAGATTTACAAACTGGTAAATTATTCTTTCAACCAAATTACCTCATGTTTAATTGTTGTTTATTTAATGTTCGTCAAATTGGTGCTAGGTTCATTTTGTTACGTCAGTCGCGCCCACGTTCGTTATTAATGATAGCCTTCGTGAATTGTAAATATTAATATATTAGGTTCATTGTTGAGGAGTGTTAAATCGTTAAAACACACGAGAGAAGATAAATGACCAAGAGAATTAAATGTTTTGTAAATTGTCTTGTATTGTTTTCCTTTTCAGATGGACAAGACGACATGATACAGAATGACACTGAGGATGATGATATTTGGTAAGGAAAATGCTTGCTGTCATGAAACTACATCAAATGAGCACGTGTCCAACATATTGATTAAAAAATGTTGAACAGGGTTGCCAGCGATGACAATGAAGAGGCGGCTCCGATGAGGTGTAGCTTCTCTGTAGAAGACCTCCTGGATGAGGTGGAGAAAATTTGTTATGATGCTTCGGGAGCATCCAAGGTCAGAAATGAATTGATACAATTGTCATTGCTATATATTCATACAGAGTTTAGGGGCCACTCAAAAATAAAGAATAATTCTCTTATCCTTCCCTGTTTTTTTTTTTCCCGCCAGGTTGAGATGGTGGTGCGCCTCTGGAAAGACGGCTTCACCGTTAATGACCAGGAGTTCCGCAGCTATTCAATCCCTGCAAACCAGGAATTCTTGGATGCCATCAAAAGGGGGTGAGTTTTATTTTCAGCACATCATCTTAAGATAACCTGAAGTAAATGTCCACATAAGCATTGTTATTCAATACAGGGAACTTCCAGCGGAGTGGGAGAGCCGAGCAGAGGAGGAGGAGTTGGAGGTCAATGTGGAGGTTCTGACGGACGAAGAGTACGTTCCCAGGAAGAAGGTTTTCTACCCTTTCAGTGGGAGAGGATACCGGCTCGGCAGGTGAGAGGGTCTTTATAAAAAAACATTTTTTTTAAAAAGTCAGATTCCAGGAAATTATAATCCTTAAAATATTTGATCCTAGTGGTGTAAAAATACTACCATCAAACGAATACTATGTAAAAAATATTTATAAAATATTTATAAAAAGTATTATTCATTTGTGTTACATTACATTTTACTAAGGATAAAACTGTTTGAATATTTACTGCCTATGCCACTGCTCGCCACAAGGTGTCAGTCTCAACCCAAGCAATCAAAGCGGGTCATGGCGTCATCCTGATGTGCTGCAAAAGAGCGCTGATTCAATTTTCTCCTCCTCCCTGCATCATAAACATTGGGATTAAAACTAAAGATTTAATCTGACATGTTCTTTAATCTCCATTCTTTTTGCAGCGTGGCGCCCCGAGTGGTGGCCCGCTCGCCGTCGGTGCACGAAGACGGCGAATCCCTCCCCATCCCCATGGTAACCCTGGACCACGCCCTGCCAGTCACGTCTCTGCAGCTGTGGTTGGCCGACGGTCGCAGGCTGGTGCAGCGCTTCAACCTATCGCATCGGTGTGTATCCACATCCCCGCCAAACAAACAAAAACATGTTAATCTACGAATTTGTCTTAATCTCCAGATCACAAAAAAGATTGCTGCTAGTTTGGATTACGTAATGATAGTCTGGCGTGCAAAACATAATCTGAAATGCAGTGTGTCTATCAAATCCCAGCCTGGAGATGGGTTGCGTAACCCCCAATGCAGCGTTTATGTAATGGGGGCGAAGAGCTCAAGGATGCAGAGAGTCTGCCTCCGACCTTGGCTGGCCTCCCGTGAGAGCAGGGGACCACTGGTGCTCATGAATAATGGAGACCCCTGCTTGCTTGAACGGGGAGGGAGCACGGGGCGAGCTGTCACTTTATACTGGAACAGTTTTGTATTGCTAAAATTGCTTTGTTTCCAAACTACACATGACCAAGTGTCTTTTGTGCCGCCGCCTCAGGATCGTAGATGTCCACGACTTTGTGTCGCGCTGCCAGAGGAGCTGCCCACCCTTCATCTTGACTACGTCGCTTCCCATGCGAGAGCTCCACGACAAAGACCTGAGCATCGAAGCGGCGGACTTGGCCAACGCCGTCATTGTCCAGCGACCCCTCAACACGCACCCCCCCTTTGCGCCATAATCCACCGCTCACCTTAAATACATAAATGACATAGATAAGGCAGTACCCCAAAAAAGTCTTTCCAAACTGTGAGAACCATTTTTATGCACTTTTTCAAAGCCAGACACTACAAGCATGTTTAGGTTTACATTAAATGTTTGCCTTGGTTTTTAGACATCTACTCATTTTTTGAATGTATCATATGTGCCTGCATCGTTTCCATCAAATACATGTATTCAAAAAAAACAAAAAAACTCCAAGCTTTTTTTTTTTTATAACTCTTTCAAGCAAAGCAAATAACTGAATATTTTTTGGTCGCACTTCAGGTAATGAGAGCCATATCATCACATTCAGGTACTGTCTCAAGGACTGTACCCCAATTATACATGTCAGGATTCAATTCAGAGCAATTAAACCAGAAAACGAGTAAGCGTCTCCTTCCCCTCACCCCTGTTTTTTTTCCCAAGGCTTTCTCCCAAGCAAAGCGCCATTATTCGTCGTCAATATTTAAAAGCTGTCAGAGGAGCATGCGCACAAGACGGGATTAGCGGATGTGGTTTTTCAAGGTCAGAACAGAATTTTTGTGAAGCTCCTGGGCTAAAAAGCACAAGGTGGGTTGAGGAGAAGGAAAAGGGGGGTTCTGGAGATAACACCCATCCTTTCCTTCATTATCAGACTGCTTGCTTTATATGTAGCACTTCTCTAGAATTGACTAATGGTGCACTGTGGGAACAAAACACACACACCTTGAAGGCTGCTTGTGACATGAAACCAAACCTCATTGTTAGCATTCCACCTGCTGCTTGGTAATTACAGGTTCCGTGTAACACTGGCGTGAGCCGGAATGTCGCCGTCTGGGGAGTCACCAATGTTGGATTGTCAAACACAGGTAGGGTGGGAATGTATTCTGTAATGCATGTCTGGTGTTAAAATGACAACTCCTTTTTTGGAAGGGACTTTTTGGACTTCTGAGCTGCTGTCTTGTGCAACAAGCTCCATGTAAATGTGTCTGTCATGTGATGAGCCTTCAGGGATCGTTGTGGTTGGAACTGGTTCTACTGATCCTTCACCATTAATCAGAGGGAGGTTACGTGGTGATACATTCACAGGACACAATATTAGACACTCCCCAAATTTAGTCCTGAAGACTTAAATCGGCCAAAATCCTACCTCTATTAAACTGAAATTACATTGAAAACTCAAATTCTTTTCTTATTCGAAACTTTCCATATCAACAAAATGTGTCCAAATCAGATGCCACTCCAATTCAAATAAATTCAAGGTTTCTTATATCACATGCACAATTCTAAAAAGTCTAATGTAGCCCAATTGGAATAATTATGCCTGAGGGATGGGTGGGGGAAAAAAGACAAATATTTGTGTGCGCGTTATGGATGAATGAATGTTGCAGTACATAGTTTGGTCGCAGGGGGTCGCCCCAAAGAGCACGTCTTTTACCCCTGTGTCTGTCCGTGCGTGTGGTTGTTCATTCTCCGCAGTCTCCTCATCCCGCCCGGCCGCCGACTCGCTGCTCCCGTCGTACACACACCCAGCAACCTGCCACTGTACGGAGCTCTCCTCTTTTCCAACAACAGAAGGTAAAACGACACATTTTTGTTTATTCTCATCTTATTTTCTTTGTACGTGTATTTCCGTAAATATACATTATTGATCTGTACTGCCAGGAATAGTAACCCATTTTTTTTTATTTGACACGGGACTCGCGATGCATCCCGTTTACACTCAGCGGACAAAACATTAGGTACACCTAATTCATAAACTGGTGAGGAAATTCTACCTTTTAAAAAGATAATGAGATTTAGAATGTATATTATGATCAGCCTTGTTTATTATTTTTGGCCATATGGAGAGGGTCAAAATATTAGAAACAGACTTGTAATAAATTATTAATGCAAAATATTCCAAATTACCAGCCAGATTAGCATATGAAGTGAGCACTTTGGGTTTAGGTGTGTGCTAGTGAGTATTGTATCTTTCCATGATGGAATTCTGTCCACATGTGTCAGCATTCCTGAATGTGTGTGTTGTGCATACTTGTTATTGAGTGTATGTCTATTTTTTTTTTTGTGTGTATGTGTCATCCCCTGGTCTGGCCTCCTCGTTCCAAAGCACCGCAGCATGTGAATGGCGGCGGAAAGGGTCCGAGTTGTCCAGGAGGAGGAACAGGAGGAGGCGGTGCAGTCATCGCTCCCTGCACGCAGTCAAAGTCACGTCCAATTCCCACCCCGTCTTCTTGCACACACCCGGAGTCTCAGCCACACACAATTTGGTGCGCCCTCGCAGAAGAAGCGCACTTGCCGCCTCACCCACAGCCTCTCCGCCATGGCCCGCGGTGAGAACGGCGCCCAGGGGGGCCTGGCTGCAGCGGGGAAGATGCTCAAGCCTACTGAGGCACTCTTAGATGCCAAAGTCCCTCAGCAGGTAAGACCACCCCAGCTCATGAAATGTCCTCAGGTAGTGTTTGGATGAGGATGACTATTTGATGGAATGCATTTAAAAATGTTGAAGCTAATTGCTGGCTAAAATGATACATTCTAGAGTTTTGAGCTAACGTGGGTGTTTTGGAGCGCCTCGTTGTCTGCTGTGAGTGTGCGCATGTCACAGAGAAAGCAAGAGGAGGGGTAATAAGGATGTACAGTTTGTGTTAAGTCTTGTCGTTTCCATTTTTGTGTGTGTGGCTGCTGGATTCAGGCTGTTCCTGTTCCTGCGCCTTCCGTTTTGAGTTGTCATTGAAAGCAACCTTTGACATGACCCCATCCACTAACCTTAATAGTGCCGAGTTGCTTTTTTGCACTCGTTTTTTTTTTTAGTGTGTGGAACTGCCTGATTCTGTTTTTTTTTTTTCTCATGCATAACATCAGACGGGACATCCTGTTTATCCTCTTTGATGATAGCGAGAGAGTCATGAAGGAAAGAATAAGGAAGGCTACAGAGAAAATTCACAGCATATTTTTGCACATCATCAGTGGCGTGGAGGCGGCAAAAACACTTTGATTTCCTCTCCAATTAGCTGTAATTGCAGCCAAAGCCTCAGCCTTTACTTACCTCTGACCCCACTCGTCTTGAGATGGAATAATTACACGCCACCCTCCTGGTAATTGTCGCTCCGTGGGCCCTTCATGTTTTGACAGGGAGGCGGTAATGACAGCGTTTCGCTGAGATGTGGCCGCTTTGCTAGTGTTGGACCTTTGGCTCACATGGAGCTTATTATTAAATTGGCCTCAACTTTAATGCACGACTCCAAACAATTCATTCTTAGCATAACAAGTTAATGGTGCAACAATGCAAAAAATGAATAGACATTTAATTCTTCCGCAAAAAACATTTCAACACATCGCTTTCGACTTTGCACAATTATTGTGTCAGTCTTTTCGACCATTTTGACAATGACAAAATAATTACTCATCATGAATTGAACTGTTGATTACCAAAATAGATCGGATGTACAATTCTGCTTCTTGTAACCACGCAGAGGCATCTTTGGGTTTGTTACTCATCATTTCACCAACATTTCTCTGGGAGTTGAGAGTGTAAAAAAAAAAAATATATATATATATTTTCGTATTCGTTAGTGACGCATGGCGGAAGTTTAGTTGAAAATAGAAAGCCAGCCGGCAGGAAATTACGTCAAACGTGACTTGTAAACAGATAAATGAATGACTAATGACTTTTGCTCCTAATAAAGTACCATTCAAAAGTTTTGGGACATTATTACTACTGTAGTAAATAATGTCAACTCATCTAAATCGTAGTGTTGGACTTAAACGCAGTATGTACTAATCATAGAGAGCAAAGTGCCGTGTTTACTGTTCTCCGAATGGCTTCTTAAAATAAAAATAAAAATAAACACAGCAAACAGGATAAATCAATAGACACTTCACCGCCTTGTTATTTACATGGTGTCTTTCCACACCATCATCATTTTCACATCCGCAACCTCAGCCCGACCCGAGCATCTTTTAAACCCTTAAATACGGATGTTGGGCACTTTACTGGCGAAACCAAATCTCGGGCACATTTTGTCTCGCCTCCCTCCCGCGAGTCTACTTGGCACTTTTATTGCTCACAAATAGAAAATGCTAATTATACGCTCCTGTTGCAAACTGCAAATATGCCCTGACTCTAAATTTGTCAGACATCTGCCAACGTATTTTAAAACGTGAAAATAAAGGATTATAAATCTACCACATTGTCATAAAATGTTATAATTATGTAATTTTGTCATAATTTAGACCGACTTGAGTCAGAAGCTATCAGTGTGCAACAAGCTGTGTTTTGCCATTGGTGGCGTCCCCAAAGAGGTTGCAGCCAGCGCCACCGCCTTCTTCCTGCAGATTTACCTGCTGGATGTTGCTCAGGTGAGCCAGAACGCCAGCGTGACAACTTCAAGATTCACGTTTAAACAGTACAAAAATATGTCCCACGCAGATCAACGCCTTCCAGGCCTCCATGGTGCTGTTTATCGGAAAGGCCTGGGGAGCTGTGGTGGATCCTGTGGTCGGCTTCTTCATCAACAAGACCAAGTGGACCAGGATCGGTAGACTCATGCCTTGGTGAGCTCCAGTAAAATGGCAAATTCGCCCTAAAATTTTACTTAATAGGCAGACATTTAAGGGCATTATTAGAAGTACCTTACCAACCAATAAATGAATCACAAACGAAGCCGTAGATTAATACAGGCAAAGAATTAAAATAAAAAATAAAAAATTCTCGTGTTTTTTTCGGTTTTGTTTCATAAAACCTAAAGCACAGGCGGCCTGTATCTAATGGCATTTTAATTACGCTCTTCCCGACACGCCCTATACTGAGCTGCTGCGTTTATGTAACGCTTCATTTCAACTTTGGGCAACACCAGGGCCCCTTTTTTTTTCCCTCCTTTTTAGCATCCTGGATTTACTCGCGGCAGGCTTTTATTGCCGTGATGGACTTAAGAATGGAGCTGCTTTGTGGAAAGCAGCTGCTGTAATTACACGGACGCACTTTAATGCTGCTTGTGCATTATAGGCCTTAGATCACACACACTGCATAAGCACATCAGGCTTGGAAGAGAGATCCAAGCAACAATAGCAGACTGAAAGTGAGGCCCCTATTTTTTAACCACCTTGCCTGATTTGAGAGAGAATGTGGGCGAGTTTGTTTCCGGAGTCTGCTGCGGTCCATGCGGCACCATTTGACAGCCAATGGAATAAAAGCTCCTACAACTTTTGGTGTGGCTTCAAGTAGCCCTTGTGCTACCTTTAAATCCCTTCTGTTCCTTTGCGCTTCTTCCAATTAACTCAATTGTCTTCTTATCAGCTGGATGCTGTGTAGGGAGTGAGTCTTTAGTGGGCCACCTTGCAGCACATTCTCATTCCCAAACCCTTTCATGGCCCACCGGTGCTCTACCCGTCACACTCCTCTCGCCGCCCCCCCCCCTTCCCTAATAGTGCAGCACCAGCGTTGTGCGTCGTCTTTTGTTATCGCAAACAATCGGGAGGAGAGTGGAGCAACACAGCCGGATGCTACCAGAAACCACTCGGGCTCCCGCTCTTCATTATTCCTTTTCCTGCGTCATGGGGTCAGAGGTTGCTTGTTGTTGTTGTTTTTTGTGGGCATACGGTGATGTTTTTTTTTTTTTTTTTCCAAGGGTAGGTTTTTACCAGCGACCGAGTTAATTCTCCAAATGTATGCATTATACAACAAAGTTTAAGCAGACGGCTTAGTTGAACTTATCGCAGTAGAGTGACCTCGTTCCGATGTTACATAACAGATTAAAGCAGACGTTTGATTGACAGCTGTGGTTAATATGGCGTCCACCGTCTTCCAACAGGATGTTGGGCTCTACGCCGTTCCTGGTAGTGTCCTACTTCTACCTCTGGTACGTGCCCCCCTTCGTTAACGGGAGGTTCGTGTGGTACCTCGGCTTCTACTGCCTCTACCAGACCCTCATCACGGTGAGTACCAAAATGGCCCCTCTTTAAAAGTTCCTTTAAAAGAGCCTTTGCCTTAAAATCACAACTTCGCATTTTATCTTCACTGACTCAACTTTCTAAATGTCAATTTTTATTGGATGAAAGTTAAAAGTTGACACGAGGGGGTAATCACATTGGGGAATTACCCTCCCACTTCAGGAAGACGTCAGACGTTAGAGCCCCGGGGGCTTTTGGGCCGCCGCACCCCTCAAAGGGAAAGTGCAGCTATTCCTGGCGCCTTTTGTCATCATGCTCCATTCATCTCTCTTTGGCCTGTAATACGCTCTATAAGTATACACTTGTGGGATAAAGGCTGCTTAGACCCGTTTGCGGCCCATCAGAATGCGATTTCTGGCTCGTATGGGTTATCAAGTGTTTTAAGATGCTTCTGTTCTTTCTCCGCTAGTGCTACCACGTGCCTTATTCAGCTCTCACCATGTTCTTGAGCACAGACCAGCGGGAGCGCGATTCAGCCACTGCCTATCGTAAGCACCGACCTGTCGATCATTTATTGATCATTTGGGAATAATGAGATTTTTAATTTTTTTTCTCCCATCAGGGATGACTCTGGAAGTGTTGGGCACATTGACCGGTGCTGCCATCCAGGGCCAGATTGTGGCCAGTGCCCACAGATTGAAACACTGCCAGGGACACAACAACACTACTAATGCATTGAACAACAGTGGGGGGGCGGAGGTGGTCCGGAGTTTGGTGCGCTCTGAGGAGTACCTGTCACATGCTGTAAGTAAAAACAGCATTCCAGAACAAAAGAAAGCAATTAGTGTCTTGTGAATGTTGTAGAGCCGAACCTGTGCTGAAATGCGGCAGGATTGTAGAAATGTGAGACTTGAAGATGAAGCAGGAGGTACATAACATCCCTGTTAGGTTCATTTGACATCCAAAATTTCCCCAAACTGAATATCCTCAGCATTTGTTTTTCACTAGACAGCTAGAAGGCGGCTTGTGTCTGTAATATTAGCGTTTGTGTGGCTGGAAAAGTAACTTGATACGTCGCGTGTTGGGATTTTGGCTTTTGGCCGCAGCTATTTGGGCCCGGCTTGTTCTTTCCGACACATTTTGGGCAAAGTCTCCTCGGTGGTTTGAGCAAAGGCAAATAATGACAGCGGGCAAAGGGGAGCAAACAAACGCACTAAACAGCAGAGGTGCTATTCTTGGCGTCTGACTTGCTGTCCATCTTTGCTCACTATTGCGAGGGGAAAGTAACAAACCACAACTTCTCAACTAAGGCAGTGGGATGAGTTCGGATTTTTTTTAGGACAGTAAAATTGATTAAAATAGACGAAATGACCGCTGTTTTGTTTTTCTGGTTGCAGAAGGAAGTTTACATGATCGCTGCTGGTGTCATCGGGGGAATCTTCCTGGTCTGCACTGTAGTCATGTTCTTGGGAGTCAAAGAGAAAGATGGTGAGGTCTTCACCAACTGAAATGTCGTGCAGACTTGTACAAAGTATGACTGTATGAAGAAAAAAAAAGGTTGTGGTCATAATCAAAAGGTATATATGTTGTATATTTAGGGAACCAATTTAGTGGTAGGTGGTCCGTGGTACATCCTGGTGGTTTTGTCAGCATCAAATGAAAGCAAATATTTCACCTTGAAACTCCTCAGGTGCTTTCTGTAGAACTCAGAAGATGAAAAGCACTTTATTTGTCGAGCAAAATCGTACATTAAGCCGCAAAAACTTTACATTTGGACTTGAAGGTGCGCATTTTGCTTAAACTAGTTTGTCATACACGTTGGCTTTATTGAATCAGCTTATTTAGCGCAAAAGTGGCATTTTATCACAAATTAAATATATTTAAAAAAGAAAACCATAATTTGGTGTTCTGATTGTTGTCTAGATCCGTACGCACCAAGGACTGAGAAGCAGATTCCGTTCCACCGCGGCTTCATCATGGTGATGCGTCACGGGCCGTACCTCATCCTTACCGCCGCCTTCCTTTTCATCCTGGTGGCCATTCAGGTAAACACACAGCAAGCCCGATAAATGCTAATGGATCCCGGTTCGGTCGACGGATCAATGGAGAGCAAGTCGTGCGGTCAGCCGCCATCTCGTGTGACTCCTCGTTGCTTGTTGTGCACAGCTGGTACAGAACAATTTCGTCCTTTTCTGCACGTACGCGGCTGACCTGAGGGAACACTTCCAGAATATCGTGCTGACCATCCTGGTGAGTTGACGCTGACATTTTTGCATGAATTCTAATGCAGTTAGACCAAAATAGAGTTATTAACCAGCCTGGAATACACGATGGAGAGCCAATAGTTGACACTGAGCGCGTTGACGTTTTCAATTTGGATCTTGCGACGGAAAGCGTCTATTAAATCTTGTTTATTCTTCCATAAATGAACCTGGGCAGAAATTTGACTTCCTCCACACTTTGAATTAAACTCTGAAAATTCAGCCAAATACAACACAATAAAGTGAAAGTAGGGACATGATGCTTGCGTTTAAATTTTCAATATATTTACATAAGAGATTTAGATCTCGTCAATGTTCACCCCACTTTTTTTTTTTTACTTGTCACTTTGGTGTCATTTGTGTATCCTGTACCTTATGTGTTGCTGTTCTTACTTGTGTGTGTTATAGTTTTTCAATGTGCTCTCAGGTGTCTGCAGTAATAAGCATCCCTCTATGGCAGTGGTTCCTGCAAAAGTTTGGAAAGAAGACGGCAGCTTTTTGCGGCATTACGGTGAGTCTACTTTATCAATATTAGGATTATTAATACAACTCCGGGTGCCATTTTGAAACTATTTCCTGCATGTAGTGTAAACAAATCTTCATTTGAGGTCCATCTTGTCTCTCCAGGGGATCATGCCCTTCACAATGATGCTGGTGTTCATCCCCAACGTGGTGGTGGCGTACGTGGTGGCCGTATCTTCTGGACTCAGTGTGGCCGCCTCGCTCCTTCTGCCCTGGTGAGACTTCATTATGATGGTATAGTACCTCCACCAAGGCTGACCGCTAATATGACGGCAGGTCCATGCTTCCCGACGTGGTGGATGACTTCCGGCTGGCCAATCCAAACTGCAAAGGTCATGAGGCGATCTTCTACTCCTTCTACGTCTTCTTCACCAAGTTCGCCGCCGCCGTCTCACTGGGCGTGTCCACTCTGTGCCTGCAGTAAGTTGCCATCACTAACATCCAGTTGCCAACATTTGGATGAATTTGCGAGTCCCCTCAGAAACATGTATGATTTTAGGCATATTTATCATGAGTTGACCTACAAAAAATTCTCAAACTCCCATAGCCAAAACCACACATGAAGTCGGCCATTTTGGTTTTCCTTCAACTCCATTTTTCTACGTACTTAGGTTCGCAGGGTACGAAAATGGCGCCTGCAAGCAGCCGGTGGCTGTGGTGTACACGCTCAAGCTGCTCATCGGCGCCGCCCCGGTGGCTTTCATCATTACAGGCCTCATGATCCTGCTCCTGTACCCCATCACGGAAGAAGTGCGACTGCGCAATAAGCTACACCTGGATGAACTACGGTGAGTCACAGCAACATGAAATATGAGCAGGTCTGAGCATAGTAGAAAATATCATTATTCAAATTTGTTTTGATATACACATTACACAGGGTATATTTTCAATATTTATATATATATTTTTTTTTTAATAAAACACAGGAAACAAACCAGTGTTTCCAGAAGTTCAGATGGCTTGGGTGTGATGTGACATGGAAAAATATTCCGGACGTCGGACACGTATTCCAGTGATGCATGCTGGGAAATTGGTGGCATTGGTGTATATTACACTGGGACTTGATTTGTTTATACAGTGAACATTTTTTGTTTCAACATGTACTGTATAGCCATGATATAAGATTATTTATACAAATGAATGTATATCAGGGTTTCTTCCCCCTTTCTTTGCTGTGTCTAGTTGCTCTGCAACGCTGTTATTTATTATTTATGAATTATGTGACAATGATGACACATTAGGGTTTGATGTTGTATTACTTTGCTGAGGAGAGGAGATGAGGAGAGTAAAGAAAAGCCAACATGCTATGAAAAAAAAAATCTATTTTTTTAAAGATAGTTGTGATGTGTAGCATTCTTAAACTACTTCCATGTGTGTTGCCCTCCCTAAAGGTAGGATGTGATATTAAACATTCTCAAAGGGGGGAATTTTGTGCCAGAAGTCCCCTCTATATTTAATTTCCGTTAGTTGACGGATAATCAGCGTGGATTTAGATCAATATGAACAGCATATATGATGCTGAGACAATCAGTGTGGTGTACCTGTCTCAGTATTGATCAATACTGACGACATGCCAATCTGATTAGTAATTAATGCCAAGGGCCCTGCAATAAAACCCCCCTTTCATGATGATCTGTATTGTTTGTCTTTGTCATTCTTGAGTGTTAGTGTAATGAGACTGTGTTTGGAGTCACTTATAGCAGTGTTAGTGTCTTATATTGTGACATGGCCATTTTGTAGTGCCATTCAAAAGTGAAATGAGTTTATGTATGTTGTAATCATGTAACTGCAATGACGTGTCTAATTAACAACACTGGTGAAGGCCGGATTGCTCATTTTTCTCATAACATGACAAAAACATAAAACATTTAAATGGTACATTATTCGCCTAAGATGTCATGGATATTAATCAGATAATTGGAATGATGACGTAATTGAACGTAAATACTGATTGAATTGGACAAAACAATAAAAATCAAACACCTACACGTAATGGAAGGTGAGAGGTTGTGCAGGTAAGAGAATAATGAACTGTCGTGGCAAGTATGAATACAGTTTTGGAAGTACGTACTGTACTGTCTTGGTAGTCTCTTCGTGCTGCCAAAAGTAAACTACATATCCCATCATGCAGTTCACCCATTGCCATGGTACCAGGAAGCCAACCGGGCGATTAGCAACAGCAATGGACAACAGGATTCGAATACTCCCCGGTGGCGCGCAGCCTACTTCTTCAGTCAGCCCGTTCGCAGTCACAGATGTTGAGCAAGGGATCATTGAGCTGCGGGCCGGGAATAAACAGATCCCCGCCGGGAGCCAGGCGAGGGAGCTCCAGGTGACCGGGACGGCGGAGGTTAGCTGCTTGGCTGACAGAGCATCTGTGCAACTCAGGATGGGCAACAGCAAAGCGAGCGTCAACGAGGTCACCAGCAGCGTGTCACGCCGGCTGGAATACATTTTGCAAGCTGTCAGGTACGATTAATTTAAAAAAATAACACATTTTGTACCAACAATTCTGTTTTTCATTTTCTGCTAAAATAATGGACAGCGCCAAAATCAGCTATTCTTATATTCTTCAAATATTTGGTAGAATAAACAGTGTCAACTTATTCCACTAGTCCAGAACTACATATACTTGTGTAAAAGTAGATGTGCACATTTAACCACTGTAGTGATGTAAAAATAACAAGATAAGTTGACTAAAATGCTTGTTAAAATGCTTCAAGTGTGGAAATTGGATGGATAGTTGTTGTACTTTTTTTCCCCACATAGGTGGTTTTGATAATCTATTATGACAAAATGTTTCTTGATGACTAGGCAACATGGAGTCAACGAAGACGACATCGCTGTGAGAAAATTCCTCCACCGGGATGAAGATGTGTATCACATGAATGCAGAAGTAAGATTGCCATTACAGACCCTCAATATGGTTATTATAATTGCATTTTGTCTAGCAACAAAGATTGGATTGTGACACTGATGCTATTCATTAGCTTGTCTATGGCAATTTGCATTGTTTAATTAGTATTAAGCTAAGTTTTCATAATTCAAATCTATGTTGGACAGCTGTCATCTGATTGTGCTGGCGTACCTAGTGCTGTCTGATTAATGGCTTTTCTTTTTCTAGGTGACTGTCACGTTCTCCGACTTTGACAAAATGGAGCAGGCATGCAGCATCCTGCTAGAGAAACTGGACAGGAGCGTCTCAGTGGGACAGCCTCGATTTTTCCACAGCGCCGAATGCTTGAACCGTGTCAGGTAAATATGCTTTTTATTTTTCTTTCCAACTCCAAAGATAAAAAGTTATATTAGCCTAACAATTGTACGATGCTGAGTCAGCTAATGATATTAGGAATGTGTACTTTTTCAGATAGGTGGATAATACTCTCGTACTATAAAATCAACATTATTACAATAACCAAGGACTGTATTCTGTTTGAAATTGTGTGCACATGTAGGCAGAGTGCGTGCGTTACGGCGGTGGAGAACGCTCAGCAGAAGGCCATCAGAGTTAGCCAGCTATTGGGACAAAGTCTGGGGGCGCCCACCCTGGTGCGAGAAGAGGAAACGAGAGAGTGGAGGAGTCAGGACGATGATGATGGTGGAGGTCAAAGGCAGGGCCAAGAGGTTGCCTCCACCCAGGCCGCCCCTCTTCCCTGCATACCTGCCGTCACCGCCTCCTCGCGGGTGTCCGTCTACTTCCGAATGCGTGATGGATATAGGAAGAAATACTAAATGCCAAATTTTGACAGCAGGTGAGTCCGAAACATACTTGGGAGTTTCTATTGTCATTTATTCAAAGTCACACATTCATAATATACAGTCAAAGTTGCGCATGTACAGCACTGTGCAAAAGTCAAGCGGCATCATTTGGAGATGATGCTATTATAAGCAGCTTCTGAGGAGGGGAAAGCCACCTTTAAAACTTAAACATTATGCAGCTCGAATTGATGACTCGTATGTATCGTAAAAAATCTCTTCAGATAAATGTTAAAAAAATGAATGCATTATGACAAAATGGCTGCTGTTTGATATAATTGCAAATGGTGGCTAAGGCTTGTACACGCTACTCTGCCACACAATACATTCAAATGAGCTGCTGCTGCTCTTGATGGAATCGTCTCGATCAATATCGCCGTCATCTCACGAGCTTGGCGCTCAGACATCATCAATGTCGTCCTCTGGGAAAATCTCTTTCAGCCACGTTCGGGGCACGAAGCGCTCACCGTCAAAACCACTGAAGTAATGGTTCAAGCTGGGAACGTTGGGCTGTGAACACATCACAATCAATAAAACACAAACTGTGTGTGCGTGTGTGTGTGGTGACGTTTGTATTCCTACTTTTTTGCCAGTGACACGCTTGAGGTGAGTTTGAGGCAGGTAGGCCACTATTACATGGTTAGGTCCTGGCCCATTGAACAGAACTTTGTAATGAGGAGTCTTCTTGGCTGCAACACTCTTCATGGTTATCCAAACATATTATGGGTTAGGCCACATACGTCGTCAAATTGTTCAAATGTTGCTACTTTGGCTGTGGTTTTAATTAATTTTTTGTCTTCTCAGTGATCACACAGACTGACCCGCGTTCCTTTGTACATCCTGAACACCCACTCAGCGGGGGCCCTCATCTCACTATCCCAGCTCACCACCACGCCGAGCCGGTGGGTCTTGCGATCCACCACGACCTCGCCCACCCGCAGGAAAACGTAAGGCGGCCGTGGACTGCGCACCTCCTTGGATGCTGACACACAAACATAAGAATAGCATGTAAATATTTTTTTCCTATTAACATTAAAACAAATTTGGCTTTGTAAACCTGTCTCAAACCTCCAAAATATCCTTGGTCGTTGTCAAGCATCATGGTTTCCACAGTAGCCGAATCGGCTTCCCCCTCCATGTCCACACCGAGCGCAGACCTTCATGACAAAATATTGAGGTGAGTTTAGGCGCTGTGGGAAACTAGCACGTTTAATGTTTTTGAGAGTTGAGAAACATTCTGCAAAGTACTCACAAGATTTGGGCAACTTGCTGCTGGCTCCACTCGTTCCAGGTTGAAATGCTCAGATAAGAACTGCTCCATTCTTTCCACATTCGAATCAACCTTGAACGCATCATCACGACACTTAGTAGCAAATATGTTTAGGAGCATGACTAAGTAATGCCAGATTTTTTTCTTATTTTCTTTGTATTTCTGGCAACTTTCATTACATTCCCCAAGTGAAATCTAACCTTTTTCTCAGCTACTGCACATTTGAATAAATTCTCATAAAAATAATTAAAGGTGGAGCACAAGGCAGTCTTGGGTGTACTGATGTGTTCAAGAAACCGGTACAGGCAGCTTGTGAAAATGAGACTAGGAATCAGGAAGTACTGACATAATCGTACCAGTAGTGTATCTATATTGTTCCGTCCAAATCTATTAACGACAACACTGCCGTAAAATTAAAGCATACAAATACAAACATAATAAAAGGTCTACTTTATAAAACTTGATACCACAGTAGTACAACAAATACCAGATACATAACCGGTCGGGGCATATGAAAGAGTGAGTGTCGCATACTTTGCTGACGCGAGGAGGCGCTGCTCTGCTGTGTTGCCGCTCCATTTGTGGATCAGGTACTGAGCCGGGAAGGCCGACAGCAAGAGCGCCAGTTGCACAGCCGCAGACAAGGTCAGCTGAGGCATCACCAACTGGATAAGAGATAAGGCCCACTTCTTAAATACTCCCACTATCACGGTTTAATCATAGAAAGCGTCCATACGATACAAAGACACAAGCTGTGGAGTGAAAATTCCTGTGTATTTATTGCGAGCTGGCTCCTTGCACTATGGAGGTGGTGTGCTTTTATAATTGTACTTAAATGTATTATTTGTACATTTGTCTAGATTCACCTACAGACCTGTATTTGGTTTTTCTTAAAGTTGAAGTTTTATTGTCCAGCACTACTGAAGGCTCTGTGCAGGTTAGATTGCTATGGCAACATACAGAGGCAAAAGTCTGATTGGACAAAAGAAATTCTGTGTACACATATTAGTTATTCATGCCACTCATTAAAGATCCCCTAATTTATTGACTTGAATAAAAATAAAACTATCAATGACATATATACACATTAAAGATTTAAAAAATGAATTTAAAAAGTTAATGATAATAAATTAATAAAAATGAATCCAAATATAATTGTCGTAAATTGTATTAAAGCAGTCAATGAATTATAATAATTCAATTATTAAAAAATGAATAATTATAATTGTAGTAAACCTTTTTTAAAAAAAAACGTTTTTTTTAACTGGTTCGAAACCCAACGTGCACTACTGAAGGCTCTGTGCAGGTTAGATTGCTATGGCAACATACAGAGGCAAAAGTCTGATTGGACAAAAAAAAATCTGTGTACACATATTAGTTTTTCATGCCACTCATTAAAGATCTCCTAATTTATTGACTTGAATAAAAATAAAACTATCAATGACATTAAAGATTTAAAAAATGAATTAAAAAAGTTAATTATAATAAATTAATAAAAATGAATACAAATATAATTGTCGTAAATTGTATTAAAGCAGTCAATGAATTATAATAAATTTAATTATTAAAAAAGGAATAATTATAATTGTAGTAAACCTTTTTAAAAAAAAAACGTTTTTTTTAACTGGTTCGAAACCCAATGTGCACTATTTAGATTGCTATGGCAACATACAGAGGCAAAAGTCTGATTGGACAAAAAAAAAATCTGTGTACACATATTAGTTATTCATGCCACTCATTAAAGATCCCCTAATTTATTGACTTGAATAAAAATAAAACTATCAATGACATTAAAGATTTAAAAAATGAATTAAAAAAGTTAATTATAATAAATTAATAAAAATGAATACAAATATAATTGTCGTAAATTGTATTAAAGCAGTCAATGAATTATAATAAATTTAATTATTAAAAAATGAATAATTATAATTGTAGTAAACCTTTTTAAAAAAAAACACGTTTTTTTTAACTGGTTCGAAACCCAATGTGGCTCTTGAGCACAAAAGTTTGCGCGTCTCTGTTTTAGGCTTTGCTAACCCTGACCCCCCACCACCATCACTGGTCAAAACCACCACTGCATGAAAGGCTTGTGAATTTTAATCCTCACCTCGACTTGACTTTAAAACCTTTTATTTTCTTTCTGAAGTTTACACGAGTCCTTCCACGACTATGGCCACCTGTCTGTTGACATGCCATGAGTAGGCGGGGACATACACCCAAAAGCACGTTTGAACTATTAGCCAATCGCGGCGGCCCACGAAGATAATGCATGACGCTCAGTGTGACGGAGAGCCACGTCAGATTTTAACATTGGAAAAAAAAATCACCGGGCAAAACGTAACGTAGTTACGTCAACCACGACGCCATCTTGGATGTGTTTAATCTTGCGATTGTAAACCTACGGACTGAACGTCTTGAAACGTCACAAACCGATACAGCACACAAAGTTAGAGCACCTTGTTCGTATTCATGCACATACATATTTAAGAAATTAATAAGGTTAATCACCGTGAATCTGCAAATTATACTTTCATATTTCAACAGTACAGTAACAGTAATCTACAAAAGCACATGCAGTGTTTTAGCGTCCTCTGGTGGTTTCTTGGTACTAATGCGAGTTGAAGAGCTTTAATTATACGTCGTTTGCTCCCATCTAACGTCATCTATGGACTATCACAGCATATATGAATACATATATTTAAGCTAGTGTTATAATACTTTATTTGCATGTAAATATCTATTTGTGAGAGAGGCTGTTAGTAGAAAACACATAGTGAAAAAAAGATTGCTTTATATTTCTATTAGCCATGAGTAAATTGTAGGTTTTTGTTTTTATCCCCAAAACAAAAAGTGAAACAGCAGGTGAATTGTTGGAACTGCTTTATTTACAAAGTGAAGTCCATAAACTATGTGGTGGCATCTGCGGTGGTGGTGTCAGGGTTGTGGCAGGGGGCCGGACTGGACGGGCAGGAGGTCTCGGGGCTCCCGGGGGTGCGCAGGGTGGATTTACGCTTGCCGTTGCGTACAGTGAGCTCATCTTTGGGCTTGAAAGTCAGGGGCACGAAGCCTTCGGAGTCGGCTACCAGGACGATCCACAAGGGGCCTGCAAAAATATTGAGCGAGACGTGGTGCAGTTTAGCCCTTTTACATGCCAATAAAGTAAGCTGCTTCTGTTTAAAAGCTTCTAATCTGTCCTGGGCCTCTAATCACATCCAATTATAGCTCGAACGCGTCACGACCGATGATGTGTTTGAATGGGCGAATTTTGAAAAGAGAGAGACAAATGAGCCAGCTGTGTGGCTGTAAAATGTGTACAATTAAAATGCAATAAATTAACTGGTTACACGATTTAAGAAATAAAGATTTCTTGAATGTCTTTTTTAATGTGAAATTGCTTATTTTAGTGCAGGACTCTTAATAATGTAAATGTTTAGTGAGCTAACAAGCTAGCTGGGAGGGAACAAACACGAGGGTTGGTTTAAAAAGTCACTCAATCGATTGACATACCGTGCAGCATCTCCACAACTGTGAGGTTGAAAAGCTCCTGGAGGGCACGTAGACACAGCTTACCATCACAAAGCAGCATCGGACGCCGTTCGTCAATAAACACGTTTTCAGACAGCTGCTTCTGCAGGACCCAAAAAGTACACAAATCAAGTGCTGCTTCCAACCCTGACTTCCACAGTGTCTACTAGAAAATACTGAACGTACCTGGCATGTAACGTTGAGGTATGGGGGCTCGGCGGCGGCTGGGTAGGAGCTTGGAACCTTCTTGCCATTTTGGGTGTACTCTCGGATCTCGCCCAGGCACTGCTGTACGTCTGCAAAGCGAGTGAACAGCCGCTCCATGTTGGAGACCAAATGCTCCAAGGCTCTCTCCCTGGAGGATCCGCCTGGCGGGGCCATCATTGGCTCCGGTACCACCTCCGGTCGAGGTGATCCGGCCCGGCTGGAGTCCCTGCTGGTCTGGCCCGCCAATGCCAGGCCGGCCATGCGGCCGACGTCCAAGTTTTCCACCGTGATGGAGGAGGTTCTTTCAGAGGAGGAGGAGAAGTCCACGGAGCTGGCCACAGGGCTGGGCTCTGGGCTCCTCACCTCCTCTACCAGCCTGCGTCTGTTCCTGGGTGAGCGGGGAACAATTCCCGCCCCGGGCAGAACCAAGTCCTTCATCCCCAGCGGCTCCCTGTCCTCCTTGGGCAGGTGCTCGGACTGACTTCTAATCCGTGACAAATTAGAAGTAGGCTCTGCGTTGAGAGGGGGGGGGGCACCCTCCCCATCCAACTTTTTGGTTACCAAGCGCAGGATGTACTTTTCCGTGTTGGAGGATGGGAGGAAGGCAGGGTCAATGGACTTCTGCTGGCCCACCATCATCAGCAGCACCTTGTCGCTAAGGAAACAGACCCCCTTGAGCCTGTCAGTGGCTTGCAGCGAGATCTGATGGATATTGGGCATGGCCGACGCCGTGATATGGTACACCAGCACCATGTTGCAGGTGTTAGATGCTACAGCCACAGTGGATGCGCGCGGGTCAAAAGCCACCAAATCCGGCACCAGGATTCCCGGTATGCTGACTTTACGGGTGGTGACCACTTTGCGGTCGTACGTAATCAGTACCAGGTGTGAGGAGTCCTGACCAGAACCCGTCACCCCATCCTTGCGCTTCAGGTGGATAAGCGGACAGGGGTCCGAGCGCCGGTGCCTGGCCAGGAGGTGCGTCAGGTCCAGAGGCCCAGAGGTGGGTGTATGAGACCTGTCAGAAAGGTCAAACGACAGCCGTCTGGAATCGTGACAGAGGTCGTTTTCCGGCGTCTGGACTCGCGAGGGCTCCACCTCGAAGGCCATGCCGGCATTCAACCCGCATAGCTTCTCCAAGGGCAGCTCTGTCGCCACGGCAACCTGCGAGTCTCCCGTTGCCTCTGTGGCACAGATGTAGCCCCCCACGTCAAAAATGGGGCAGAAGGAGCAGGCCACCAGGCTTTTGTGGATGTCGTTCCAGATGTAGGAGTGGAGCGAGGTGCCGATTGCCACCACTAACCGGGTTCCGTCTTTAGTCCAACATGCGCAGTGGATCAGACCGCTACCCTTAATATTCGCCTTGGTCCTCCTGTTGTCCACCCGTACGGCGAATAGCACTGAGGCGTCCCGCTTGGTTAGGAGGGCCAGAATGTCCAGTTTGGGGTGCCAGACGCAGCCCTGCGCAAGCAACGGGAAGGGCTCGCTCATCTCGCAGGTCTGCGTGCACAGCAGCTTGTTATGTTCCAACGCGCTCAGCTGCAACTGCCAAACGCTGACGTGCTTCTTATGCTGCACGGCCAGCAGGGCGGGAGAATCAGGGCAGCACAGTGGGCCCCAGAAGAGCCCCAAGACATGCTCAAACTGCCCGATGACATTGGTGTCGCCGAATTTGGGCTCGCCGCGTTGGAAGTAGAGCGTTGTCAGGCACACCTGCTTGCCATCGGTCCACGCCACGCCGTGCACAGGGTGGATTGCCTGGTGCAGCGTGTTGATGCCGGTCCGTAGCAGCTTGGCCTTGCCCAGGGACATCCCAGCAACAAAGCGGCAAAACAATCCGAGCGGCCGGGAGCTCCTCACCCTGCAGATTAGAAGTGGCAAAGGCTCTCTCTTGGGATTTCCTTCCAAGTAGGCACCTTAATCTGCTCTCCTAATAGCCGATTAAAGCGCAGCGACCTCGACACGACACTCAGGACCTTTCAGGACCCAAGGCCGCTGACGTCGCTCACTTAATCAGATGTGGGGGATGAGACAGTCTCTTTCTCAGGGCCCCAATGGAGTTGCTAAGAGAGACAAGGGTTGAAAAAATTGAGACAATTTGGATCCATTGTGTTTTTCTTGTTAATGCGTTGCTGATCTAGTGGTATCGGGTTGTGATAGTTGAGTGATGATTTGGGTTTCCGATACAAAATGTGTGTTTCAAAAATGATTTGTTTTGAAAGAATATTTGATTCAAAATAAAAAGTTTTCATCACAATTGCAAGTACGTATTAAGTTACGGTAATAGTTATCGGCTTGCAATTAAATATATGTAATAGTACTCGGTCTAAAAAAAAGTGATCGTACTCGCGCATCCCTCATATATCTAAAAAAAAAAATGATAGTACCCACGCATCCCTCGTAGATCTGTGTGCTTTAACTTAATGTTTAGATAGCATAGACTAAAACAGACTAGAAAAAAACACCTACTTTGTTGAATAAAGCTTCGTGGAGCACTTAATATTTTGATATTTTCATGGATAACTTTACATTTTGCCGGGTAACTAACGCCGCGACGTCAATGTTTACTAGCCTTTAACCCGGAAAAGATTCCCGGGAACCCTCCGGAGAAGTGCATCATGGGAAACGTAGTTTGGTTGCACTTCAGGCTCGTTTTTACTGTATTTCTTCGTTTAAAAGTAGCGTTTGCTCGTGAATTCCAACTGAAAGCACTTCAATTGATCATGCAGCAGTTGACATTTTATCTCAAACAACAACTCCAAATCCACAATAAGCAACCACCACGTTTTCCAGTCAGTACTCTGCATCGCCACAGTGTGGCGCCGCCATCTTGTGACAGGCCATCAGACAGTAGAAGTCCAAAAACCTGCTAGCTCGCTTCTCTCGTATCTCGGCTGGGAGGCTCTCGGCTGCAGTCGGGTGAAGACTGCATGCTGTCCTTCAGCGAACACCGAGCTGTAACTGTAGCGGCCATACGGGGAAACGATTGCATTGGAAGGACTTATGCTCCACGGCTGACAGTCGACAACGTATTGCAGAACCATGGGCGTGGAAGTCGAGACAATATCTCCCGGTGATGGTGAGTTGCGTCCCCGAGGGGGCTTGGCAGCCCCCCCACACCCCTGGCCCGAAACTAATATTATTACTTAATTATTGATATATTATTATTGGCTTTATTTGTGCTGGATAGGTTCAGATCTCCCCCAAAATCCAACCAAATATAGTTTTTTTTAATTAAGGAAAATAGCACGTTACAATTTTGGACTCTTTAAAAACTGAATAATGATGTACATAACTAGGATGTAAAGAATTACAGTAATCATTTTGTGCATCATTTTTTGCTTCAATTAAATTCATTGTGCTCCTCCTTCTGGTGTGTATACAGAGGCATTGAAATGGGGCGGGGGGGCTCATGTGAGTCTTAGGTTAAACTGTGATTTAGTGGAGGGACTCATGTAATATGAACTCATCTGTATTTGTGTCCCACAGGAAGCACATTTCCAAAGAAGGGTCAGACGTGCGTGGTCCATTACATAGGTGAGTGAGTCATACTTTCTATACAGAGTCTTAGAGTGTCCCACACCCTTTTCATTTTGTCCTGCATTGTCTTGTTGCCCTACGTGTTGTCCCACGTGGTCTTCATGTTCTCTCATGCATCTTATATTTTCCTATGCTTTCCTACTATGGTCTCACATGGTCTCTTTTTTCCCATTATGTATCCTGCTGCCACCTTTTGTCCTGTGGTCTTTACATTTATCCCACAAAGCTACATATCATTATTATTATTTAAAGTTGAACTTTTGAGAAAAAACATTTCTGTTCCATGCTGGCCTCATTCGGCCTTCCAGTGTGTCTATGCCTCGTCTTTTATTTTTCAGACTGGGCAATATTTGTGAGCTGCACTGCTGCGACACGGGGAAACACATTTGGGTTAGCGCGTGCCTTGGGCACTTGTTTGGCGCAGACAAGTAGGTCAGACAGAAAGTAAACAAAACAAAAAGCTCGTTTGCTATCAGCCCCGTCTGCGGATCACAAGGTTTATGATGCTGCTATGAAAACACCGCCTCAAATTCTGCGCCGAGGGCTTTGTGGTAAACACACGTGGCTGCACTGAGATGCACGCTGAACTGTAACATCCGTTGCAGACGCATCCGTGGTCAAGTTTGGTTTGAATTAAAAAAAAAAAATTCTCTTTAGGCATGTTTTCAAAGGACTTCAAACTTACTTAAACTTAAACACACTTACGTTCAATCCACCTGCTTCCCTCCTAACTGGATGTCTCCATTGGCATGCGTCACTGACATCCTCCGCATTCTCTCACTCCGCACGTCATCCCCCATTATCACTCATTAAATCATCACGCTCCTGGCTCCAATTCAGCCAGACAAATCCCACAGAGCGATAAATGTGTTATTGACTCTGCAAAAGGGAAATGACTGGTGTTTGAAAACGTAACTCATGAAGCCACTTTGACCGAGCAACGAGTTTGATTCGGTATAAATATTTGTCATCATAATTTTGTGCGGGAGAAACTGTTTCATGTCTTGCCCAAAAACGCTCCGGGTCAAAGCCTATCCCATTTTTTTTGTTTCATAAGAGCGAAGATTTCATTAAGATATCATGAGGAGGAAGTCTGGTGATAGCAGTTAGCCATTGATTTGGGAGGCTAGGCCCTCCAAGACTTCCTGCTGGATGAATAAAAACAAAGATAAAGAGGCTACATATTTTACATATTTTGTTGTTGCTTTCTTTCACCGGAAGCAATCGTCACATTTCGATCTCCTCACTTCATCCCGACTTCAATGGGAGGCGCACTGGGATGCACTTTGGGATTCAAACCACGCAGACGCTCACATGGTATGCTGCAGCTGACCCTCCCGTGACTCGGGCAGGAGGCAGAGATTCCCAAATATGGCGGGCAAGTGATCACGAGGCTGATATTTCTCAGGAAAGCCGCTCGGGCTTGCACATTGAGCTTTGAGTTAAAGTGTGGAAACTAAGATCTTATTATTCCCATGATACACTAATTGGCCCCTGCATTAGGTACAGCTAAGGATTCAAATGGGTGGAAAATTTACTCTAAGTGTCTGGATTGCTTCCGGTAAATTTCTATGTAAAGTTCCCAGACATGCAGACTCAGACATAAAGCCCGACATGCGGCTTTTCTTATCCACCCCTTTTAATGCGGCTTGGGGGGAGTGAAGGGGGTGTCAGGCTAGCAGCTCCTCGAGACTGTCTGTGGGGGAGGTGGATGGGTGGGGGGGTCGAGACAGGATATGCCAGGGTAAAAATAACCCCGCCTCTGTTAGCGCTTAAGCCTTTTTCTTGGACTTTTTGTGCCGACGCAGGGCAAAGAGCTTGGAGTCGTAACTGGCGGTGTCAGGATCAGTAAGGGATGAGAACGACCACCCCACCCATGCATCCTGATAGCAGAATGACTGCGTCAAAAATAAAGAATAATTTAGTAGTGGTAATAATACTCTGTGTGCAGCTCCCATAAAGTTAAACAAAATATTAGCACACCTTCTAGGTTTTACACGGCTCTTTTTCTACGAGGTGGTGCTAGCGAGTGGATTAAATCATATCCTTGTTTTATAACTTCAACTACAAGATCATTCAGGAGATTTATTTAGCACCGCCTAATGTTAGAAGCAACCCTCAGGTCTAAAAAAAACAAGTGCCAGACACCAACGTGCGCGTCTGTCGCGGGATTTACGACATCTGCTGCAAACCAATTCCTTTTACCTTCACCATGCTTGGAACTAGTTTCAATCACAGTTGGATTCTAGAATTTGATAGAACATTTTGCTAACTGATTAAACATCTGATTAATCAACAAATATTTGAACACATAGTACATAATAATAATAATAATAATAATAATAACAACAACAACAACAACTCACAGACATATATTCTTTATCCTCATTACTCTTAGCAATGCAATGTCACGTTAGTTCCAAGGCCTACTAAACCTGATCTCTCTCTCTTCGGAAGTAGAGCTTGCCAAAAGTCTTGGCACGCAATCGTACATGAGTCAATAATAATATTCATAAAGCTCTGAATCTGCAATTTTTATTCGTCTGGGTTTCAAAGTTGTTGTTTTTTGTTCATTCTCCCTCGACACACTGATGAGTGATGGCCTAGTTGTTAACTTTAAAAATAAGCCGATAAACCAGGCCACCGCTTCCTGATTCATAGTCCGCCTTTGTGCATTTGGGAAAATTTAAACCGACCCAAGATTGTGATAAAACCCTCCCCCCACTTGATGTGACATTTCAGATTTTCCAACTAAACCCTAAAAAAGGTCTCGTTTGCAAATCTCACCCAAAAATGATGATTTGATCTTTTTCACAGGTATGCTGCAGAACGGCAAAAAGTTTGACTCATCCCGAGACAGAAACAAACCCTTCAAATTTAAGATCGGACGCAACGAGGTGATCAAAGGCTGGGAAGAAGGCGTGGCTCAGGTCAGAAAAACCACAACATTCTATGTAAACATTCTCCCTACCGGCCTGTCTCGATGTAAGCATAAACTGGTTGTCACTCTATAAGGGTGATAGCCTCTTGTCAATCAAAACAATGCCTGCAGTTGTTCACTTACTATTTCGAGAGTATAGTTAACGAAAAAAAGTGTTGTGTTCTTCAATAATTAACAGGAGGGAGAATATAAAATTAATTTGATATGAGCTGACTTTTGTCTTAGCTGGTGTGGCAGCGCTCTCTGCTGTACAGTAAGAAGAAGGCAGGTTTTAACAAAAACAATCTTTTTGCTTGTTATGGTTAACATATAAAAGTGAATGTGTTTATTCTGCTAACAAAGCGTTGTCCCTCAGATGAGCCTGGGCCAGCGAGTGAAGCTCACCTGCACACCGGACGTCGCTTACGGCCTCACGGGCCACCCCGGCGTCATCCCTCCCAATGCCACGCTGGTTTTTGATGTGGAGCTGCTCAAACTTGAGTAAAAACATTTGTGCAGGGACCCGGTTGATGCGCTGTCTCCCCTCCTACCGGCATCTCTCTCTTGTTCCTTGTACTATTTAAATGCATCTTAAGTCATACAACACTGCAATCAAAACACTCACTGCCTTACAGTATTAGCAACAGAGGATAAGCACATTACTAAAGTCCCTGCATCTTGACTAGGCATTTTCTATATAAACAATGCTTACAAAAAACACTGACCTGATTGCATTGCCACTTTAATCAGGGTTTTTCCTGCTGAATGCTCCTGAAAATGTTGCCATGTTATCTATGAATTTGTAACTCCCTCCCGCCCAAAAAGCATTTACTGCACGTGTGGTTTCTCTCGTTGACCTGGCCCGATGGCGTACAGAACTGTTGCTGCTTACCATTTTATTGACCAATTCTGGAATAAAAGTGGCATGTTAACTATAATGTGTCCTGTGTTCAATGTTTCTTTAGAACAATATTGAATAAAGATAATCATATGCACAATTGACATGTAACCTTTATTTCAAATTTTATCTGTATATATATTTTTTTATAACCTTAAGATCAACACTATTGGCAAAGTCGGTCTGAAATTATTCATCGACGTTTCTGACTTTGCATTCTTCGTAATATACTCACGAAGGCAGAAAGCTGCCTTTTACAAGGCTTTGTCTGAATGCGGTGGAAGACCAGCAATTTTGAGCATTGTCCCTGACTATGCTGACAACTTTGTGCCAAGGGCAGTGAAGCGAAAGCTTCCTGTACCTCTCTCACAGCTGTACGATTCTGGCAACATGAAACTCAGCCCAGATGAACTTGCACTAAAATGCCGGTCAGAGCTGGAAAAGTTACATTCCATTACCAGAGAGCAGGTTTGTATTTTTTTCGCACTTGGTAATTAATATATATATCATAAATCATTTATTGTTCTCCAACCTGTTACAAATAATCTAATCATAGTGAAAACAATTTTTATTCAAATGTTTTTCAGATATCTGCGGTTCAAGAAGAGTCCAGGGGCCAAGCAACATCAACAACTTGGTTTCAACAAAGAGCTGGGCGAATTACGGCCTCAAATTCTAAGGCAACGACCAGGACCAATGTCTCAAAGCCATCCAAGTCATTGATCAAGAGAATCTGCTATCCTGAACTGTGTAGATTTTCAACAGCCGCAACTAGGTGAGAAATTTAATTTAATTTAATTTGCATTGCAATATAATTTTTATTTGTTTGTATTTTTAATTTGTATTTATTGTTTGTAGTTTCAATTTGTATTTATTGTTTTATTTTTAGATGGGGTTGCGATCACGAGTCGGACGCAAGGAAGCGGTACGGAATGATAATGACCCAGCGGCACACTGGCCTAAACATTGACGAAACCGGATTCCACATGTCTGCCGACCGTCCATATTTTGGTGCATCACCGGATGGGCTACTCTCGTGTGACTGCTGTGGCAAAGGGTGCCTCGAAATTAAGTGTCCCTTCTGCATCAAAGATAAAGGAGTGGAAGAGGTTGCTGGTGAGGCCAAGGCGTTCTGTTTGGAGCAGAAATCGAACGGCAATTACGTGTTACGTGAAGACCACCAGTATTATTACCAAGTACAATCACAACTGTATTGTACTGGCAGGAAGTACTGTGACTTTGTCGTGTGGAAGGAGAATGTACTGTTTATTCAGCGCATCATTCATGATGATTCCTTCCTGGCAAACGAACTGGCCAAGATGGACAATTTCTATCTCCGTTGTATTATGCCAGAGCTATTAGCTAAAGTGTACACGGTAGGCCAATCTGTTGCTAACACTGCATCCGCTTCGGAAGAGTCCGTTTGCTACTGCCGTAACCCTCCCACTGAGGATATGTTGGTTTGTAAATCCGAGAACTGCAGCATCAAAGCATTCCACATGAAATGTCTTGGCATAAAACGAGTCCCACAACGATGGTTTTGCCCTAACTGTAAGAAGTTGGAAGTAAAACAGAAAAATGTGAAACCACTGTCATCAGATGACAATAAAGAGTAAGAAGTTGGAAGTAAAACAGAAAAAGTTGTTTCTTTCCTGGTATTTATTACAGAAAAAATATGGATGCAACATCATTACTCAAATGGTACAATTGGGTCGGATAAATTTATAAGTGCGCATGACACTTGTACAATTTTATCTAATGTAGTGAAACCACTGTCATCAGATGACAACAAAGAGATGGGTATGATATTTTCCATCATAGTATACTTTTGTCTTGCGAGTCCAACAACTCTCTCTACATGGATACGGACAGCAGCTAATCCTCTGGTGCCCTCAACATCTAGTGGATTAAGCTGTTTTTTACCTTTAGTAAAAGCGGGTATCTTGAGGTTGGCCTGGTGCAAACCAATAGAATCACCGACATCGAATCCCCTGTCAGCGAAGATCAGATCACCTGGCAGTACATGGGTCAGAAAATCGCTTTGTTCGAGAACAAACCTGTCACTGGCACGACCACCCCAGCCCTTGGAGATAAACGATATGGTACCTTGTGGAGTAATGCCAATCAGATATTTCATTGTATTGTGAGACTTGTAGTTTGAATAAGTTTGGGCCCTGGCTTTCAGATCACTCGGCCGCTCGATGAATATCTCGAAACAATCAATGACGCATGCACACTTGCTGAATTTAGAACGAAAGGACATTGGTAAACTCAGTCTAAGCTGCTCACGCTCAGGCCAAACCACTAGCATTGGAACCAGTATACTATGCATGACATGGATTACATTTCTGAAAGTCCTGGAAATACTAGCAGTGGAAACATTATATGTGTAAGCCAAGTACTGAAGGCACAGATTCAGCCTCAGTCTGAGTAATGTCACAAGAAATTGACTAAAAGGACTCAACTTCATATTTTGACTAAGATGAGGTGCAATCAAATTAAACGTTGTCATCATAATCATGTATGATGGCAGACCAGTCAAAAACGTTACTTTGTCATCATTACCCTTGAAAGATTCTTCATTCCATGTACAGAGTTTAAAATTGTCCTTCAGTTCATTCAGTTCTGCACGCAGATTTTTACACTCTGCAGTGAGGGAATCCATTGCTTCCCCAGTGATATCCGTCTGTGTGGCAGTAGTCACCATGCCTTCGTTTCCAATCTCAGCGTGCAGCACATCTTCACCAGCGGGTAGTTGATCATTTTCACAAGGAACAGACTGGGAAATATTGACAAGTGCTGCTGCTGCTGCCAATGCCCTCTCGCGGTCTCTCTTGCGCTGCTTGAGATTTTGTCTTCTCTCATAAATCTCCATTGAACATCTGAGTTTTCGTTTGTGATTTGACTGGGTATGCTCAAATATACTTGGCACATAGTCTGGGGATAGTGGATCTTCGCTTTTTGCACCTGAAACAATTAAACAATCACATTATTCATAATGACTACCATAAATAAACAAATCAGGGGTGAATAGTTTGTTTACATACCTGATATGAAGTGCTCATTGCATATCCTCGTGTACATCGTAGGTTTCCATTGTTCACGACGAATCGCCGCGATCCATTTATCACGTTTTTCCATGTTCGCCGGAAATCTATAGAAGCTAAGATTTTGTTTATCGCCTCGTCTATTGTTACATCCAACAGCACAGCAGGTATCCGGCATTTTTAAGCTCAAATAGCAGCAAGAAACAAGAAACAACAAGAAAGCGTGTGTGAGTCGTTGACCGGCACTGAAAAGTTGACCGCCAAGATGGCCGCCAAGCTAATGTGGGTAGCTTGATGACGTCAGCTGCAAAGCCTCTATACCTGACCAATATGGCCGTAAGGAAGCAGCTTACTATTTATTTCCGCGTTTTGTAGTTCAAAGTTCATGAACTTGCCGTCTCTTCCAATTGGCTGACGACGAATGTTTTCAGAGTCCATTGGATAGACGTACGCACGCCTTTTGTCAACCTTTAAAGACCACAAGAAGAGGAAACAAGGTCAGATTTCAAGCGTATCAACTGGTTGTGTCATCAAATTAATGCCACGAATAAGTGATCTAAATATCCTCGACGCAATTGTTTAAGAATATCAGTTCGTCACTGTTAGCTACGAGGGGCTACATACGAGAGCATCGACCTAGCTTCTATAGCTAAACTACTTTCCCCCTACTGACATAAACTTAACATCGTTCCAATTTTTCAGGAATGGGAATGATTACGTTCATATCCCGGATAACGTGTTAATTTTTGTCTCGCTTTATTTAAACGATGATTCGATGTGACGCTTTCGACTAGCGGTTAGCTCACAATGCTAATATAGGTCTATTCATATTGTATTGATTAATGCAGTAGTCCCACACTGTTGTCATCTTGAAAACTACATTGTCCTACTGCTTATAGAAATCAAGAGCTATAACCAAAATGTTTCAAAACAGACCATATATAAATAACTATCATCACAGGTCCCCCGGGTCCTCGATGCGTGTGAGCCCAGGGGAAGCATGCTGACAGCACACAGAGCATGCGCCGCTGCCCGGGTCTTGGCCCGATCGCCCCTCCACACCTATGGGATCCACACTTCGGCCCCGCGTCAGGACCAGGTGGAACTTCACCCTCAGTGGACTGCCCTGGCTAAGAAGCAACTGAAGGGGAAGAACCCCGACGACCTGATATGGCACACGCCCGAGGGCATCGACATCAAGCCGGTGTACACCAAGGCCGACTCGGACGCCAGTGCAGACGAATTGCCGGGGGTGTTTCCCTACACTCGGGGGCCCTATCCGACCATGTATACCAGCAGACCCTGGACCATCAGGCAGTATGCAGGATTTAGCACCGTAGAGGAGAGCAACAAGTTTTACAAGGACAACATCAAAGGTAGGGTAGCCCTTCACCGAAGTCAAACGTGCTGACACAGATTGTCATGTTTTTCTTTATGAATCTCAGCGGGGCAGCAGGGCCTGTCAGTGGCCTTCGATCTCCCCACGCATCGTGGCTACGACTCTGACAACCCTCGGGTGCATGGCGACGTGGGAATGGCGGGTGTGGCCATTGATACGGTGGAGGACATGAAGATGCTCTTTGACGGCATCCCCTTGGAGAAGATGTCCGTGTCCATGACCATGAATGGGGCCGTCATTCCCGTGCTTGCGATGTTCATCGTGACGGGCGAGGAACAAGGCGTCCCCAAGGCCAAACTCACCGGAACCATCCAGAATGACATTTTGAAAGAGTTCATGGTGCGGAATACCTACATTTTCCCGCCGGAACCTTCCATGCACGCCATCGCTGACATCTTCTCGTACACCTCCCAAGTAAGTAAAGTCAACCTTTGTGCATCACAGTGAATGCGTGTACTGCAGTGGTTCTCAAAGTGCCTGACTGCTGTTTATGCAAATGTTTCTCAGCACATGCCCAAGTTCAACTCCATCTCCATTAGTGGCTACCATCTTCAGGAGGCAGGGGCCGACGCCATCTTGGAAGTGGCCTACACCATCGCCAACGGACTGGAGTATTGTCGCACCGGACTCAAAGCTGGCTTAACCATCGACGAGTTTGCACCCAGGTAAAAATGATGGCCCAGTTTTTTGGCCGTTTGGAATTCATTCTAAAGTCACGGTAGTTGGCACTTCGCCCCACAGTTGCAATGGTACGTGCCAGTGCAGAAGTCATACTCCTTTCACAAATTCGTCCACTTGAAATTGCTTCCATTCTAAAGTTCTCTTGTTCCGTTTGGTGCCACCGTTCAATAGCTACAATAACGGTACATCAAATTGAGGGGTAAGCGCTCCCAGGGTTGTGGCAGACTCAATCTATTCACAGATGCCACGTCCAATCATATGGCTTTCTCACCAAAGCTATTATCTCATTTCAACAGTCGACCTGAGCGAGCTGTGCCATTTGCAGTGTCTCACAATAGACAACTTGTCCTCAATGGACTTCACTTGCGTGTGTTTTAATATTTGAAGCAGGGACAGCGGACCTTTTTCCTTGTAGGGGCCATTTCATTTTTATAGTCCTTAAATTTTTTTCAGTTTTGAATTTAAATCTAAATTTATTCTACAATGAGTGTTTTCAAAGATGAATTGTAATTTACTTTTAACTTTTTCTAATTAAGACTTAAATACATGTGCATATGGATTTATGTACTATATATTTACTGTATGTGCAATATGCAGATTGTCATTCTTCTGGGGCATCGGCATGAACTTCTACATGGAGATCGCCAAGCTGCGGGCGGCTCGGAAGCTGTGGTCCACGTTACTCCGGGAAAAGTTCCAGCCGCAAAATGCCAAGTCCCTTCTCCTACGCACCCACTGCCAAACATCCGGATGGTCCCTCACGGAGCAAGTAAGTCTCTCACGATCCTTCACCGTCAGGATTGCAAAGCTAACCAAAGGATCGTCCCCAGGACCCGTACAACAATGTGATCCGCACGGTCATCGAGGCCATGGCGGCCGTGTTCGGAGGCACGCAGTCGCTCCACACCAACTCATTCGATGAGGCTCTCGGTCTGCCCACGGTCAAAAGCGCCCGCATTGCACGCAACACGCAGATCATCATCCAGGAGGAGTCGGGCATCCCCAAGGTGGCCGACCCGTGGGGGGGCTCGCACATGATGGAGTCCCTCACCGACGACCTCTACAACACGGCTTTGAAGGTGCGTGGGAAACAATGAGTCCGTACATATATTCTGTAATTAGCTTAAAAAAAAAAACTCAAAACAGTTTTAATTTTTTTTAATCATACTTGAATTAATATCCCATCTCTGTAGATAGCATACTCGTACTGTAAATAAAATAATGTCTTTTTTTTGTAGCTCATTTTCACGTTGGGGTTCCTTTTAATATCTTCAAAGACTCACCAAATTTTGCCGGAAATCTTCCTACTGCCTGCAGTTCATCCAGGAGATCGAGGAGATGGGCGGCATGGCTCGTGCGGTGGCCGAAGGCATCCCCAAGCTCCGAATCGAGGAATGTGCGGCACGCAGACAGGCCCGCATCGATTCACGTACGCTTGCATAATAGTTGTTTTCATACATTTCTACACTCAAGCCTCCTTCTTGTGAAGAGGTGACATTTGGAAATGCCTCCCCGCCCCCTTCTTTCTCCAGGGTCGGAGGTAATCGTCGGAGTGAACAAATACCGCCTGGAGAAGGAGGAGACGGTGGAAGTGCTGGCTATCGACAACACCCTGGTACGACAGAAACAGATCGAAAAGTTGAAGAAGGTAAGAAAATTCCAAACACACTTTCTTTTCAACGAATAATAACTTTAGAGCATTTCAAGAAGCATAGAGGTGCATATTTTTAGTTTTTCAACAAAGTTTCACACATATTATCTCTGTAAAAATAAAATTTTGGTATTGAGAGGCATTTCTAGAGCAGTGTTTCCCAACCTTTTTTCATTCACGGCACACCTTTTCATTGGAACAAATCTCGCGGCACACCGCCAACAAAAATCTGTTAAGCTCCTATATTAAAATTAAAAGTTATATTACAACGAAAGACGTAAAGTCCTATTCCTATACATGTATGGGGAGTCAAATAATTTAATAGAAATAAATACTAAATATTCTTTAAATTGTATTCCTTTTTTTAAATAGAAGTGACAGTTTTTTAAAAAGGTTTTAGACGGTGTAAGAAATAAACTATTTAAAGTGATTGTGATTCAAATAAAAGAATCAACGTGATTTTGTTTACTGTTTTAGACGAGGTCTATAAATATTGCAACAATAAGAAGAAAGTCACTTTTAAAGACGCTCTGCTGTTCTGACAGCAGCTGAGTGGCTATCACAGTCGAGGTGTCTCGACTTGACTGTTTATTTTATGTATGTGAAAAATAACCAATCCAGGTTCTCCGGTTGAACTGCACGCTCTGATTTCCATTGGACCACAAACGCACCACAACCGTCATAGTGTCTGTCACTGTTAGCAAAAGCACACAGCAACACACACATAAACTGAACATGTGCCGATGCAATACAATCAGACCGACACAATATGAAATCTCAAGATTCTCCGATTCTCCACGCATGCACGATTAGCAAGTGGCTGACCAGGCCTTGCGCGAACTGACCAGTGGTTTGGCGATCCTGTTTACAATGCGCTCCATAATTGATATTGGACAATCCCGCGGCACAGCTGAACGTCTCTCACGGCACACCAGTGTGTGCTGAGTTCAGTGTCAGCATTTTTTCTCTTCAAAAACTTCTCCATCACTGTCACTATCGACTCGTCTCGCTATCCACAATGACAACGTCGCTGTCAATGCTACCTGCATGGGCATCCCATGTACCTGCCGCTGCATCCATGCGTCACCAATTTTCTCGTCTGCAAGCACGAGGCAAATCGCTACCTGCTGCTGCCACCTTCTGATATGGAAGATATGATTACTCTGCCGGGCGCTACACCGCACAGGCGCACAAATTGGAGAATTTCCCACGGCACCCCTGACAATATTTTGCGGCACCCCGGTTGAAAAACACTGTTCTAGAGCACAAAGAAACGCAGTGTTGATGAGTCTCATTTACATGGCAGGTGCGGGAGAGTCGCGACACGGACATCGCCCACAAGTGCCTGGCCGCCATCGAGGAGTGCGCCCGCACCCGGCAGGGAAACCTGCTGGCTTTGGCTGTGGAGGCGGCGCGTGCCAGGTTTGAAATTAAGTTAAAAAAAAATATATATTTTTTTTATTTCTTCTTTTTAATTTTGTTAAATGCAGATGTTCTGTTGGCGAGATCACGGACGCCATGAAGAAAGTGTTTGGCGAGCATAAGGCCAGCAGCCGCATGGTGAGCGGCGCGTACCGCAGCGAATACGGCGAGCATGAAGAAATCGCCATGGCTCTCAGCAGGTAAGCATGCAAATGAGCAGAAACTATTTTGGTTGCCTACTGAAATTAGCATAAATGTTGCAGTGGCTAACAGAGCATATGAAAATACTTACCACCTATTTATTCAAAAGATGTTGATCCCCAAAATAACCTTGTCACAGAGTGGCTGAATTTCGGAACCAGGAAGGGAGGAACCCTCGCCTCCTGGTGGCCAAGATGGGTCAAGACGGCCACGACCGAGGCGCCAAGGTGATCGCCACCGGGTTCGCGGACCTCGGCTTTGACGTGGACATCGGGCCGCTCTTTCAGGTTCAGTCGATTTAAAAAAAGAAAAAGAAAAAAAAAAAGAATTACAAATGCAGGACCCGTACAACAACGTTAATATTGGCCAATTAATTGGTCAGGCTCTCCAAAAAACATGACCAATTACTGTACTTATTGCTTTTTTTGTGATGGTTATTGTCTGCTCTCTACCAGACGCCCATGGAGGTGGCCCAGCAGGCGGTAGACGCCGACGTCCACTGCGTGGGGGTCAGCACGCTGGCCGCCGGCCACAAGACTTTAGTGCCCGAGCTTATCAAGGAGCTCCGGAAGATGGGGCGTCCTGACATCCTGGTCATCTGCGGGGGTGTCATCCCGCCACAGGTAATGTTCGGCTTGGAAAAGTAACTGGAGCCATGTCGGAAAGTTTTGCTTTTTAGAGTAAAGTTGATAAAACCTGTGCCGTGTTTTAAACACAGGACTACGAATTCCTGTATCAGAGTGGCGTGAGCGCCATTTTCGGGCCAGGCACCAGGATCCCGCAGGCTGCCGTGGACGTGGTGGAGAGCATCCACAAGAGCCTGGAGAACATCCGACAGGCCATTTAGAAAATAATTGTAGCCTGCTTGCCACTTTCAAGACTTTCAAGAGGAATGTTATCCACTATCAAATGATGACAATAATAATAATGACTAGAAGTATCATGTTTTGTTTGCTATTTGCCTTACCAAACATCTCGTTTGTCACTCTGTATCATTAATATTTGTATACAGTACTGTGTATATTTTTGGAATTAAATGCGACACAAGCTTGAGCTGAACCCCTTCGGCTTCGTGATCAGCAAATGTGTGTGCGTGCATGTGTATAATCAAATTAAATTATATAATTAAATCCAGTATTACATAACATACTGTAGTGGTTTAGCATGAACATTTACTCTCCTAAGCATAAAGCATTTTCCTTCAACTGAGGTAACTGAATTAAATATTTATAATTAATTTAAAAGTTCAGCCCAATAATTATTGGACTTTTTAAAACAAGGGTAGAATTGTATAAACTGATTATTTCTTTATTATCGCTAACATTATTATAGTCATAATACTATATTACTAAATTATTACTAAACTTCTGTTTTGGAAAAAGTATCCTTCTCTGACGTCATTGCAGAACCAGCCAATTAGAAGGCGCATCTGCCAATCAGTTCAGGTGAGCGCATGCCAGCCATATTCTTTACTACATGCAGTTTGCCGGCTGCTGCCACACAACCCCATCTTGCTAATCGTTTTCTTAGCTGGAGAAGGTAAAAAAAAGAAAGAATTAGGACATCCCTTGAGACAAATCAAGGCTAAACATGTTCGATGCCCTTGCTAGCGTCATGAACGTCGTTCAGATGAAGGATTGAAGTGCTGCTACATTTAAGTCTCGCTAGCAGCTTGAACATCAACAAACTCCATCTTTGTGGCCATTTTCTGTCCAATAATGCGCCGACAACTGTGTGGTAATAACAATTTTATTGATCATGGATGATGTATGATACAGTAAGCAGCAACATATCGCGATACTTGCGTCGCTTAAAGCTTGCTTGACGACAATGAAGATCGTTTTAAATATTTCAAAAGGTTAAAGTGGCCATGAGTAGTGCACATGAATTTCGGTGACGACTGGTCGATGTTTTTAGAGATTAGAGGACCTAGAGCAGGGGTGTCAAACTCATTTTTGTCGTGGGCCGCATCGTAGTCAAAGTTTCCTTCGGCGGGCCTGTTTGAATATTTTGAAAAGATAAATGGTAATAAAAATAGCAAGCAATATCTCTATTTTTTTAGAAGTGAAGACAATTGCTAATTTTAGTAATGACACTAAGTCAGTGGCGTAGCCAGGAATTTTTCCAGTAGGGGCGCGCGCCCACAGGAAAAAAAATCGAACATCACCCACGCCGTTCGCTGATCGCTAAAACAACATCCGGGTCCGGGAGGCAAACGGTGAATGGACAACATCGCGCACATAGAATAGCGCAAGCACATTCGCGCAAGACCGAAAGAAAAAAACGGCATGAAAATGAAGAATCGAAAAAGCTCGATTTTTTTTCAACCGGGGCGCAGGGAGTCCTAACCGGGCCGCAGGGAGTCCTAACCGGGGCGCTGCCCCGGCTCGCCCCGGCTTGGCTACGCCACTGCACTAAGTCGATGCAAAATTTGTCTCGCGGGCCACATAAAATGATGTAGTGGGCCGTATCTGGCCCCCGGGCCTTGTGTTTGACACCTATGACCTAGAGCTTCTTTATTTAGATTGTCTCTATACTCAAATACAAGAACAGTACAAGTTAAATTGAAACAGTGAAAAGCTTATTTTGTATTCATTTGCTTTTGCCCAGCTGTCATCACATTGTATAGTGCCAGTGCCGCTTAATACTATGGCAATGATTCCCAACCTTTAATGAGCCAGGGCACTCATTTATGGTTATACATAATAAAACTGTCATGGCACCCCACCAAATAAAATTGCATAAATATGAATACTTAATAATAATTTAGTCACACCTTAATCAGCGGGAAATCTGTTTAATTGTATGCAATGCTAATATAGCCATAAAAATCCATGATTTGTTCTATTAATACTACATGATATTAACCTTCTGCCAACTTGCAGAAGAGCATTTAATTCTTCTATACATCGCTGGCATAGATAGATGAATACAGATATAGCTGCTGCAATTAACAATTTTTTTTTAAGGTAATTTACTGTGCCACCTCGATGACCTCTCACAAGATGCCTGTGTGCCTTGGCACCCTGGTTGGGAATCACTGTGTTGTGGAACACAACAAGACTGGTCTGTTGAAGAGAAATGTGCAAGATCCCACTAATTACAACAACTATATTCAGCAAAAAGGTGAGTCATTTTCTTCACCACTTGATTTTATTTGTTTCTATGCTGGTACATCTTCATGTCAAACCAGTCTATTGTGCAAACATAGTTGGTGACATCTGTACAGAAAATTAACAATACCTTCATTGAATAATCAACTGTGACTCAGCTTCTGTCACATTAGAATGAGATCCATAAAAATTAATTGGTTGTGCGACATCTAATATACGATGCTTCGTTTCCCGATAAAAACACCAGGGGTCACAGTTTTTCCGTTACAGAGAGTCAACAAGGTCCATCACTGACAGGAATTTGTTCACCATTGCCCAGTCCTGTCGCGTTCAGTCTTAAAGCCTTGACCAAAAAGAACAAAAAGCCCTGGCCAAAAAGTCAGAAAACAGCCAGTGGGTCTCTGCTTGTCCCCCGAAAACAAGCCGCCGCGGCCACCTCCGTGGTCCAATTCTCAGTTTCCCTTCAAACGAGTGTGGTAGCTGCCTCTCCCCTGGCCTGTGAGGACTCTCCTCCTCTTCCTCCTCCTTTGGCACCCTTGCCATCCTCGCCAGCACAACATCCAGGCTGGCAGCGCACCAGTTGCTTGACCTCACGCTTGAAGCTCTGGCTGAAAATGTAATAGATGACGGGGTTGCAGGCTGTGGAGCTCTTGGCAAACATGCAAGGCAGCAGGCTGAGTTGAGGCGGGATGGGGCCGCCGGGCCCCACGGCCGACCACAAGCTCACCATGCTGTACGGAGACCAGCACACGATGAAGCTCACGCTGATCACCACTGCCATCTGCAGCACAGGGCAAAGATGTTAGTGGCCACCATGTTTTGTAGAATCTTGAGTAAAGTGTACACTGAGTCTGTTGAGGTCTGCAACTCTCTCTTTGTTTTAAATTACCATCATTGTTAGAAACGGTAAATTAGCTCAAACAGTTAAATGTGCCCATCTGACAAAAGCCCCCCCTCACCAAAATGTATGAGAACTAAACAATCTGGACAACACTGACCATGAGCAGCCTGCGATGCATTTTGAGTACATTGGCTACACGTCGCCCGTGTCTGAGCGACTTCTTGTAGGTGACGTAGAGTTTGATGGCGATGCCGAAGTAGCAGCACACAATGATGGCGGCCGGCAGAGCCAAGTTGAAGGAGAACATGGCCACTACGAAGGAGGAGTCCTCATGCCTCAGTCGACCCCAGGCCAGCGAGCAGGACAGGCCGAATGGTTCGGGACCGTATCGGCCCCAGCCCAGGACGGGCAGTAGAGCCCAGAACAGGGCGTACAGCCAAGACCATGAACACAGAAGCTTCATCTGACGCCAGCTCACCTTGTCCCCTGGATAACATGACATCCATCATACACCTTCCTATTGCCTCAAAACACGCAGATAAATATAGAAAGGCAATTTATATCGATGCTGCTACTTACTGGGTGACTGCAGGTCCAGCGAGACCACAAAGCGCACCACGGCCAGGAGCGTGAGGTTCATAATGCTGGCCACTCCGAAGAAGAAGCCAACCAGACCGTAGTAGAGACAAGCGGCATCACCCCCAAGGAAGCGGTGATTCCAGGCCGAAGCCACGGCCAGAGGGTACATGGTGACTGCAGCCCCGAGGTCTGTCACCGCCAGGTTGATGCTCAGCAGCTCGGGAGGCTTCATGCGAGAAGAACGATTGAAGCCCATCACCAGAACCAGCAGGTTGCCCGTGACGGAGAACATGGCTGGGATGCACACATAACGTCAAGGTAAGACTATTTGTATAATTTGGCCATTTTTGCAGAATCAATGTTGTGGGTGTGAAGTTCACACTGTGAACATAGCTCTCAAGCTTCCACTGTGACAGGTTTAGTGAAGGCCATGCATACTATTTAAAAATCCTGATACATTGCCTAGTCCCAAGACCAGGAAACTCGCACATGGTTGTGATGGTTACCCCCCCCCCTTCCCAAGCATTTACAGGGACAGGGAAATGTGCGGACGTGTTGGTCGGCGGGTGAAGGCCATGAGGCAGGAAGGCGCATCAAATCAATCATGTAACATATATTGTAATTATATACAATTATTGTTGTGCGTATAAATAATGCATGACGCCAAAAGCTGTTGTGAAAGCGCTATATAAAGAGGCATTTTACCTACTGCATTAACATTCAAGATCTTATTTTTTTTAATTGAAACACATCCCAGAAGATCACTGTGTATTCCCAATACTTTGTCATTAGCTGCTCTCGCTACTTCAGCAGACTAACAAACATCATCAAGGACAACTCGCGCTCTGCCAATCACAATCAAGGTTGAAACAAATGATTGCTCGGGTGAGAGTGCAAAGAATATAAAAGGTGCACAACATTCAGGGAAAGCTTGTTCCTTTGAGTTATCGTCAAACTAAACAATAAGCAAACAATAATGGAACATAATTAGATCAAACAATAAATAATTACACATACAGCGACTCCCGTTATACCGAATAGTGCCTCTGTTCTCTTCCCTGCATTTTTCAAGTCCCAACTCCCTTGCCAATTCCACATATTTCCGCATCTATATTTCTGTTCAATCCGACATGTATGTCTGAATTTCCCCACCCCTGGGGATCAATAAATATTCAATCAGTCAATCAATCAATCAATCAATCAATCAATCAATCAATCAATAAATCATATATGTATGAACGCTCGCAACAGCAATTGTTTATGAGAGCAATACTTTGATTTAGTCTCTGCACCAACTCATAACAATGACATATCCTAACCCCGATAAGATTCACTGCATAAGCATCGATTTAACCAAATCCACAATCTTACAATAATGAAAACAATTCATATTTGGTTGGTTTGTCAGATTTTAATGGGTTTAAATCCTTTAATAATACTGGACATCAAACCAATAGTTGCATCAAATAAAGCAAAGTGTACACTAAATGGATACTCTGTTGATTGCGGAAAGATTGCTTGTTTGACAGATGCAATCGTGAGTACAACCAGACTCACGTCAAATTGTAGTATATTATATTATAGTCTATTTTATATGGATAATGTTAATGTAATGCAGAAGCCTCAAATTGCGTTCTCTAATGCCCACCGGAGCCTTGCCCTTTATTCCCTTTTAAACCACTGCCTGCTCCATAGCCATTAGCCAGTCTCATGGAGGAAATTCAAAGGTGGCATTTACATTTTTGCACCTCTACTCTCCTTCCATTATTGCTCCCTCTGGGAATTTTAATACACTTCATCAATATTCAAATTGAACCCTCTATGAGTCTTTGGCTGATACTTACTTACGTAAATCCATTCTGCAGGGGGTGCAAGACATTTCCTGCATAACTCAAGAAAAATGCAACAGTTGATTGCTTAATTGATTTAGAGTAAAATTAATATCGTAAACAAGTCACAAAAATGTGTTCACAAGACCATCCACAAGAAATAAAAATATAATTTGGATTAAAATGAACTTACTTATAAACAACAGGTAGAAGCCGACGCCAATGTCCATGCTGGGCGATAACGTGGAGCGGTAGTGGTCATACATGGGCGGCGTTGGAGAAGAATCCATGTTAGTCGTAGAAGAAGATTAAGGAGACGATTGATGTGATACTGCCTCGTGTTTCTGTCACATTCATCTGTGCTCACTCTGTCCTCCTTCCTCACAGAAGCCTGAACGCAGCGCGCATTGCCATGGAGACCGCAAACTGATGATGTCAGTCAAGTAGCCACGCACATGGAAAATAGGAAGTTTCGAACAAAAATGAGGTATGACGCAAAATATGTACTTATAAATGTTCATGAAAATTGTCAAAATATTCGAACGGCCTTTATGACGAATACATTTTATTTATTATTTTATTTTTCTTGCAAGTTATGTAATAGGAATAAAATGCCGATTTGAAAGACGGACTTTCACAAGTCATGAAAATTGAGGTCAGAGAGGTCAAAGACGGTATTGCGATAACTGCCCCCACCCTGAACTCAAGCTACATCTCAAGTCTGACATGGGAATTCTTCCACTTGTAAACTAAGATAGGCTGTGACCCCGCATCATTATGGTTAATAATCTGCAGAGGGACTTGAAGCTCCAGCAGCCATTCCACTCAATCCAGAAACCTTCCGATCAGCTCGTTCTACACTATCTGCACAGCTACTACTCACAGAATATATACGCACTTCTCTTAATAAAGGCCACATCACAGGAGCAGTCTTTGTAGATTTCCGTAAAGCCTTTGACACAGTTAATCACCAAATACTCCATAACAAACTAGCTTCCTTTCATCTCTCCCCCTCAGTGCTAACTATGCTCTCTTCATACCTCTCGGATAGAATCCAGGTTGTTAATATTGGTCAGGCCACATCTACTCCATTACCATCTCCCACTGGTGTTCCCCAGGGCAGCATACTGGGCCCATTATTATTCATTATGTACATCAATGACATGCCTAACATATGCAAACAAACTCAAATCATATTATATGCTGACGACAGTTATTTTCACCTCAGATTCGAACATCGAAACCATAAACTCCAAACTTACTTCTGATCTCCAGCTCCTACATGACTGGCTAAAAGTAAACCATCTGACGATCAATATAAAAAAAACTGAAATAATGTATTTCCACTCCCCTAGGAAAAACATCTCCATAACTGTCCCCATTACTCTATCCGATCAAACTCTAGTAGTCACAAACACATATAAATATCTTGGAGTGCACTTAGACTCCCACCTCACCTACAAAAAACATGTTAACACTCTCACTAATAAGCTAAACGGCAACATCTTTCTTCACCTTTTTGTGACACATGCACTCACTCTCTCCATGTAATAATGTTATTTGTTGTTATTTGTAGCGTGTCGACAGCAACCCAATTTTCAGAAATTAATTCCATAAATGACCTTCATAGGCAATATTCTGCTTGCTTCACAGGCACCTTTGACAAAGGCGCCAATGCTTAGCATAGCTTTCACACACAAAACCCATTAAATCGGAGTTATTTTTGCACAAATCCCATGCGAAAGGAGCGACAATTGCTCAGGGTGGGAGAAGCGAGTGCTAAACCTCCGAGCCTCCCTTTTGCACACAGCTGTTGACCTGCCTGCCCATGATCCTACCCCGAAAGAAATCACGCGCGTTAATCCTCAGTCTCATTCCGTGGCTGTGACTTTCACGCACGCAGCGATATAGAAAGTAATATAATAGAAAATAATAATGTGGGATCCAAGGATTAACCAGTCCTCAATAAAAATACAAAAATAACATTTGTTCTTGTGTTACACTTAATATAGCCAATATTGCCGGAGCAGGGATGGACCAGTTTAAAAAATAAATAAAAATAAAACGCCAAAAATTAAAAAGAAAAAAATCACAGTATTTTTGTATTATCTTTTGGGTCACCTCAGGTTCAGAAAATGGGAGGGATGATTGCCGTGTCTAGACGTATGAAAGCTTAAGATTCACACCACTCAAACTTGACATTTTTATTTTAGGCCCTGGAGGCATTTGAAGCTTTTAGTGAACATGAGGTTTACAAGAATAGCGTAAAACACGTTAATACGTCGCACCTTCCTCGCTAAGCGATCGGAGGTGTAACCATTTGCAGGATGAAAGTAAAGTGATGGAAATGAAGTTGTTATAAATGGCCAAGGAAACACAAGCGCTGTTTCATTCTCCTTTCACAGACAAATCTTGAGTAATGGAATTTTTAGCAGAGCACAATTGGCCTTTAATTCGACAATAATTCATTTCATTTCATTTAAATCTACAGTAGTATTTCTGATGTAATTCTAACTTTGAAGATTATGGCGATCTTGTTAAAAAAAATTGCAAAGCAAGAAACGTGACCACGGGATCTAACAGATGGACATTGAGTTCATTCTACTCTTGAGTCAGTGTTTTTGTACAAATGGCTCTTGTGGAGATGCTCATCACATCCCACTTCACTCCCCTACTTGGCGTCCTCGTTCATTAATGATAAATCAATAGCGTGGAGAATTACCGCTGAGGATATTGCGGACATGCTGCTAGGCAAGAATTGCCACTTATATTACAAACAAAACTTTGGGGTTTTAACATCACATGTACCCAGACACAAGACTGGTGTTTTCCTTTTTTTTTTCTTTTTTTATACATTTCATCAGCTACTGTCACCATAGGAACTAACATTTCTCTCCCCTTTTCAATAGGGGTAGAGGTATTAGAGGTAATGGGGTCATAAAGCAACAAAGGCAGATATGACATATGGCTCAATCTGATTCTGAAGCTCTTTTGATGCTCTGACAACCTTTTCCAAAGACGTCGACCTTTTAAAATCACTTCAACTGATGAAAAAAACTGATGTTCAACTGATGTCCTTCTAGCAATCTACAATAATAAAGAATGCATTGATAAAACAGGTGGAAAAAAACCCCACAGAGATCCAAAAGTAAAGAAAATTATAAAAGTAATATTTTTTTCCCCCCCAATGCAGGCTTTTCTGATTTCATCAAATTGATGCACATTCAACTGACAACAAAGACATGCCTTCCTTTCCCCATTAGGTCAATCAAATAACAGGAACTGTAATTATCGGAAGCTCAGAACATTTTCTTTTTTTTTTTAAACTTTTCGGGCTTCATAGCAAGTCATCCATCTAAACTCAACAGCCTCTATGCTTGCAATGACTTAACTGCAAACCGCAACTGTAAACAATAGCTCGTCCTTGTCTCCACAATGTAGTCGTAATGTAGTGGTAAACAATTGCCATTTCAGCTTCAGAGAATTTCCGAGAAAGAAATTATTTTATCTTTGTACGAGGACATCGGAAAAAATCCATATGAGGCCATATTAGATTTTGTTCAATAAAAGCTACTATTCACCTTACCAGAAAAAAAATACCTTCACCTTTAACTATGTCTGAACTCCCACCATACTCCCCCGTCCTCGTGAACATATTCGTTAAAATGTCAATTACAGCTCCTGGTTCCGTTTCCCTTGGAAACAAGTTACCCCGTGTAATATCCGCCAACTACAGGAGTCGAGAAGAATGTTAATTATCAAGTAATTTCCACAGTTTTTCTGATTTAACGCATTTCATTTCCGATATATCAAGGTTATTTGAATGGAGGAGTTAAAAGACAAAACTAATTTTCCTCTCACTGTATGAAGTGCATTTATAAGCACCACCAAATTGCCCTAATTGTTGACCAATATATGTTTTCTCCTGAAAGCAGTCAATAATATCAACATGTCTCATTATAATTGCTTTCTTGGGCAATTTGCTAGGGGGAAAATAACAGCGATTTGTCATCCCCCTGCATCTTGAGAAGCACTGTTATGCAGCCACTCTATGACGCAGCCAACTAGGATGCTTTGAGTTTCAACACTTGAACATGCGGAAGACTCGGCGAGAGATGAAGACAGTTTGTACATCTGTAAAGACACTCAAGGGGCCTTCTTTGGAGGGAGCACCGAAGTGGAAGTGATGCTTGTTAGCGGTGGGGAGGGTCAGGGGTGCTCAAATTAGCCCTTCTGTATGGTAATGAACAAGTGGATGATGCCAGTTAGTAAGTGTCTGAGTGCAATCTGTATTGTTTGGAAAGATGACAGCAGTGGAACGAGGTCACATATAACACAGATTTATTGTTCAAAATCAATAAATTCTAAAGTCAGACAAAACAAAAATGTTGCGCAAGGATTTCGATTTGAACGATAATAAGCATGTTTTGCTGGGGATTTTCTTTGGTGCTGTGTTTTTCATAATGCAAGCATAATAATTGTCTGTTTTCTTCTCTTAAAGCAAAAAATCGAAATGGCTTCGCCTTCCTCTACTGTGTCTCCACAATATAGCTGACATCACAGTGTACTGGACTGCACCGACAAAGGTAAGACTGAAAATTATATTCACATATGTTTCACACTTTGGCTTTAAAAGGAGTAGTGAATAGCGAGGAGTTTGTGGTTGTGTATAGGTGGTTGAATAATGGCGTGCATTTAAAGCGGCTTCACGTAAAGTGTTGTTATTTTGTCTTGTATTTTAAAAAAGTCAGCTTTTGTGAAAGTACTATGTGAATGGAGATGTTTTGAATTTAGGCTCTGTCCAATACAATTTGCCGATATTTGAAAGAAAACTAGTATCGATTAATCGGCTAATTCAATATATATATATATATATATATGAATTTAAGATATAATATTTGACCGTTTTACAATACTTTTCCCTTCAATATCTATTTAATTTCTAACCAGAGAAAATCTTAGGAACAAAAACGTGCAGAAAAAACAACATCACCATCAGGGGGCAGTGTTGCTTGTCTCTTGTTTCTATACTTGCCATCAAACCAGTTACCTCATTGTTACTGTGATTGTTAATAATCCATCCAGAAAAATATGCAGTTAGTATCAAAGCAGTCATGCAAATATTTGAGTCTTTTGCGATGAAAGAAGTCTAATTAAAACCAAAATCTTATTTCCACACAGATATTAATATTAGATTCCATCTACATCAAAGAAAGTATTGAGTAAGTTAAATCTTTTTTTTCCCCCAAATAAAATCTTTCTGGTTTCATGAAATGTAAACCTCCATGGTGAACTGTATTGGAGTCAGCGTTGTGTGACCGTTCGCACAGATAAGGTTTCACTATTTATTTTTCACATAAATAATCACTCAGGAGTGAGGGGGGCTGTATTTATTTTTCATGTGTGAGGTCAAAAACAACTTTCATACCTCTCCTTCTCGCGTCCATGTCATCAAGGCGGCCAAGCACAAAGGCTCTGTTTATGTAATCAGTCTATGCATACACATTCGCCCTTGCTGGCTATGTTTAGTGTTCTGTCATTGTCAATGCATGTCGCTGCTCCTGTTCTCGATTGAAAGAGACTTTGACCTTTGTGACCTTACTTGGGATTTGAGGAGGGGGAAAAAAAAAGAATGAATTTTTTTTTACAATTTAATTTATATTTAAAAGAATGCAAGCGGTACTGTCCAATAGCTCCACCTATTGCTGTCCCCACTGGCAGTATAATAGCAGCTCATGTAAATGATCACCCTAAAAGTGTTGGAATGACAATTTTGGGGGGAAAAGGGGGATGACCAAACTGTCACGAGATAAAACCGCAGAGGTGCTAGCTAGCTGTGTGTGAAAATTACGGCGCTCATTATCATCACTTAAAAGCCGCCAAACGGCCAAAATTGCTGCCAAATTGGCCGTTCCCCCATTGAGCAATGGCGCATATAGGACTGTAATTGCGTTAATATCGTCTTTACACGTCAGCTGTCTCTGCTCATACATTGGAATCTGGAAAGATTGTTTCCAAAAAAAGAATGTACGAAGCTACTATATTTCAAGCTCGCTGGCTTCCTGCGCGTCTGCGTGGATTGAAAAACGTGCACATCGGATGCATGTCATCGCAGAGGAGTTGGCAACACGCAATGACGCTGAGGTTTGAAACCCCATTAAAAATTGTCACTTTATTTAAAGCGGCTGCTTCGCCAGCGAGTACCACATCCTTCTGGAAAAGTAATCAAGCTCAGAAGCTTGATGATCGTGGTGGTGCTGGGGGGGGGGGGGGGATTAGGTCTGGGCCAAATGGCGTTCAAACTAAAATTGTCCCGGTTGTTAGTTTGCTTCCCCCAATGTGACGTGAGGGCAATGAAAGCTTTTCATTTTCTTGTCAGCTGAATTACAAGCGTCTGTCCGGCTTTCCTGCGTCTCTGGGAATATTATTGGTGAAGATGTAAAAGCTGACTAAAGCATCATGTGCTTGTGTGTGGCCCCCGACCCTTGAAACCTCTTTCGCAAAATCGGAAACAGCCACAGACGTGACAGCCCCGACGGCAATTTCATACTGCATGATGTCGTTTTGTGTCCCTGTGTCACTTTGGCCCTTACAAGGTGTGCCATTTTACTCAAAATAAGGTTGAAGTCCCTTACCTGCAGATTTTTGTAGCTTATCTCACAAAACCTCTGTAATTTTTATAGGCAAGATATATTTCTTTGAGCAAGGTCTGTTTTGTTTCCCATTGGATCACTTAAAACGATGAATCATGTCATCTTGACGTTAATTAGCAAGAACAAAGTACACAGGGTGTGTCGGGCGCATGCGAGCGACAAGTCGAAATTACAAAGTTGAAAGGGGATGCCCCCCCTCCTCCCAAAAAAAAGTCCTGCTGTGGTCTATTTTAAACGACTAAACAAGGAGATGTACAAAACAGGTTTAATGTTCTATTATAAGCTCCAAACAGGCTGTCTTTACTTTAAATGCCCGCCGTGCACAGTTCAAGGAACAAATGCGCTAGTAATATATCAATGCTAATTTACCAGAATGAAGGGCTCGGGCTTTATCTTTGTTGATGAAAATCAAAATCAAAAGAACATTGAACAGTCGGATCTCATTTGTACCCTGAAAAGATATAGTCATCACTTTTCATTTGAAGTGGCCATTTGTGTAGACCTTCAATGACCGCTTTTTTTTTAGGATACATCCATGGACGACTCATATTGTCATTGGGGCTAATTAGTACCCGCTGGCACCATTCATTTTTATTTTTAGGTATTAATATTTATAGGACAATGCTCATTTATCGACAGAGCAAAAAGGCATCTGTCGTCGCAGTGCATCTTTGGTCTTGTCCTTCTCCTAACTGCTCACCCCTCCCTTCACTGCTCCAGAGAAAGAGTAAACGACTGGCCCCAATTAACTTCAAAGAAGTGGCTCAGTCACTCACCCCAGCAAGCAGCCTATCATATTGTGGCCTGCTGTGAAATGTTCTTAAATTTAAAAAAATCTTAAATTTTCTTCTTCCAATGGGCCCATCATTTTAATAGCTTCTTAGTTCTTTTACTGACTCACAGAATTGCCTTAACTGTCAGTCCCGCTTTTATGTTTCGACATACCTTGAACAGCTTCACACGTACGTACGCAAAGTCAGGCAAACACACAGCGGCGTATATGGACCGCTTTTGTCTAGCTCGTTCAACGTCACACCGTCGATCGAGTCCTTATAGCCTGCAGATGGTTGGTGCCCTTCCAAGATAAACCTCCCTGGGTGCCAGACGCGGAATCCACACTGGCCGCCAGCAGCCTCCGTGCGATCACGGTCTGCTTGCGTCCACCAACACTGAGACGCCGCTGCGTAGGCCTCGCGTGTTTCATTCCCGCGTATACTCTAGTTCCTGTTGTGCTTTTCTCAGCCAATGTCTAGAGATGAGTATAAACAAGCTCAGAAACACAGCTGTTTATTGTTCCAGGTAGATGCAGTCAAGGCCCGCAGTGACGGGGGGGCGAAAACACCACTGTTTATTTTATTTTGAGCTCTGAAGTGTGCCTGAAGACTGGCTGAACAGGATGAATAACACATTTAGGAGGAAAGAAAAGGCAAAAAGTTAAATAATCAGCACTCGAGCAGAAAGACAGAGGGGGGCGTATGGGAGGGGATTTTTGTCGAATTTTCGCAAGGTCAGCACAAAACAGCGTGAGCCCTCCCCAAAAAACATTTGGTCGTCGTCGTGACGCTTGATTTCGGGTGAAAAAATATTTAGGAACCGGGCGAAATGAGGGAGAGGAAAGGCGAAACCGTTTTGTTTTTGTCTATGAAAGTTAAAATGTTTGGCTTGGCCCAACGCCGGCTTTACACTGTGCTCTTCTGGTGGGCCCAAGCAGGGGTCAGCTAACACCGCCGTAGTTACACACAATGTCTGCCACCACAACTGTGACTGAGTGCTCCCGAGGTACTCACAAGGTTACAGTATGCTAGCAAAAGCCCCTTTCACACAGTTTTTCGCAAAACTGGTTCTTCACAGGTAACAATGGAGCTCTTGCCTTTCAAATTCTTACAATTACTTTCATCTAATGCAGTCAAGACCCTCCTTAAAAACGTCTCAAAACCCCTTGCCCAAAAACACACAGGAAATGTAACCCCAAGCGGTACCATTCACACGTGTAGGAACTTTTTCCTTCGACTTTGACATGCAGTGTGAAAGGGGCTGAGGACTCTCTGGAGAACATGGACTCGTGAAGTCTGTCTGGAGCACAAGCCAGGTGCCTTATCCCATTGCCCTGCGTTAGCACAAAGATCTGAACTAGCAGAACCTTGGCGAGCATCATCAAGTCTGGCGCACCAAATGAGATCTCATATCGTCTTACATGTTTGAAACTCTTTCGACATCTCTGTCAAATTTCGCCTGTTGTGTTCAAACCTGATGACTAAAACAGATAAACTGCGCTGGCCAGACACTAGTTAAATTTCATTGTTCCGATATTGTGCAGAAGGAGCGACGCCATACTCTGTCGCGTTGAAACCAAATATCCAAATAGCGTTGCTCATAATTGGGTCACATGACCCGTGTAGTGTAAATCCAGCCTAACGGACATGATACCTCATCCAGGCCCGAAAAGCTCAATTGGGCACAAAAACGTTTTGGCAGCTCCCGCGTAATCAGCGCTAGCCACAGTTTTCAGATGCTATTTAGATATGCGATGCTAACAAATGAGCCTTATAGCAACAGACTCCGTGACGGTGTTTCGGCAGCCCGAGTATGTTTCTTTCTAGTGGTTAGAGAAGCTTAGACTGTTTCCTGAGGCACGTTCCGTAATGCATATTCTCCCCCTCGGCGTGTAATTGCAGTATTATTGCCGTGAAATACTGCCGTACACAGTCCATGATTTCAGCATTGGGCATGGCACCAGCTTGTAGGGACTGTTTCTCGGGAATCGGAGTCACATTTGGCTACACGTCTGGATCCTCTTAAATAATACAAACATTGCTCCAGCGCCATATTTTTCTGGACAAACATAGAAGGGAGCTATTATGCTCATTGCATTTTTTTTTTTTTTTATGGAGGGACTTTGGCGGAATTGAGCGTTGCTTGATTTGTAGTGGAACAAAAATGTCTTTGATGTTTTTGTGTGAAAAATAGTTTTTGGGTCTGTCGCTTAAGAGCTAAGTTTGGAAAAAGGCTGCCAAGGGACAGCAGCTTTGTACTTGGTCAATTTTATTTTAGTGGGAAGAAATATGTACTGTGGCCATTTTATGCTCACGAGTGTTGCTTACGTTGTTGAGGGCTCCAATTTTGCCTTGATGACACAGACATTTTAAGACTGCATTTTGCTCCAAACTTTTTTAAAATATCGAGTCACTTACAATTTTCCACCTTGATGACGTTTGAAGATGCTTGACACCGTGGAGCTCCACATTATGAAAACAACTTGCAGAATAGCATTGGCGCCTCACTGTGAATTTATGAATCCAACCCCCCCGTCCTGACAAGTAGGGACAGGACAGTTTGTCTGGCGTAACGGTGCGAGCCACAGGGGGCCATGTTTAGTTTGGATGTCACTGAATAAGCAAGGAATGTGAAATGAAAGTTTTTTTTTTTTTTTTTTTGGAGCACCAGTGTGAACAAACTGCTGTCTATACTTAGCAAAGTTGCAAACACTGTCTGATTCAAGAAAATAATATCCTTAAAAGAAATAGAAATAAAACGTTCTGGCCAAATAAAATTAAAATTAAATTAAAAATTTAATTAATAAAAATGTGCCCTTATGACATCACTTAAATGATCCCTAACCTTAATGTGCAAAGTGCATTGAGATAGTAAATAAAATTGACTTGACATGCTTACTTTTGATAAGGAAGATGATTCAAAATGGACAATAGTTGCTCCACAATGGCTAGAACCCCCCCCCCCCCCCCCCCCCCCCCGACCCCCTTCTTTTGTAAACCTCAAATTTTCTGCGAGGTAACCTGACCACTTGGCTGCTTCCTGTGACATCAGCCAGTCAGGCAGGGGTGAAGTAAAGTAGCGACACTCGTCCAGTCACGGGGAAACTGCAGGAGCAATCGGTCAGACCTTCACCTGAGGTGATGACTTCCACTTGAACTCTTGAATGTGGAGTTATGGTGATGCCCTGCAGATGACGCTGTTGCTCTTATTAGAGCTGGTGCTGGAGCTGCACTGTGTCAGGCCTTGGTGGCCATTGACCACGTTTCTGGCTCCTTCTCTCATTTCCATTGGCTCAGCTGACATCAAAGGCTGGATTTACACTGAGTTATTGATCATCTGAAACAACCCTCATGACACGAGTGAGGCTTAAATCGATGTGTTTCAATTACGTCAGGCTCACATTCACTAGTTAGAGCTCTTTCTCATTCTTGCTAATAACTGTTGTCGCTCAATATTTCACACGTGTGGACACCTAAAGGTGTTTCAGGACTTTCCGCACAATTTGTCCAATTATCATATTCTGGCCACGAAATGTTTTTTTGGCTTTAAACAAGAATGAAATGGAATTTCGCCATATTGATGACTTTAGTGTTGCCGTCACCGCCGGGTGATTTTTTTTTTCCCCCCCCAAAAGTAAGACAAGAAAGTCACGGGCCAGATAGACGTAAATAAAACGAGCCTGGAGAGAAAGGGATCCTCCCGAGGGCAGTGAAACTTTCCACAGGTTCTCAGTGTTTATGTGAGGCTGGCAGCTCCTCTGAGGAAGTCTGACTCGAGCTTCCCTTTTGCTCCCGCTATCTCTCTGGACTTTTCCTCCATTCTGCACTTTTTTTGTGGACCAGGAAAAGAAGGCAGAGGCGTTAAAAGCACTCAAAGTACAGCCTGGGAAGGAGCCATGTTCCCACTTTATAGCCCCTAGTCACCGTTGCTCTGTTACCTTAGCCATGACACAGCTCTTTTTCCCCCAATCGCCAGCCCAAATCAACAAAGCTTGAGTAATACTTTAAACATCCATCGCGTCCAAATGAGCCACAGTATGAAATGATGGATCTCATTTGATGTAATAAAAGTCATATTAAAGCTTTTGTACAACGACACATGGCTCCAAGGCCTTGTGTCCACACAAATGCTGTCTCTGATTTAAGAAAAAAAAATACATACACAAATGGCACAATGTAGCCGCCGCCTCATCTCTATTCGAACACGTTTGTCTTTCCCAACGCCTCGTATTTCTGGTCTCTTGGTAGCTGAGAGTGTGAAGACCCCCGGGGTCGGGAGGGCGAGTGTGACGAGCGGGGGAGTTGTTGATGGTGCGCAGAGTCTGAATGAAGACTAACCGCAGCGTGTGTGTGTGTTTTTTGTTTTGTAGTGAAATGAGCCCCATAGGTCAGCATATGATGTCCTGCAGATGCAGTAGTTGTCAGATGGTTTGACATCTGACACTTCTGCTTGAAGCATTAAAGGGCTCAGGCTGAATGAGTAAGTTAGTCATGAAGAGATTCCCTCGTTTGGTAATAAGCTCGTCTAAGTCGCTCATTTGCGGTAAAGCTCGACCGCCAAACTGACAGTCTGATGTGAGCGCAAAATTAAAAGGTTCTTCTTTTCACGCTGACCGTTTGACCACCATCAGGGAGTGTGGATGTCATATTGGACCTACTGGAATCCGTCGCTCAATTCAGCTCTGTGGGTGACTGAAACCCAAATCTTGACCCATATGAGAATTTTGATACCTTCAACTACTTTTGCAAGGGGAAATATTCTCCTGATTCCCCGATAATACCGGGTGATACTTTCGAGTCGGATTGCGCAATATTAAGATAAGCACGCGAGTAAGGCGATTGCCGCCAAGGACAGGCGTGGCTGGTCTGAAAACGGGAAAGTCGTTGTTTATTAACTTTCCATTATGTCTCCCATTCGCGACGCCGCGGCGTAGACGGCGCTGGGAGTGTCAACAGTGGAGTCGGAGGATACGATAACATCACGTCTCAAGTCTGCTTTTTATGCGCCGCGATTGTCGTATCAAAAAACTCCACACCGGTGGGCCAAAATCAACCAATAATATTAGCCAGCAGATGTACGATGTGTCACTCTTGGCTCGCTCGTATTCAGCTGAGAGGATCATTCAGCCATTTTCTGTCCAACTCTCCGCAATGAAAGAGCATTTCCTTGTATAATTCCTAATATTTATTCATCCTTTGACATATTTTGCATGATATATATATATCCACCCGTCGGCTTATTACAATGTTATAGAGCGTACTTCCTCAATATTTACAAGACGATTTACTTTTTGAGGAACTTTACAGACGGAATTTATTATCAAAGCTGGTTTTGTTTTCAACGACTTTACGCAAATATTTTCCTAAACATCTAAGTTGATTTACAGTCTTTCCCCAAACCTAAAATACATATTTATGTTAAACATCAACAAACCTCTTATTCGAGTGACGGCCAGGCCGGTGTTTAAGGAATCACAATAAACTGTAACTTAATTTTTTATTGTCATTCAGTCAAGAACCTCTGACAAGAATTTACGTGATCCATGATAGTGTTTCCCTACTGGGACCCACAAATAGGTCACCCAATATCAAAGGGGGGATACAAATTGAGACATACACTCATAAAGGATAACGTATTAACACAATAGTTGGTATAAATCTGTTTTATACAGGCTACCTCTGTGTTCCCTCTTCAAAAATAAACGGCTTATATGCGAGTGTTGTAGATTATTGTTGGACACACAACTAGCAACATCTATCATGGAAAGGAGGCAACGTCATATACCGCTGAGAAATGTGTAATGGCTTTTCAACACCCGGCTGCAGGCGACGCATTTTAAGCACTGTTGTTTTTATGCGTCGAAATCGAAACCATACCATCGCTCATCCATCAACTCGGCCGCAGTAGCAACTTGGCTTCACGTGCAACGTTTAAATCCAGCCATCTTTCCTGTTAGCTTTTTGCAATAAGGCGAAAGTTTGGAACATTGGCTTTGTGTCTTTATTTTTTTTTTATAAGTGTGGGAAAAGCAAGCTGCCGTGATATTTTTTCATTTATTTCTCGTCGACAGGATGTGAAGTTGCAGAGTAAGAAAGTCAATTTTACAAAATCTAATCGAATCAAATATATTGACCAATTGGATTGCGCTTCTAAATCACCGACAGCGCTTCAGCCCGCAACGAGAACGCACATAGAGCAAAAACACACTATTCACCCGAGGTAACGTAAGAAAACGATGGCAGCGCAATGTCGTCTTTTATAGGCATCGGCGGAGTTCACGCTTTCAGCGGCTTGTGCTCATTTAGAGATTACAACCTCCTAAATCGTGAGCGGCGTGCAACGCACTTCCTCCGTTCCAGCGAGCCGCTCGAAATAATCTGGAAAGTGCATCAAGTGCTCGCGCAGTTACAGCGCCATCAAAAGCATTGGATCGCAGTCCACCGCAGTAAATCTGCATGCTCACTTCCTCAGGCGAGGTCGGGGTCGATCTGATCAAAATGCATGATGGAGTGATGGGCCAAGTCTCCACACTGCACTTTGCCTCTGCAGGCCTCCTTACGTTGTTTTGCCGGGGCGGTTCTGCCAAAATCATCAGTCTCCTTAAGCCGGGGCGTAAAACTTCGTACTCAACGTAAATATTGTGGAAAAACAATAACAAAAGGAAAACCATGCAGCGAATCTCAAAGTGCTAAAGCATAATTTTGAAATTTATAAATGTATTAACTGTTGTGAAATTTGTCTTTTAATTCTTTTATATTTGCATAGTTGGGCCAGATGTGGCCCTCGGGCCTCGAGTTAGCCACCAGTGTCACTAAGGATGCCACAAGCAATTTAAACTCCCGTAGAAGGAGATCATATTCCTGTGCGAGCCCGTGTGTTGCTTGGCTAGCGTTGGCGCTAATTCGGAGTCCAGGCACCCGGTGAGTGAAGCGTAAAAAGTGAGCAAATCCCGGAAGGGGAGGGGAGGGGGGGGGTGCAATAAAGCAGGATAAAGAATGAAAAGTCTGCAAGAAGTTGTAACCATAAATCAGCTTAGTTCAGATCTGAGCAAGCCGTGTAGAAAATGAGATTTATGACATCAAGAGATGTGGCATTGGGTGGCTGAGAGTTACTAATGGAGAGGCATTAACTTCTTGTACCTGGCTGTCATAGTGATACAGATCCCCTTTGCGCCGGGAGGAAAAACTAGACTCTGAGTTTCGAGCAGTCAGCGGTGGAAAAAGACATCCATGTCATCACTCTGTAGGAGAAAGTGAACGGCGTACTTCTCCTTGGAAAGAGGCTTAACTGTTTCGAGTCTGACCGCTCATGAAAAAGTGAAAAATCCCGGGAGTAAAAACGTCCCGCGCGATTAAACGAGGCGGCGCGCTTACGGCAACAAAAGTGAAAGTGATGAATTTGATGGTGGTGCTGTGAAAACACATCAAACCCAAAATCTCTTCTCCAAACATTCCAGGACCCGTTTGAGCGCCCTCCAGTTTTAAATATGTTCTCATGCATTTTATTAATGACATTCACCTATAAATATTTCAACATATCCTTAAAATAAACAAAAAGAAGGCACCAAATTGACTCTTAGGTTAGTTAAAAGTGATCGAAATGTAATTTTAGCATTTTTATCTGAGTTTGTGTATATTGAGATTGTGATTGCCCCATTCTTGTCTTGCACTATGCACATATGCAAGGGGGCTCTAGCCGGGCCCCTGCGGGACACCATTCGTCACTCATCGCCGCCATGTTGATAACATCCTCGGCACTTCTGGTTCAAACACACACACACCATGGTCGGCTTCCAAATACACACATGCTCGGTAATCCTTTTGTGATTCACAGATGTCTAACAGGAAGTAGTTGAGAAGTTTATAAAGCCCGGTTTCCTTCCTACCCAGACGGGGCTGGACTCGGGCCAACGGCTCTCCAGCCCCCTCTGTTAGGCCATATTGTGAACAATCCTCAAGTCCCAAAAGCTTAGCCTCCATCTCAACAGCTGTCCCCTGATGTATTCAGCCCAGCGACTGCACATGTGCCGAAAAAGTCTCGTTTGCATATCAAGATGGCTGATTAGCACGGCAGCATGCGCGAGCACGACCTTGAGGGCCGCCGAGGCAAAAGAAAGAACAGCGAGATGAAAGCGGGGCATAAAATCGGTCATAGGCGGCGGCATCAATAAACAACAACGTCGCCCCTTGAAATATTCCGCGTTTTTTTTTTTTTCATTTACAGTAAAAAGAGAGAGAGAGAAAAAAACCATATATATCATTGAATAATTGGCCTTCAGGTTAAATGCAGCTGCTTTGCATTTGGGTGCAGTTGGGATACTCCAGATGTCAGAATATTTCAGCTCCAGTATGCATCCTCTCAACTTAATGTATATTTCTTACATGAGGCCACCACTATAAAACACAATATTCATGGGTTTTAATTTTTATCTGTGATTATTTCAGATGTGCCACCTGTACACCATTTTTCTTTGATTGTGTTTGGCTTAGAAGTGTTTTTGATACAAATATTTGCGATTCTTACTTTACGAGTTGCTAGCGTAGGTTATGTAGGACGAACCCACCGATTCAGTTTTGTGTGGCTCGCCATAGCTGCTGCATCCAGGCCAAGATTGACACCAAAAAAAGACCTACTCCTCACACGCTACTACATTCATCATACCCCAAGCACCCTCGAGAGTCATCCGATCGCAACGTATAGCGAAAGCAGGATGTCGTGAGCGTAGTGTCAGGCGATGGCCGACTGACAGTCGGCTGGAAAGTCGGAGAATGGGCGCCACTTTTCTTTAGCCGCCACGCTAATCGCCAGACGAAACATCCCGATGTCTGCTTGTTCTTCTCACTGAGCGCTTCTTAAGTTTGTTTGTTGCTCCCGAAGAGCTTCTTATGAAATTTACCTTGAAGTGGAGACGAGCTAGCCCGCATTCGCGATGATTAATAATTGCTTTCACATGATCGCGTTGCACCAGTGTGCTATTAAATCACTCCGCCTGGGAAATTGATAAATGCCCCAATTTTGGCGCCACAAACATGGAGCAGAATTATAATAATGTAATCTTTGCCTGGCCCAATTTAAATAAATCATACCGGAGTGATATCAGAAGAGAGCCAAAGGGGTAACTAAAGCCAGCTTTAGTATTGACAAATGAAGGAGGGGGGAAGGGGGGGTAGGAAACTGACTTTATTTCATTTGCCACTGGGATGGTGCCTCTTTAAGAATGAAAACCACAAATTGCTCCCAACAATTCCTTTACCTCTGGAGCTGACCACTTTAAAATTGGCCCGGTCGGAGATTATAAATACGGCTATTTGATGGCTCTGTTATTACGCCCTGAGAAAGGGGGCGAGAGAGGGATTTCGCGGGGGGGGGGCTTTGTGGCTACGAGGACGGATGCTTTCCCTTGATGTGGCCGAGAGCTTTGAGCTTCCACGCCGCGCACGTTTGGTGTGTGGCAACGGGAGATGACTTCCAAATGGAGGCCCATGGTGCGTGCCTGCCTGCCGGCACACTCCAGTCAACAGCAAGAGGTGACACAAAAACGCTCAACTGTCACGAAACTCAGCGGCAAGAGCCAGGAAAAAACCCGGTGAATTTTGACGTAATTGGTGGAAGTGGGCGTAATATCCGTCGGCGTTTATCATGGTCGTCGATAAAGTTTGTGAGTGATTTGTATTTTATGCGTCGTCACCCGCAACTGTAAACGTTGATACGAGCCTCGCAGGCATCATCTGTACCCATCTCGCTTAGTTTCCAGTAAACAAGGCGATTAACCATCTCGTTGCGTTTCTGCGCAACGAGGTCAACAGCAGAGTCACCGAGTCAAACAGCGAGCGGCCAAACGAGTCACAGCGGGGATCTTTTTACAATCCCCGACTTGACGGGAAGTGTTTTTTTGCTTGTTTTCCCTCTCTCTTTCTTCGCTTTGTATCTGGCCACCTTGCAAGTACGCAATTCTGCTGCTCTTCCTGCCGTTGTGGCTTGTTGCTATGAGGCTGACTCAGCCCTCCACGTCTATTCTCGGACCCTGACGGCTGCGCCAACGCCATGACCGCCGTGTTTTGTTCACGTCGTCTTTTCAACCCCCCCACCCCTCCTTGCCGCTTGACCTGCCAACCGATGAGGTGTAAGCACACCACTTGAGGTCAACGAAATGAGTTTGTGTTTCTCTTAAGTGTGTAGGCCACTCCAGGGGAACATGATAGGGCACAAGTGCAGAGGCCTAACATAGAACTTAAGAAAACAAGATGACCACAGTTATGTTGATGTGTTCCTGCGCCTTTGGGTCACGACAAGATGTGCAGATGTTCTTTAGGGTAGTGGCGGTGGTGATGATGAGGAACCACCTCATTACTAACCAGCCCGGATGTTTTAGAACTCCAGTGCTGTGATCCATGATTGCCAAGCGTTGGTTTAAAATAAACAACAACAAAATTCCCCAGTGTGTATTTGGATTGTGTAGGACTCTTGGGATTAGGCTCTGCCCCATTTTTTTAAGTCAAGGTAGTAAGGTCATGAAGCCTGCGTGATTCGACAGAATATAGATTTTTGTGGCTGTGTGTTGTAAATTGAGACATGCAGAATTGGACACATGGACCCGCAATGTAAATTCAGCCTAAAAAAACAAAATACTGACTAAGCTGTATTCGTTGAAATCCGATCAAATAATGCGTTTTGGGTGCAGCCATAATCGAGTTTATGTATTTGTGCTGCGGTGTTTTTCCCACGTTATGTAATTACATTTAGCTTTTAGCAGATTTCGATAGCGTGGCTAACCTTCTCGATGCACTTTGCGGTGGATTCTTGGAGCATGGATGATTTGACTTGCGTACAAATTTGGTTTTCATCGCCACTGGTGGGTTTCCTCGTAGAGATGCGCTGAAGAGATTTATTCTTCTTCATTCTGGCACCAGTTTTCAAAAAACCTGCTTTCGGACCCACAAAATGGCCACCAAGCCAATAAATATCACTTAGGCAGATTCTCAGAAAAGCTTTTCAAATAAATACGCAGAGAAGAATCCTTCCTCAGTTTTCAAAGTGCCTGTCTGTGGTGCTGTCGTTCTCCTTTTTTGAGATGCGAGATGAATTCAAAGCGCCTTTTATATTAGTGGCGGGTGGCGAAGCGTAAACTGGAACCATCTGCCAAAGCGGGAAGGCTGAAAGGTAGAAGCGCTCGCTGTTGTCGGTGGCCCGCCCTGCTTATTGCTTCTGTCGAGAGAAAATAACAAGACAGAAAGAACAAGGTATTGTGGAAAATAGCTCAAGGTATTATCTCATCTGAGGAGGATGCGAAAACCAACGGGGACTTTCAAGCGTTCTCGGTGCAATGCAGACGTCAGAAAGAAATCAGGGATTATAAGTGGGAATGATTGATGGGTAGCCCGAGGATAGACGGGAGAGAAAGCGAGCCGGAGTTATGCTGACACAAAATGTTCATCGAGATGTCGGCATAAGCCGTACTGTTTGATAGCTAAAATGGCGGATGGATTCTGAGTTTGAAATCTTACGGACTACGTGTAATGCAATTCTGTTGGTTATGTAAGACCGAACATTGATAAATATCTGGGTCGGATTTGGTCAAAGGTTTTTCCTATTGAAGTGTTTTAATTTTAAGGTAACAATCAAATGTTTGAGAAGGCTAAAACGATTTTGATCGGGCTGCCAAGATGAAGAGTACATTTCAGCAATTAAATCCGTAGAAGCAGAGACTTTGCCAGAGACACCGACCGCCGCCTCTCCCTGAATTGAAACAGGACCTCCAATCCAACAGCAACAGCCACATTTATTTATTTTCAAGATGTTTAGCATGTCTGAGATCTTTGTCTCTAATTGCCCCTTCCGACAGGAAGACGCAGAGTCCATGGCTAGTTTATGTACAAAGAGATTTGGATCAGAGCCCTTAACTCCTTCGCCGGACTTTATGTAAAATATGGAAAGTATGAGCGTCTTTGACAACGCAGGATAATCCCTTTCTGTTTTGCTAAGGTCGGTAAATATTTAAAGTGTTTGCCCCGGCTGTAAACCGTCGGTAATTGCCCTGGCGTAATGCTGGCCGAGCAGTGCTGTTTGCCCGCGTTTCTCCGGGCCATTACATCATGAGAATATTTGTTTGGGAGTTTGATGAGGGGTCTCGGAAAAGCCGCAAAAACGCACCAAATTGCCCATCCTCTTTGGCCTGGCGTACACTCGATGAGAGGCTGGAAATAGGAGAAAGCTCTGCGTGAAAGGAATGTAATTATTGTGTGATGGATGATCTTTTGACGAATCCCGTACTGACGACTTGGAAAACGTCCCGTTTTAAAATTATTGTAGAGTCGTAAATGCCGCGCTACCTCACTCTCAATTCAAGATTTTGTTCAGATTTTAAACACTTTTTTTTTTCCTTGGTAATAAAAATATCTCATCCACCCGTTTTTAAATATCTCACGGGGGCGGACATTTTGTCACTTGCCGTTGACTGAAAATGACATCACAGTGCCCTAACCCTAACCCGGTGAGCCGTGACGGTCGTTACCTGAGCCCTAGGTAACGACCGTCACGGCTCACCTGTTGTCTGAATTTGGTCATGTGATTGGAACAAGCTGAGCCCTTAGGCACCATTTACAGTAAATGTCAGCTTTGGCTCTTAATGTTACAGGAGAATATTTAGGTTACCCTAAAATTGAAACAAAAAAAAAAATATTCAAAAGCTTTGGAAAACCCAGAACAGACCATTGAAATATTTCAACATTTTAATGTAATCTAATAAATGCGCTGCAAAACTGCCAGTGCAGCCTCAGGGAATTTTTTTTTTTTTTAGGGGGGTCTTGAAATCACGCAGACGCCAACAGTCTGCAGCGGGTCGAGGGTGGGCAAGCCCAGCCGATGGGGGCCACATGGATGAGTACGGCCTGGTGAGCCAGACAGTTACGGATCGCTTGCTTTTAATTAGCGGCTTCGCATGCAGCCCGTGTCGAGCTGTGAGCCCACCGCAAAAGCACGGGAGATGTCACCCCCCCCCCTCCCTCGGCTCCGGCACTACTGCAGCGTCTTGAATCAACACAATGCCCAATGTGCGCGCCAGACCCGCAGCAATTAGCTTCTAAGGTTCCCCCTCTATTTTTTTCCCCCTGCGCCGTCTCTCTTTTCTTTTTAATGTCAGAGCTTGGAAAGGCTCAATATAATCAAGTCAAGAAAAGTTGATGCTGTTTAGAATTCCATGTGTTTCCAGGGAGAGGGGGCGGCGTAGTGAGGCTGCATGTACCATCCTGCTTACAGTGTTTGGGTGGGCGGGAGGTTGGTGGAGTAGGGAAGGGGAGGGGGGGGTCGGCTGAGCAGACACCCCGGCTCCGGAGCAATAGACTGCCCGACTGGTGTTTCTAAACACTGCTGAAGCCGTTCTCCCGTCACTCAGCGCACATGCCGTGTTCCAACACCCCCCCCAGCCGCCGCCCCTTTACACGCTTTCCTCAGCCTCACTTATTTTTTTTCTTACTCCCCTTCCAAGACTTTTCCCAAGTTTCAGCGGTTGATTGTCACCTCGTGTCTCAGGCCAAAGACCGCACTTTAAACCCTTGATGCTTTTTCTGCAGATTAGACACTTCAAATGACCCCGTGTTAACTACCTAGTCATCATCAAAAGTGACACCTAAAATATTATTCCAATGGCTGAACTCATTACGCACATTGGGAAGTTTTAGAATCCTGCAGATATGGCAAATTTAATTTTTCGGTCCATTCTGGGACGCTTCGGTTACTCATAAATTAATCAGGCATAAATTGGGATGCTTCGGTTACTCATAAATTAATCAGGCATAAATTGGGAGCCAGATGTTTGAAGGTCCTAATTGAGATTTTCCTCAACTTTGAGAGGTGTCAAACTCCCCACATGTGCTAATGTATTCACACCTGCATGACATCAGGCAGGAAGTAAGGCCCTTTTACGTTTTGGAGTAAAAAAAAAAATGCCTCGGTGGATGCGACCGCCTCATCCTCATGAACGAAGCTGCGAGGGCGAATAGAGGCGGGCTTGTCTTCTGTCAGGCTTGCGTTGCGCCAGAAGGGGAAGCCTTTTCACGCCTGGCTGAAGAAACCCCAGCGTGCTTGTATACGACCACTGTGGGACCACGAGGGTCCCGACCGGTTAAGAATAACAAACGCTCATATGCTAAGTACTCTTTTGGTTCTTAGTTTCTTAAAAGTAATTCGATTTTGGGGCATTTCATGGATCAAAAAGCGCATAATCCTAATCATGAGGCCGACATGTTTCTTTTGGCCCAATTCAGTGTTCGAACTAGTTGGTATGTTCTTATGTTATTTTTCTTTTATTAATATAATCTCTTGACTTAATATGTTTTATTCACTCGCGCTAGACATTAACTAATAAGAAAATAAATCACTGTTAATTTTTTGGGGAGTATAGTTTCTTAACATTCTACACTTGATCAAAGTGTAAGATCCAACTTCCTTCAACCCGCAGATAACGCAAAGCCACCAAGGCGCTCCAAAACAGTTGCCCTTCATCCTGGATGGATCGTGAGCCTCATTAATCCACGTCTGCAGTTTTAACAAATGAGCCCCCGCGATCATATGGAAACAATCTGCCTCGTGCCCCCTCGGAGAGACAGAAAACAGAGCCAAATGAAGAACATCCTTTCTCTTAAGGCTCTGTAATTTGTTTTTATTACCTATTAGGTAAAACACCTCATTTATCACTGTCAGCTCCACGCACAGAATGATAGCTGTCCGCATGTAAATCAGCTAATGCCATGTATGGCTCAGAATTAAGTGGGCCCTTTCTTATGAAACGCTCCACTCTGTCGGCTCAGTGACCCAGCGAAGCCACCCACGACCAGACGTTTTCCTTTCGCCGCGCTGGAAAAGCCAGCGGGAGAGCACAACTGATTAAGCACAGAGCCAACTGTGTTTCACTCGGCCTCTGAGCTGATTGGAATTGAAGAAAAATGCAACGGAATCAAGTGTAGTCTCAAGTCATCATTTCTGAATCCATTGGGTTTAGTCTCTCCGTCGAGGCGCGTTGCACCCCCCCCCCGCTGCTCAGCTCCACACTGCACATCATAAATAAAACCTTTCAGAGTATATTTAGGCTGTCGCCCGAATATAACTGGCAACTTTATTTCTCACTGACAAGTCTAAATATTGTTTTGTCCGTGAACGCCTCATGTAGCGTTGCCTTTGCATACGTGGTGGCCTGGGGGGGGCGTTCAAAGTCTCACGTCCGGCGCGCATCCGCCTGCCAGCTCGTTGACCGTGTGTCGGGCTATGCCATCACAAGCAACCCTGAACTTGCTACAGTACATTCGGCGCGATGAATGACCCGGCTGGTGCCAAGTAACACAAGTTGAAATTGACGATACGGAACCGTCCAGCACTTTTTGTTCGAGCATATCTGTCAGTCTGGCAGCCGACTCGCTCTTTTATAGCCGCCAGTAAAACGTCGAGAGGCCGTGGTTGCGCTCGCACGAACAATAGCAGGATTGTGCTGCTGCTGCTCCTCTCTTTTTCTTTTATTTTTCAAGCGTTTGTTATTCTCACTCAAACAGGGCAGGCTGGCTCCACAAGCAGGGGCCGCCGCCGCGTCTCGGAACCCGGGGTCCACGCGGGCCAGGAAAAACCCGATGGAGCCAGACGGATTAAAAAAAAAAAAGCACAACTCGTCGACGGCTTGCAACTCCCAATCTGGTTCCTGTCAGGGGACATCAAGGGAACACCCGCAACGCAATCTGCGAGCGTCTGCCCTTCCTTCGCTTCTCTCGATGCGTCTTTCAGATGACTGAACCGTCGCCAAATGCTTCCAAATTCTTTTTCCCCACCACTCTTGTGTCTGTGTTTGGAGCCTCACCCGTTATGGATTGGGATGAAATAATAATTACCCTGTCAGATTCAATTGGCGCATGATGATGTAAGAAACAGGAAATATCATAAATATAAGCAGAATCCTGGCTTGTTTGATCGGGATAAAAATTAAATCCTTGGGACGGTTTGTCAGAATCTTGCCATAAAAGGCCTTCATACCACGTAATTGGCGATGAGGTGCCTGGTACCACTAAATTTGGAATGTCACTGCAGAAGAAATGACTCGTGTCGCATCTTTCCAATGGCCGGTTATTCCATCGCTTGAAACAAACCCAGATTGGCGTTCTTTAGCATATTTGGTAGCCTAACGCCGGGTCGTAGCGCGGCTCTTACACGGCAGGGCCTGATTCCTGGCGGACTGCACTTCGTCGCCTGGATTTGTTTAACCCCGGGGATCAACCTTCAGACGGGAGCATGTGTGCAGGTAATGACTGCCAGATGAGGCCAGGCCGGCACGCCGAGGCCTCGCCGATGCTCCGAAGACGAAGAATGAGCGCTCACATGTGCGAACAAATACAGGAACTGTTCTTGGAGACAACTGTGCAAATAGAACAAGTCGTCTTAGGGTTACTTTTTTTTAAGAACTGTTGATACAAAGCCGGACTAATGCGAGGCGCCGTTAGCCGATGTGATGTCACTGCGGCTTTAAAAGCCGTCTGGCCGCGTTGGCAAGCCAGACGCGACGGGCCAAAGGTGAGTTTGCCCCGGTGGCGTCTGGACATCGGGTTACCACAGTCTAGCTGGATGAACACTCACCCTGTAATGACGAGACACTGGAACCGATCCCGCTTTCTGCCTTGCGTCTTCATTCAGAAAGCAAACAAATAAATGTTGGAGATTAAACATAGAGCGGCATCTTTGGCACTTGCCGCGACCACCCGGGAGGCCGCAGAGGCCTCACAAATTTAGCAGCCTCCCGTAGAGTCAACAAAAACAAGACCGCCTTGCCAGGGATCTACAAACAGCCATTAATTGGGAATATCTTGTCAGTGGTGATAGCCTCAATGAAATCGTCAATGGAAAATCTGATTTGAATCTTTTTCACGCCATGCTGCGGAAAGTGATTCCTTCCTTGAAATGTCATCATGTTTTACGCCAGTCGCCATGGCTTTGAATTCATTTGCTCCCCTCTGAAGCCGAGGCGGTAAATATCCGAGTAGTGTGTAGCTTGGAGAGGATGATGAGGGCGCCGAATGATTGAATTAGACCTCGGAGTTATGATTTTTTTAAAAGGTCCTTGAACGACTCAGACTGTGGCTTATTCTCAATCGCGCGTTTGTCCATTTGGACTTAACCCCAGTTTATTGTCGCCAGGGAACAGGCCCTATGACAGGAAGCCTCTCCACATCAACCGCTCGGGATAATTTAACACGGCAACCCCCCCTTGCTTCGACAGCAAGAACAGAACAAACAAGACCCAGGGGTTTGATAAAGACTCCGGGTGATGAAAAGGCTACCAGAAGTTAACCCCCTCTCCCCTTTTTTTAGCCAAACACATGCACCTGGACTCAACACAGTCCACTTTCCTCTTCTTGTTTTCTGACCCCCATCTCTCGTCGTTGGGAGCAGGTAAAGAGGGGCATTCAAGCGTCTGAGCCACCTGGGGCAGCAGCAGCAGCAGGTTGAGAGAAACTTTAGTGAAGTCAGGCTCTGGAACATGTCTGCGGGCAAATTACTCTGCCGCTACTGATTAGTGGAGCCAGCTTCTCACCTGGCAAACTCAATATCGCCGCGTGACACCACCACAACAAGCGGGAGCGCCTGCCTCAGTTACGAGGTGCTAAACTTCAGCTTGTCAACGGCGACTACCATTCTTCCTTCAAATGGGACATATCGTGACTTTAATTGCTTGTGTATAAATACAAATATGGTGGTAGCATAAAAGGATAGGTAACTCATGTTTATTACTTATTGTAGTTTTGCACACGTGTTTATTGTACATGGCAACCGGGCGTTAGAAACATTTTGTGAGCAAGCAGCAGAAAAAGTCCCGAGTGACGTATCTGCTGCAGCCTACATAATAATTAAGTCTGACCGCGCTTTTCCTCTTTGCTCTTCCTCATCCTCCAGAAATAGACGCTTATATTCCCCCCGCTGGCTGCCTCTGCCTTTTTATCCAAGGTCGCGCTCATCACTCTTCAAGCGCTGTCATTAATATCCCCATTAGCCCCCCCCCCCCCCCCCCCCTTGCCAAAAAAGGAAAAACAAAGTTGAACATTTTGTGCCGATTTTTGTGCTGAAAGAGGATCTTGAAATGCTGTCAACGGTCGTCCGGTGGCGTTTTCTTTGTGATCTACTCAAAGGCGGCTTGCTTATTATTGAATGGCGTCTCTGTGAGCTCGGCATAGGCGGGAGGACATCTTATTAGGAGGTTAACAAAACACTCATCAGCTAATACCGCTTGTAATTGCAGCGGCGGTGAGGAAACACAGCATGCTAACACCCAGTATGGAAACAATCTGACAATGCAAACACTTCACAAAAGCCACAATGTGTGCGCGTGGAACTGTGTGTGTGCGTGCGTGTGTGTGTGTGTGTGTGCAGATGGTGGGTGTGCGAAGCGTCAAATTGGAGAAGCGGGGCCCGGTGTGAGTGCACATCTGGAGGGAATTTATGGCATAATTCCGTCTATTATTCCTGCGGTCGGTGCTTAAGGAGCGCGCGTACAATTAAGATCCACTCGGCGAGCCTACAAGTGGCCCCTGGCCTAAACTAATAAACTGTGCTGGAGAGCGCAGGATTCATTTGAGGTTATCATCATCATCATCCTCTCTGGATTGATAACTTTTTAATAGGCAACCCCCCCTCCCCCAATTTACTCATCTCGGCTTGATATTAAAAGCTGAAATCATTTTGGCCGCAAAGTAGACGTACGGTCAACAAAAACAGTGCTGCTCAATTTCTGGGTAGCGGCGTTCACGGCTAGTGATATGCTAGCCGATTGAGATGCCAAAGTGAATTTTAGTGCGTCGTGCTTGTTTGCCACAATGGGACAAACAAAATTTTGTGGAGCTATATAACATCAAAATAATCAATAACATGACTACTACTACTAAATTGTCCGTCACTTGTCAGTTATTGATTCAGTGCAAGCTCTAATTGCTTTCAAATGAACATGCTGCTGTTGTTTTTTTTCTCTTCAATGATTATTGATGAGGCGTTAGAGATTTAAGATCTCAGCTGGGAAAAGTGAGCTCGGCGTGTGATTTAGGAGCTTCTAACGGCTCTGGCTTGAGCAGCTCGTAAACCACAACAATAAAGCGCTGCCTTCCATGACCCGCCTTCTTCTTCACTCTCGGGGTCAAGTAGCTACACGTGTCGGGTTCGTGACCTCTAACCCTAACCGCTCAGTGGTCTTAAGTCACTTTTTTTTCCCTGCTTTTTTTGTCACTGCTCCTTTATACACTCACTTCCTTGTCAAGCTTCTTCTCTTTGGCCAAAACTTCTTTTAATTATCCACCAGCATCCCGAAACGAGTATTCCGTGCTACCAATGTAGCAGTCGAGGCTAATGCCGGTTCAAAATAACCATCTGAAATTTTTACCAGGCTTTAACGGTAGACCATCAACTATTTCATCCTGTTAGTTTCTGTGGGTGCCGCCCAATGTTTATTATTGATCTAAATATAAGTATATTGGGACACTTGGGATAAAGTGACTATCGGATGAGTAATGCGCTTGTGGCCGAGCTCCACCCTTGATAATAACTGAGGCCGTTTTATTCCCCCTCACCCTCCAAGGTGGTTTTACCCACTTGTTTTTTTTTTTTCTTCTGCTGCTGCAATGCTTTGTCACTCTTCCTGTAAATGTGTGTGTGCTTGTTTTGATTCCGGGCTGTGTTTTTCTTTTTTTCTTTTTGACTATTTTCATCTTTTCTGCCCGTATGATAATTATATGTTTAGCCGAACAATGATATTTCACCTCCTGTGTGAGCGGGGCCTGGAATGAATATAGTAGAGCAGATGTAAGAGTCCAACTCAAAGGCAGCCTGCAGCTCGTTTGACACCGTCATTTTTGATAGTATCGCCGGGAGAAATTATTAAAAGAAGCCCAAATGCCTGAACCTTCAAGTCTGTTAAAAACAAGTCCGGGAGTGAACTTTTACAACTTCCTCGTTCAGTCTCTGTTCCTAACATAAAGGCATAAGTAATACCAAAAAAGGAGGAGGTAATTTACTCCAGTTGTGTAATTCATTCCATTTGTTTAGTCACAAAAGGTTTTGGGTCCAGCTCAGGAAGCGACAGAGACAACTGTCTTCCAAAGCCAGCCGACTGGCCGTCGATCTGTCGGACACTCTGTGGCACAAAAAAACAAGGGAAAACATTCGGCCCATAGTCTCGCCCAAAGCTCGCCCTCCGCGGTCCTTCACGCTCAAGAGAAAATGGTGTCTCCAGCCTCCCACTTTGCCACTTAACCTTCCTTTAGATTTCTCGTAGCACGACAGAGAGCAAAGCTAATGCAATCCAAAGGAAACTCATTTCTACGCAATGGTGCTAAAAATAACGGCATGAGAAATTGTTCCTGCTACACATCATTTTATGCCTTTTTAATTCGCCATTTTACAAGGCGTTTCGCATGATTTTAGAAATGGCTAGCAAGCTCCCAACATGGTTGTGGCCCAATGTGGCAAATAGCAAACAATTCTCCAAATAAGATGCAAAACATGCTTGCTTCATGTCTTCTATCATTTTCCTTTCCTTGACAAGCTCCTGTATAAGTCATTTTTACATCGCTTGCAAATCGCTATCTATTGAAACCATGTGTCTCATATTAAAGCCTTCCACTTGCAATAAATCAGCCGTAGTTGACGTTCTGACTTTATTGCAACAGCGCTCGCGTCATCTTTTGCGTGTTGCTGTGCTGCATGTTAATTCTTTAATCGCGATTAATTGTTTTGCCATTACATGATCGAATGATGGAGGAAGTTGATTCAAGTCAGACTGCCTGGAAATGCCTTTAACTTATAAATTCAAGACTGCTGCTATGACTCGATCCCACACCTCTTATCGTGAATAGTATCGTGTTTGGTAAAACTCAAGCCCGTTAGCCTCAAGCTCAACTTTAGCTGCGGACCCTGAGACCGCACAACCCCTCGGGGGTGGGGGGGGCCTTCGCTGACTTGCCTGCAACGCATTATTTGCGTCAAATCAAAAGCAGCTCACGTATGAAAAACTTTATGGGGGTAAGTAGAGAGATATTATTAAACCGAATATCAGCGATCGGAACTGGTGCTAGGCAGGCGGCAGATCTTTGTAGCATAATAGCGGTAAAAATCCAGCAGCAAGCAAGAATCTGTCAAGACCAGGGAGTCTTTATTTAATGTAGGTGGACAGCTGTTCAGCATTCTGAAACGCCAACAATCGTCGACGAGTGGTGCGTTTCGGTTCAGCCCACTCTCTGATGTTCACTTTGCTACGTTGGCCTTTCCGTAAACATTTTCAAGTGTGTCAGTTAATTCTGAGATTCCCCGTCTGGGAAAATAAACGCGGTGCCGCTGCGGCCGGGCAGTCGTTACATTTATGCGCCAAAACGTTGCTTATTTTTGCTTCACTCTCAAGAGTGGCGCTTCTGACAGTTTGTGGCGCAATTTCAACGACGGCGTCGGACTCTGTAATTACCAGCGATGAACGACAGAACAAGGACTCTTTGAAGAAAAGAGGATGATACGTACAAAGAAATTCAACAAAATGTATATATATATTTTTTCTCTTTTTTTAAACAACAAAACATGGAATTTCCGACAGAACATTGTGCTGACGGATTTTTTTTTTTTTTAAAGAAAACACAATGGTGGAGAGAGCAGTTACTCATAATTATTTCTTTGCTTTGTCGAAATGTTGACACATTGGCCTCAAAAATGTCCCTCCCGCGTTCGAGGCATCGCTACCGAGCCAGTCGTCAGCCTCTGTTGTTGAGCGAGCCAGTGACCATCGTGGCCCGCAACCCACCGAGTGGTCTTGGTCCGAAATAGAATGGTACATTCCAAACCAATATAACAGCGGCAGCGCACCATCTTGTGACCGCAGTAAATGGCAAAATTGTTGTGCATGCTCTCTGAGGCACGCCTTGAGAAAGAGAGTGAGAAAAAAAAAATCCCAGTGGCGCTAACATCAGGTAGCATTTAAGAGTCCTTCTGCCTTAATGTATGACGAAACATGCCCGGCGTGCCATAAAGACACCAGCCGGGCCTTCAAAAACAGGATATGGTCTGCACTTCTCATTGAGTGCACACAAACACACTTTAAAAATAAAACCTAACTTCTGTTTGATTACAAAAAATTGTTAAAAAAAAAAAGGACAAAATAGTCGTAAGGCAGCTGCCGCCCATTTCTTGGGAAACTGACTTACTGTAGATGTTTTTTTTTTTAGAGGCTGTTCTCGCAGCTGTTTACCCGCCCTCGTGTTGTAAAAGACAGGAATGTCCCCAATTTATAAGGAAACGGCAGGATGGAGAAGTAAATTAAATTAAAATTGCTCATTTGGTTGTTTTTGTTGAGCTCAAAACTATCACCCAATTTCCCACCGAAAAAGAATTCATAGGTTTCTTCAATTAGGCTATTGGACAGGTAGACAAAATGGATGATAGGTTGTAATCAATCTGACAAAATACAAAGTTTTGCATGATGATACATTTTAAATCTTGAAGATTTCTCACAGATCTGCTTCTCAGTTGTCAAAGAGCTTGTATGGCTCCCACAAGTCATCTGCTGCGTATCAAAACGTTGGCACTTTCATCTGACAAACTAGCGTCGTCGACATCAATGCGTTCCAGATCTGGCAACCCGATAGCCTGCCTTTCTTCTGCTCCGTAAACAGATCATCCATTCAAAGCCCCTCCGCGTCCCGACTTAAGACCGGGCTCAGCTCGGTGTCCGCTGACTGCTTCCACGTGTGTGTAGGCGGCGTTGAGGTGTGCGATGTACACTGGTGGCTATGTGGCGCCTTCACAAGTCACTGGAGCGGGAACCTGACGGATACTCCTTATTACCGCTGAGGTGTCTTGCGATGGCCACGGTGACACTCCCAAGCCAGGGGCGGGGCGGCTGTCGGTTGCCCGCGCCAAGTTCACAGGCCGCTCAAAAAGTGCAACATCAGTCAATCGGCAGACGCCTCGGCGTTGTCGATGTGCGTGGGTCGTCGCCTCGTCAACTGTCGCCGTAATTGAGGCTGAGTAATATTCGAATGGGGGGATGAAAGTTGCAAATCTGGAGGCCATTTTGGGACGTCACCCAACAGGCCAAACGATAGATTTACACGCCGGGTCATAGAGCTCAATTCCTATTTCGTGCAGATATCTGGAATACGTAAAATCAACGTACTAAAAGTAGTCGGGCAACCGCAAGGAATCTCTGAAGTGTCAAGTATCAATCAACTCTGAAGTTGAAGCTCTACAGTTCTTTGCTCGTGCTCAGATCGGAATCGTTACTGTTTATATTTCATAAAATCAAGCCGGATTCAATCCACAGACATTGGAAATTGGATTTAGGGCTGGCAGTGTTAACAAGGCCCAAGTGGCAAAAGAAACGCAACCCGCTGCCAGCACAGAAGCCTGCAATCCTTCCCAGCGTCCGCAAAGACAATGGGCTTACACCCAGGCTTAAAGCCCTCAAGCCCAAAATGACTTCCAGAATTGAAGTTCCTCCACATTTCGCCGAGGACGCGCAATAATAAACCCATGTGAGGGTTTATGCCTCGGATCAAAGATGGTAATTCGCCTACACTGTCCCGCCTCCATTATGAGGAAATCCACCAGCGGATGGTGACCATATGTTAGATGCATTAATCCTCATACAGGAGAGAACTCCAAACAGGAAGAGATGAGGTGGAGCGGTACAAAACAGGCGGGAAAGAACTACATAAGCTCTATTGACTTTTTATACGAGCCACACTGGATGCTCGATGCTACAAACTGGAGATTTTATTAAAGCCCGTACAAGTAAGCGGTGGAACAACGTAATATATCAATCCGTAAAGGAGAGACCAAGGCCGAGGGTGGTCGGGTCATCTGAGACTTTTTATGTGAGGCCCAACAGAAACGTGTAACGTTTAACAGTTATGAGATTGCCAGAGAGGATTTTATTTCAAGGCGGCATACTGTACAGCCCGCCATGCATGTGCTAACTGCTGCTAGTTTTGACGTCTTGGGTTTCTTTAAGCGGCATAGAATTTGGAATAAGTCCAAGCCCAGAAAGACTAAAAAAAAAAAAATGTGGCGAGGTGCATATTTCAGCATATAGTTGGTGTGCTGTTTACTGTAGTTCCAAAAGGTTCACATTGTCCAAATAATGAAATTACATACTGGACTTATGATTTGCAGCTGTCGTTCTTGTTTTGAGACTTTAGTTGTAGCTTATCAGAAGCTACCAAATAAATGCCGCATGTGCGTCCCTCAAACCATGAATGTTCCCCTTTCACGGGGGGCGTTTTGATAATGGTGTTTTTGGCTACAGCCCAGCCGCGCTGCACCTACAGTATGCATAAATCAAATATTTGGCTTAGTTTGAAAATACACGGCTATATTGAGATGGGAGCGGGGCGAGATGATTTAATGGACACGAGAGGAAGAGGGAGCGAGAGAGTGGGCTCAGGAGCCAAAAGCTTGGTGGTCTTCTTGCCGGAGATCAAGACCGGCCGACGGGACGTTGCGGAGACGACCAGATGCCGCTATTCACTACAGGGACATGAAAGTGTTAAGATGGCGGAAGCTTCCGGAGGGCAATTAGCACATAATTTCAAACGCGTGTTGGATTTGCAACGGTCCTGCCTAGTATAGATGTATTACTTTTTACCTTACTTAAAGAGAGGGAGTAGGAAAGATGCAATACACAGGATTTTATTTTTACATTTGTGGGAATATACAGAAGGAATTAGTTAACTTCCTGGGATTCTCTGCCGTATTTTGAGGGACAGTTATAAAGCATATACGTCGCACTTCATACATCACCGTTAACGTCAAGAATCACAGACCGAGAACTAATATTTGTCTTGGTTTATTTTCCTCTGCGTCGAAAGCTTTGATGAAATCTTCTGGACTAGCGTTGTCCTTTTGGATACTGCACATGTTTCCAGAGGGCTCGTCTTAAGTTACGCCAGGAAGCAAATGATGGTTTTCTCCAAATAATCCTATTGAATAATTTCCATACATTGCTGAGTGTAACCATTCGGTTTTCAAAATCTACCAAACATCAGAAGCCCGCCACCGACTTTCTCGGAGAAGCTTCACTCCCCCCCCAGTCTGTAAAGTCGATGCTAATTACTGTCAGACGCTCTGACAGGTTTGACTTTACAGCGTGGCGTTAATAGCAACAATTTGACAAAAGGCAAACAGCTCCCGGGGAAATTCACAAGATGTTTCCTCTCGGGCCGGAGGGAAGAGAAAGACGGATGATCACAGATGCTGGCGCTTTGCAATTGTGACTCACGACTTTGTGCCAAACGACACAGTTTCTCAGAACGGTTTACCGTCACAACAGCTGGGACGTAAACTATCGCTAATCCCGATCTGGTCACGATGGTCGCCCGCCTCTTTGAAGGCTGGTGCGCTGCCAAGGGAGGGCGACGCCCCACTAGGAACAACGTGCTATCACTTAAGCGGGCTTCGCGATGACTGCGCTGGCAGATGAAAGCGACGTGAGGGCCGTGAAAGCGGAGACTCATCGGCATGTCTGAGTAATCAAGAACAGGCGGCGGGTTGTCCATGTCCGTCATCGATATCCAAAAGCCTTTTTGTTTGTGCGTACAAAAAATGGCCACAAACTCTGTTTAATTCAATCCCCTTCATGGCAACTTTTTATCTGGTTTTGGATCGAGAGTGGGATCGTATTTGAAGAATAGAAAGATTCTCTATGAGACAAAAAAAAATGGAATCCGCCAATATCACAGGCTTCCTTCCGCTTTCCATCGTTCCCGCCGCCTCTCACACTGTCACTTTGCATTCGCCGGAGTTCATCAGAGCCACTTGTATTGTTTTTGCACGGTCAGACCTTTTTCCTGGGTATTTTCGCAGCCCGCTGTTTACACACCTGGCGGAATTGTGAAAGTTTGTCTTGGGTCACGGGTGTGTTTATGCAGCCCCGGGCCCCAGAGGTAACCCCGTCACGCCGACAACTGGAAAGCCGGCTTGCGTGCGTGATTGTGTACACGTACGTGCGGGAGGCTGAGAGAATATGATTGAATGCGAGTGTGACCGAGAGAGCACGATTGTGTGTGTGGACTCCCCGAAGTGGTCTTGCTTGGAGAAGAGCCACGCTCCCTTTCAGCAATCAGGCAGCGGCGCCCCGCTCTCACACTGCACTGTGTTTGTGTGTGTTGCCGTGCGTGTGTGTGCGCACATTGCTTGTGTGCAAGGCGCTACCATGTTTTCAGAAGCCAGGCTCGGTACGGTGCCGGCTACTAATGAAAGCCAGCTTTCTTTGCTCCCATTTGGACATCAAGGCGTAGAGCGTTATGTAACAGAGATTTCAATGCAGCTCTGCTTACCTTTTGCCTCTGTGCAACACACAAACAGATAAACAGAGAGTGACTTTTCAACCGCACGGCGAGTCTGTGTCATAACAAGATGCAATCGGAGCCACGGCCACTTCTAATGATATCAACGTTACCGTTTACCTCCGCTCACCCCGTAACCGCGAGACGGTGAGTAAGCACGTAGCCGCCTGCTGCTTATGCTATTAGCGGCGCTGATGAGAGACGTCTGAACGTCTGTAAAGTCAACCCGTAATTATCATGGCTGCGTGTCCGCGGGGCAAAGAAACACAAGTCAGATTTATAGATTTATTCCGTCTTCAAATTAGCATCGTGCCGAGCATTCCGGCATTTCATCTGGGCTGGAATGTGCGGAAAGCAGTTCATAAAATGCGCATCCGCGAGTTGTATGATAATGGCGCGGCAGCCGAGGTATGAGAGGCATTTAGGGCCTTTAGTCCCCCCCAAAAGTTTTCTGGGCGCTTCGCAACAGAGGAGCGGGCTTCCGATATCTTATTGAAATGGCTCGGATGCTCGCCTGGTGTTGACAAAAAGCCTGTGTGTCATTGTTTTCCTCCTGTGTGGCTAATCGGTTTTAGCGTCAAACGAGGGCTGCTTTGACTGCATCTGGCAACCCAAGGTTTGATGGATGAATGATTTTTGTTTTGAATGCGTTGCCACCACAAGCAGCAAACATCCTCGTTTTATTTCTCTGCGGTGACTCACACTTTCCACATTTAGGATCAGTCTGAATGGATCAACGCTCATCAATTAGCATTTGCGGACACCAAAAAGTCCAAAAGCATTTTGACGGATGGCTTTTGGAGCTTTACGGCTATAATTCAATTAGGATACCAGTGGGGACGACGCAGTTTGTCGCTTATAATTGAATTAACGCCACTTAATTGCATTTTATAGGCTGCTGCTACTGTGCTTAATCGTACTCCAGCGTGGGACCGGAATATTTAACGGGAATACGAGAGCAAAGCCTAATGCATGATTTCTGTTTCATTTCAGGAATTAAAGACAGAAGAGTGTCCACTCATGAGATGGCAACGTAAGTCACCCAGTGTTTTGTTTTTTTTTACTTTAGAGGAAGTTGTGATGTTGTCTTTGGAGCAATATGTAAAATATATTTGTAAAAGTTGTATAAAACTCAAATGGTATAAATTGTCACCAATAGCTTATTCCAGTAATTTCTTCTCTTAAAATTATACAAAAAGTACATTTGCTGTTAAGCACAAGCCATTGCATTTTTAACGTTAAAAAAAATAGAAGGTAACCTTTTCTTTTTTTTTCTTTTCTTTTTTTTTTTAAATGATAATCAAAAGACAATATAGCCCATAATTTAGTCACTGGGAAGCTATCCTCTTTTCCCGCCTGTATTCTGTCATCCATCAATGCTTGGATCTTCCTCCCCCTTTTTTTTTAATTCCACATTGAAGAAGAAAAGCAGCCTCTTGTCCACAATGTCTTAAATTCAGCTTGAGAAGGCCCGGCCGGGCTCGGAGTCACGGCATTGTGAAATCATGTGAGGCGAGCAATTATCCATCACAAAAAGAAGACAGCGGAGGCTTTTGTTTGCCCCATTGTCGCTGCCACACGGGCCACCCTCACATTGGCTCGCTTCTCCAACGGGAGCCGCTCGCTGCCATCAGGCTGGCTTTGTTCTCGCCGGCAAATAAACAGACTGCGGCATAATGGACCACTTATGTGTAAGATCACTGAGGTTGCCCGGCGTGCCCCGCGCTGACTGAGTCACGGGCCTCGTGCGTTGTCCCCACACTTTCCCGGTGACACAATTTCTGTTTATGACACTCGGCGTCATGTGACTTGTGTTGGGGCTTGCATCATCACGGCGGCGGCGTGTTATTATGTGTGCTGACTTTGCACTTCAGACACTTAAAGCGGACCAGCAAATCAGATCTTCATAAAAAAAAAAAATTGCAGATTTTGTTTCCCTGCCCTCACTTCCACATTGACCATCATTATCCACTCACACTTTTCCAGAAATAAAAACATGCTGAAGCAAGGAAGGAAACCATAGCGAGCGCATGTCATTTTCAGCAACACGTGAAACCTCGATTATGTTTCTGCGAGGGCTTGTGATAACAACATTGAAGGTGCTTGCATGTGTGGTCTCGAGTGGTAGAGCCGCCGGGTGGGCCTTCCAGAACCCAGACCAGAACTCACGGCGCGGCCAAGCTCTTCATCTTCAATTTGAGTCGTCGGCGTATTCGGCCACCGGAGGAGAAAATCTTATGAATTAAATACGAGATTCGGTATCGTATTCCGGCCTTTCACATGAACACAGCTGTCAAGAATTGTCTTGACACAGCAGGACTCCCATACCACCCCAATAGCATGCCCTGTTTACATCCAGCAACGATTTAGAAAAACGTTCAATCCGCCAAAACACCGGGTTTTCCAGACGTCGTCGCAAATGCGCTCTTGCGTGACTCGCTCAGCTCCTCTTACGGCGTAATCGTCTCAAATCCCCTCCAATCAAGGACGTTCGCTTTTGTTTTTTTGCCTCCGCAGCCCGAAAAACAAAAGCAGAAGCTTGATTTGGCATGCACCCGCCCCCTGGATCATATCTTGGATCGGTGGAGCTCAACCTCCATGGTTGAGGTTTGGCGGGATGGAGGTGAGTGTAGAAAGACTTTGGCAAACTATATACCGTAATTCTCGGACTATAAGTCGCTCCGGAGTACAAGTCGCATCAGCCATAAAATGCCCAAAAATGTGAAAAAAAACATATATATGTAAGTCGCTCCGGAGTATAAGTCGCATTTTGGGGGGCAATTTATTCGACAAAATCCAACACCAAGAACAGTCATGAACGAGCAACAACAGGCTAAACGATAGGTATGCTAACGTGACATAAACACAAACGAAGAGCTGAGAACGGCCCTGACGTAATATTCAGAGTTATTCAAAAAACTATTCCATAAATAACACGTTAATAAAACCATCTGTGTCACTCCAATTCATTAAATCCATCGATCGTCCTTTGTCAACAATGCGTGCGCGCAGCTGACGGCGCTTGCGCTTCAAAATATTCCACAGGCCCATATAACGATATATAAATTAGATATCAAATAACTATTATATCAGCAATAGTATTATCAAACCATCTGTGCACTCTAAATCATTAAATCCATCGATCAAATTCCTCGTCCTTCGTCAACAACGCCGCGCGTGCGCCCTGACGTCAGCCTCGTCGTCATTCCACAGATCTACTATATAACTATATTGTAGCGTTAACAAAGTTCAAGGAAAGACGTGGGTTTGGTAAACGGCTCTTTATTTAACAAAACAAACTTCCAGGCGTGTGGCGGCGTGGACTTCCAGCCACGGAAGTGGAAGAGAGCTCCATAGAATAGGACCGGGCGTGCGTAAAAGCCATGACCGAGCCCCATCCACCGTCCCCGGACAGCCATCCGGCCGAGCGCCGGCCCTCGACTTCCATCCACGGAGGTGAAAGACAGCTCGGTAGAGTAGGACCGGGCATGCGTAAAAGCATTGTCCGAGCCCCATCCACCGTCCCTGGACAGCCACCCGGCCGAGCGCCGCCCCCCGACTTCAATCCACGGAAGTGAAAGAGAGCTCCGTAGAGTAGGACCGGGCGTGGGTAAAAGCCATAATAGTTTTTCAAACCTTCTGTGTCACTCCAAATCCTTAAATCCTTCAAACTCTTCGTCCGCCGTGTCACTTAGAAACAAATTTTTGAAAACATTTGAAAAAAAACACATATAAGTCGCTCCTTATTATAAGTCGCCCCCCCACCCAAACTATGAAAAAAACCGCGACTTATAGTCCGAAAATTACGGTATATATATATCTTTTTATACGTACTGTATTTCACAGATTTTTACTGATCATTAAAATTAGCTTTGTAGTTTTGCCATTACACTTTAAAGCCGTTCCAAACACAGTCGCTTTTCTGATTTATTTTTCATTCCGTCTTTTAGGCAGGCAGGGTCGTGACGCCCAAATTACACTCCTGCCATATTGCCAGTAATTTGCCGCGCTCGTCCGTCCCGCACCTTTAACGCTTCTGACAGCGGGGCATCCGATCGTTTTGGCGCGCGGTGCTAAAAGTTGTTATTCGAAAGGCTAACGTTTCCAAATATCCAGAAAATACAGCGAAGATGTTTTTAGCGGGAAAGGTAAACGCCACGGCTGACACCACGCATTAAATCTCAGAGTGGAAATAGCCGGCGTGCGTCTCGTCGATGCCCGGGGCGTGTTTGCCTGCCGCCAACAGCCGCGCGGCGACGGCCAATCCCGAGCCGGCGCTGTGACCGGGGAGGCATGTTCTTGTTTTAGATGGCAAATATTTACTGAGCGCCCAGCGCCAAGGTAAATTCTTCACCGCGCAGAAATACGGTAAGTGGCGAAGACGTGAGGAACTGCCCGGCGGCTCGGATTTAACGTCATTATTCTTTATTGTCCGAAAGCACACACACATGGAAGCTATTAAAACGTGTTTAATCACGACTAATTGGGCCTCACCGACATCAATCATACAAACAACCATATAAGATTTCATAGCTCATAAATATGGATTTTATTGATTTAAGCGGGGGATTTAAATACTTGATAATGGTACAAACCTCATCATAAAACCTGATACCTGTAGGAGATCTGTCAAAATATATAATCATTGTGTAAATGAGCCCACCAAAAGGATTGGAATTGAATTTATTTGAACAGAAAGGTTTGGCTTTACCGTCAAATAATGGATGATACTTCATGTGAGCAAAAGTATTGTGTATAACAAATTATTTTGGAAAACCCCTAAAGTGTTTATTGCGCTCTGGCATCAAATCCTCCCTTTTGGTTTTTTCTGCTGAGTCACCAGGAAGTTGGCGACTCCAGTTGACTTTCTCGCCTTCATTCTTCACATTCCCCTTGTGGCTTCTGCTCGCACCTGACGTGACGTCTCAAAAGCACATGGTGACAGAAGATTGCACAGCCCTTTTTTCCTGCAAAGACATTCTGACAACTTCACCGCTGGGAAGTCGCTCCTCACGACCTCCTCGGATCTCAGAAAGCAGCTTTGGAAGGGAGAAAGCGGGAGTGACACATGGGGGAGATGGGTGCCTTCGAGCCTGGAAGCGCAGCTGAACCACGCGAGAGGGAGGAGGGAAGGGAGGAGAGAGGGAAACCACAATGAGGGTCCGGCCCACCGCCGTGGTGACGTCGCGGGAGCACGTGAACGAGGCTCTCCAGTGACGGCGCGTGGAGGGCAGGAAAAGCAGTTTTTAAAGCCGCTGGTGCCGTTTTGGGGTTTTTGCGCGAGGTGCTCCTCCAAAACAACCACAGAACCACAGACGCGCGGCTCGGGGCTTGGCGTGGCCGGAGCGTCAATGGTTAATGGTCGTGGGCCAGCAGCACCAGTCACAAGGACGGCGCTAAGCGGGTAAGAACGCCGCACCATCCGAATTTTTTTTTTTTTTTTCCCTCCTCCATAAAAACCAACGCCGGCTTCTTCCTTGTGGTCATCCGAATAGTTGATACGTAAAGGCATGTCTCGCGGCTTCCCGAATTTATTTTTTCACCCCCTGTTCTCCTCCCCCCGTGACATGGTTTAGGACGTGTCAAGGTTCACGGAAACCGCCGAGGAGCGAGAGCTGGTTCCGGCATGGCGTCAAACAGCCTCTTCAGTACCGTCACACCATGCCAGCAGAACTTCTACTGGGGTGAGTACCGCTTTGATTCCTTACGTGCTGCCGGGGTCTTTTTCTCGGGGTCAGGTGTTTGGATGCGAGGGAGTCAAGCATCCCGCCCGGATGGTCATCAATTAGAACCTTGGTCAATCACACTTAACCTATCTGACACCGCACACCTCAAAAGCTTCTACAGCGCAATGAGAATCTTTCGATAAATTGTGCAACAAAAGCTCAAATTTCAGGTACAAAATTTTGGCAACTGCACTGTTTAATAATGATTTTGGCACACCATGAAACCGCAAAACCATCAAATAATTGCCATGTTCTCGTTGAAGTGCCTTTAATTTGCACTATCTGTAGTCAGCCTGCGTTTCTGATCTTCCTCTTGGAGTCTATATTTCCATCATAGTCGGAATCCTTTTAAGGTGACAAAGATTGAGTTTCAGGAAGCACATTTTGGCGCATAATACAAAAGACAAAATATCGAGTCCTATCAAAATGACTTTCTTTTGCTTTGTACTCTATTCATCCTGCATATCTAATTTAACACAGCAAGATGGATTTTTACACTTTGCCAAACAGTGACTTTCAGATATGATAAAAACAATAATAATTTGCCTTTATTCCAATGCAAAGCTTCTTCATATTAAGTAGGATCTACATTTTGGGGCAACCAAGCTCAAGTTCCAGCTGCCAAATTTTGGCAACAGTAAGAGACTATGGTGGATTAAAAACTGATTCCTACTGGATTTTTTTTTCCCCCCCAAAGTTTGACCACCAAATGCAGTGAATGGATTAAACTTGGGTCAACCTTTGGCTACTTCATTAAACAAACATTTCATGTTTTTGTTTGTTTGTTTTGTTTTAAGACTTGGACATACCTGGAGTTTCAGGAACCAAATTTTGGCAGCATGCATTGTTCACTTCAGTTCAATTTAGTTTCCATTTTCAGTACAAAACCACTTTTTTTAAAGAATGCCCATGAGACAGAACCCAAAATCCTAATTTAACACAACTGATCATAAATATTGACGCAGATTAAATTTTGGTGGTAATTCTCGCAGATGCAACACTAATTCGGGATCAAATGGCAATTGATACTTAAAACTGAGTTAGTTATGTTGTAAATAAAGTAAAATACTAAGGCACACATATTAAGAGATACAAAAAAATGCTCAATGTTGCTGAAGTTGTTTTTGCTTTGGTCTTGTTACACAAAAAGAAAATGTTGTGGAACTACGTGACCTTCTTTGTGAAAGCTCGCTATCTTCTCTTAACAGTTAGTAGCTTTCTGATTTTCAGTCGTCCGTGCGCTGTAATTCATGGTCTCCCTTTTTGTTGTGGTCTTTTTTGCACAATGGTGGCGTCTTGACACAACTAGCTCAATGTGAAACGTGAATGCTGTGGAAATTCATGGAAAGTCCCCGGATTCTTTTTGAAAGATGAGGATGAGCTTTAAACAGTAGCCTAATGATTTTCAGACTTGTGCACTGTAACTTATGGTTGCTTGTTTTGCTGATATAGCATTTTTTGCATGGATGCAGAAGCTTTTATAATGTACAGATGGATGTATCGTCTTTTAATTTCAGAATTAATTTGGAAAGATTTAAATCAACTGTTTTTTAACATTAGTATTGAAATTTTCATTTCACTTTTTGTTGTTATTTTTATGGACTTGAGCGTCTTGAGATAACCAGCCCAGTCGGGCAAATAAGTAGTGCATGAGCGCTGGAGTTTTAAACAAACATTTACAAGCCAATGTCTCTACTCGCTCCGTATCCTGAGCGGCTGAGTCCAAATCAAATATCTGCAAGATGTTTGTCAGAAGTCTCGAAGCTCCCCGCACACATCTGCTGCGGGCCTCTCCACAGAAGCAGCGCCGGGGCTTCTTAATGCGCCCCAGCGTCTTCCACCAATCACTGAGGCCTATTACCGCGTTAACCTCTCACCCGCGGGGAGCGAGCGTGGCTGGAAATTGAAAGCAGGATGATGCTCAGGTGCGAAGGGGGAAGGATGGAGGCGGCGGCCAAGGTGCTATTCAGTCCGGCCGGTTGATCGCCTATCGATTCTCACGGCGTCCCGCTGATTGATGTCGCCTCCGGCGCCGTTTTATGATCATCTGGCTCGTAAGTCTGTCAGCGCCGCCACAGTATGTCGCCGGGACCACCGGAGTATCGGCCTGTGTTTGTAATTTTCAAATAAAAACAAGTATTATGTATCATGGGGGGAAAAACACACAATTGGTGTTCCAAACAACTGGAAAAAAAAAAAAAAAAAAAGACAAAATAATGCTTAGCCAGAATCCTAACACCATTGGACTATTTTTCAGAAAAATCATAATGTTCCAAAAACAAATTAATATTTTAGTGGGAAGAAGTTAAAGTTGTATTTTTTCGAGAATAACCGCAGTATTATGATATTCAACAAGTGAAGAAAAGCATATTTTAACCTGATTTATGATTTGTCACAATCATTTCAGAGCTTTTAATTGGCTCATAGTTTGTCAGGATTGGTTTGTTTAATTGGCCCCCAACGATCTATTGCAATTTATTTTGCAGACCCCCAATGTCTTGCCCACGGACCACAGTTTGAGAAGCACCAACTTAGCTAACATTGGACATGTAAATTGCTATGTATATTTTGAGAGCACTAAGGATTAATCATCTTTTCCATCATCAGTCAACTTAAATCCCGTGTGTGAGATCCGAGACGTCCGCGGTGTTTTCTCAACTAGTTCCTGCTGGAGCCATTTTTTTGGGGGGGTAGAGAGTTTTTTTTACGTGTGTGGCGTCAGCTTTTTTTTTTTTTTTTGCCCAGAACGCAAGTCGCAAAAATCTTTATTTTGTTTGCCATAGCGCCACATTGCTGCCGTCACGGAAACTTTTAATTTGAGCCGCCGGTGCATTCCCGCAGAAAGACGACGCTGGCAAAATATTCCCCATCACCGTGAACATTTGTCTTGGCGTCACCTCCGTATTTAATTGCCCAAAATCCATTTTTTGGCTTGGCGGAGCCGTCAGAAAAGTCCTCGACTCATGTGGCAGCCACTCAAGTGCCAGTCCCTGTCTGCAGAACACATAATGGCCCTATTACAAACTTCATTACAAATAGATAATTAAGTCACGGGGGCAATTATCCTCACATGGATGGTTCTCAATCAAAGGGATCAAAAGAGAAAAGAGAGCTAAATATCTGAAGGCGGTAACTTACACAAGATGGCTTCTGTTGCTTGAATGCCACCTTTGATGTAATGTGTGAAAAGCTGTTAGACCATATCCATGATACTCATCTTAAATTCCGACAATCTAGTGCGCTGGTAGAATTTAGAATTTGCATTAAAAAGTGTTTTTTCACCATTTTGGTTTTCCCGATATTTTTTTTTTTAAGGGGGAGGCGGGATAAATGCTCTTTTGGTCCACCGGTGTGTTATTCCGTTGCCAAAAGTGTACATGTGTGTTTATGATCTGCACGAGCTATTGGTGCCTGTTAGTCGCACATATTCTAATCATCAGTGTCATTCCCGCAGGCTAATTGAGGCGTGTCTGCGTGATGCCATTTTGGCTCTGCAGACAAGTAATAGCTTTGTGTCTTGTAGTGTTGCCAGCAGAGTGACAAGGTATCGTGCTTCCAGTAAGACAGGGACAACAGTTTTTTGATCTTTTGTCAGCTGTTTTTAATGAGACAACATTTAAAAGTCATTTAAAATAACCTTTTTGCTATTTCCCTAAAAGGACTCAAACTCCAGAGTTGCGTTCCAGATCTTGCTACATAATAAAAGGTGGTCATTAAAGAAGGCGTCAGATATTTGTTCTCAAATTAATTACTCATTTCTTCTAATATAATTTCAGAAAACGTTTTGATTATGTGGTAGTCAATTGAGGCGATAAAGCGTTAATCTGTTCGACATGCTGTAACGCGTTGCTAGCTCTGCTAATGCTAATTCAGCCTTAATGATTAGTGTTCTTTCAAAGCGTTGCTAGCTCTGCTAATGCTAATCCAGCCTTACTGATTACTGTTCTTTCAAAGCGTCAACAAAGCCAACAAAGGCGGGAGCAGTTCACACCTCCTTTCTAATCAAGTTCATAAATCAAAGCATTGGGTGGTTTCCTACAGTCTCAGCTAACCGCATTTAGCACCTGCTGTGCTAGTGTCATTGCATAGTTTAAGTAACTATGCTTGAAGGATTATGAACAGTAAACAATTAACCGCTTGGCACTAGATTTGAACCACTAGGAGCGAAGAGTCAAAATGATTGTGTCCACTCATAATAAATCGGAATTCACTTGTAAACAAATGGTGGACATTTTCAAATGTATGCACAGGAGACGTAACATGTCCAAAATTGTTTATCAAACATGGATTTAAGTAACTGGAGTCCAACACTGAATTGTTTGAAACCCCGCTTACACTTTTACACCAAATTCCCAAACTCCCTTTCCCCCCGCGACGAGGGCGTATAAAAGCGTGCGCAGCCTCGTGGATGTTTGTTTTCGGCCCGTAATGATGTGAGCGAGCGCGGTGACGCACAAGGCCTTACCTGTTTTACGCCACGAGGGGAGGGAAAAGGTCAGTCGTACGCCCTGTTGATTTAGTCTGGCAGGAATGCGGCATCCCCGCCGATGTAAACTTACTTAGCGGTGGGTCATGAAAGCAGCGACATAGGTGGGATGTTAAGCGTGTTTGGAGGTAATTTCCACTCTTTAGCTGAGGAAATACAGGAGGTGTCGGAGACCAAACGTGGATCCAAATCAAGGTCAATTCAAACAAAGTAATGACTTGGGATGGCTTTCGTCTCGGCTTGTCTTCAAATGAACGTTTTTGCTTGCTCCTCAAGTAAGCAAGTAACTTTCCTCCGTGTCAGTCAGTGTGCAGGTGTAGCAGTAGTGAACATGCACGTGCACTTAATGTGTCTCTGACAGGAAGATCTGTCCGCTTGATTAATGCCCTCACTCAAACTGCCACCTGGAAATAATCCAACACGCTCCTTTTTTTTTTTTTGGTACCGCCCCCGTCTCTGTGCATGTGCATACCATGAGGGCCGAATAGTGTGGAGCAGATGCCACCGGCTGGGATGGGAAGGGGTGTAAGAAAAGAAAGGTGCGTGTGAACAATAGTAGTCGTGCAGCCGAGGGTGTCGGGTATCTTTAATAACACATTTGGCTCAAATTACCCAGCCGGCCTCCGACGCACGCTAACGGATCAAACGCATCCCTCACGGCGACGCCTACTCTTTTTCCTTTTACGGCTGGGTGGTCACCGTACCCCTTCCGCTTGTAGTCAAACATCTGCATTGTTACTTATTGTCAAAGCTTTGGCTTGATCCTTTTTCTGTTTTTCGGAATGAGTCTTTTGCTGTTTTAAAAGTATTGTCTTGGCAACTTGTTTGAAAGTCTTAGTTTGGTTAGCGGGAGTAAAACTGCAGAGTCAGCATATGGATGATTTAATTGTTTTAAAAATCAATCAGAGTTATTGTCAGTTAACTTCCGGGACTGTCCGTGGCGCGACTCACCTTTTGGTTACAAATTCAAAATAATTATTTTTGACTGATAAGAATGTCAACAGACTCAGATTCATAATAGCTAAACGTATTGTCACTTTTTGTTGTTTTGACTTTTATTTACATATATTTTTATATTTTATTGAAAAGGTGGGTCCATGTGAAAACATTTCTCATGACAATGGTTTTACGTCTGAGCCTTGCTTAATTTATTTTTACACTTAAAATGTGGCCTATGCGGTTTATAAAACATTTACGACCGCAACGGTTGGCGCCCGCTATGGATTATTTCCAATTTCCGCGCGACACAGTTTTGCGTTGGCGAGCGAGAACAACCGCAGGCGGACTTTTTTTTTTTTTTTTTAAACACCTCCCATCTGGCGACGTGGGGGCGAGTATTTAGCCTCTCTTCCCCTTTCCTCCCTCCTCACCCACGCCGTCAGGAAAAAGGCTGATGACAAACGTATCGGGGCGGCGTACCACCTGTGGCACACGTTCACACACATCATTAACTTGAATGTAGACCACAGATTCAAAAGGAGTGCATGTGCGCACGCGTGTGCACATGCAGGTGGATGGATGTGAAGTCTTTGAAGTGAAAACCGAGCGTGCGGCTCATGTTGACTGGTGGGAGATGCGGCAGCTTAACAAATGCCCTCGTCTTCTCATCTACTTCTGGATTCCCTGTAAAAAAAAAAAAATTTCATATTTAACATCTCAGAATTATCAGTGCATTTCTTAAAACCAAAGCTGATATATTATTGATTTTAATAATATCTCCAACAGCTATTGGTCCCACTTAGTGAGGTCTTAAATTTTTAATAAAGCAGCCTTAAAGAATAATAAGTCATGCATTAAATGTTTTCAAAGTTTGCATCAATAAAATCTTGAAGTTTTGTGCGTTTTCTGCTTGCCGTGCAACTTACCAAACATCAGAGATACTTTCTTCCCCCTTTGTCATAATTCCGCCTTATCTTTCGCTTTTTGCGACATGGTCGCTGTTTGTCGTGTGAAGTCGGCTTTGTTTGTCTGCTCTTTTTATTTGCTCCTTCAACTGTTGCGCCGCTCCCGACGGGAACTAGGTCTGCCTTCGCTTTCTACCTCTCCTGCTGCTGAATGAGCAAAAGGTGGAGAAGGCGGGCATATTTGATCAGAGTGACAGATGCTTTTGATGGAACTTTAAGATGCCATGTCTAGCGATGTTCCTCTCCTGCCCCCCCATCTTGTTTTTCTGTCACATTTGTTGTTTGGAGCGCTCCGTCTCGGCTCACAGAAAACAAAAAATCTTTTTTGCTGACACTACTGATGCAAATAGAGATTTTTGCTTATTTATGACCTTTTACATGAGATGAACACAGGAAGCTTATGTTAATGCTGACATTTTTAAGTGCAACACAAGCGATACGTGAAAGGTGGCCTGCTCTCAGTAGTGATGTTTGCTGCATGAGAGGTCTTAATTATATCAAAGAGCCCTGATTACAAAATGTCTTTCATTATTGTGACTCATCGCCATCACCCCCTCCCAAAATTTGAATAAAATGTTTTTTCTAAATCAAGCATAAACAAGATTATTTTTAAACGTTTATATTACGTTATTGTTATCAAAATTAATTAATAATTGACAATTACTATCTTCATAAAGATGTTCTAACACAGCCGGTGTACCTAATGTTGTGTCCCGTGAGTGCGTAGCGTGAGGAAAAAGCCGACTGCGGTTTTAATTTTTTTGGGTTTTTTTGTTTTGTTTTTTACAGCTCCTGGCAGTGATAAACTGTAATTTTCCGTGATTATTTTTTTTTTGGGGAGAAAAGAACATCCTCTGGCGCAAAGAATGATGGATACCTTCTTCCTTCTCACCGCATTTCCACTACAAAATGGCCGTCAAAATATTCATGTCAAATGTGCGATCGTCTGTGGTTGTGGTTCATCAAACATGTGCGAGTTACGTCATGTTTTAATAACAAAAACATCAATAATCACGATACTGTTATTGTAAATACTATTATGTGAAAATAATGTGAAATCTTTCAAAATTCCAATCTGCTCATTTTCTTTTGTCTGCTCGTCGCCTGAAAGTCTGTTCGGCAGCAAGTCAAGCATTTGACTGGCATTGTCTGAAAGACAAGACGGATCCTTCAATTGTCCGTCGGTGAGCGACGACCGTTCACGGGAACTCTTTTTTTTTTTTTCCTCCCCGTTCTCCTGAGATTTTACGCGTGATCTACGAGGCTATAAAGAAATCTAACTCGGGAGATTTAAGGCCGGTCGTATTTCACGCGCGCAATTTTAGTGTCAGCTCGCGACCGCATCCCGCCAAAGCCGCTGCCATCATACAACAGCGTGAAATGTTTGAGAGGCGCAAAGTTTGACAATGATGTTCCCGCTGGGACTCGCTGGCGTCGGAGCACAGCCGACGGGAATGTTATGAGAAAAGACACCAGCGCCGTAGCGCTACTTTTTCACCGCCCGATATGATTAACTCGTTGACTGCCGGCTGTGTTCCAAAAATTTCACGCAACTTCTTTGTTACATATACTGGTGAATCTCGCTGCACTGTTGTCATGCTGTGTAAGGAACTAATGCTAATGCTGATATTCGCCATCTCTCAGCTCAAAGGTAATCCAGAATCAGGATCAGGTCAGGATCTACCCGCGTGAACCCTGGCAAACTGAAATCGACCACTTGGTGGAAAACGTGGCTGTCGGCCATTTTCACACTTGGTCCAGACCAAACTCCCTCGTGTACTCGAGCGATGGCGTGAAAACCGGCGCTCTAGGTTGCGGAGTTCAGCGTTGCGGCGTGGCTCTCGGCCCGAATGTCATTTGTGAGATCCAAACCCTCAAAAATCTATCATCATTATTACTATTATTATTTCCTGTTTGTCAGATTTTGATTGTGACGCTTTTTCACAGGCCTTCTTCACTTTTCCATTTATCATTTCTTTCCCCTGAAGTTTTCCCAAGGCACATTTCATATGGATCCGGTTTAGGCTGCCTTTTTCTAATATGTTCTACTGTCGGGACTGTGTGTGGTATATGAAAAAAAGTATTCTCACGAAATTTCTTCATTTTATTTTAGAATATTGGACCCCTGTCAACCCTCTAGAACAGAGACATTAGCGTCCGTTCTCAATGGAAATGTCTTCCAGCTTTTACTGACTCCTTAAAATCACGCGAGAACTCTTGAATCAACAACTCTACTGCTAATATTTTACCACTATTAAAAATAATAATAGTAGCCTATTGTTCTTTCTGTCTTTTCTGGCCTTCGCTACGTGCCCTCAACCTGGACGTGCTAACCGATAGCTCCCCGGCGAAAGGCGAGAGGCGTCCCCACGGTCGCCGTATCCCCCTCGCCCGAGCCTCGTTAATCACTCGCCGTCGCATCAATCATCCCCGCTCGTGACAGAACGGCGCCGAGATCAACACGAGAGAAACAGCGGCCGATTAATCCGCTGTTAGTTTTACCTCGCCCGAAGAAACGCTAGTTCAAATAACACGAGGGCAGGGTGTCTTTGCCGATGTACTCATAATATTTGGATACTCGTGCGTGGAGAGGAAGCGGGGCCGCTCGAAGCGCACAGAGGAGCGGAAAAGGGGAGAAACGTGTCAAGCGGAATGTTGGCCCGGAACGAACGTCTGTATTGTCTTTAGCACCTTCGGAGGCTCGGCGTCCAAGAACAACGCTTCTTGTACCAGGGTTCCCCATTGCGCTCCTTGATATGCCGCATTTCCCCTCAAGCTAATCCTCGAGGAGGAGGAGGGTGGGCTCCTTGTCTGATTTATGTTGTCCATTGAGCCTTGTCATGGTCCATTGTTTGTGCCCCTCGCTATATTGCAGATGAGTCTACAGGCAAGTCTGTGTAGTACAGTAGCGTTACGGTTTTCAAGTGCCGGGCAGCTCTGAGTCCAACTGGACACTCAACGTATTTAAGAGCAAAACAAAATGTGCTGTGATAAATGCTGGTTTGGAACTGAATGTGATTGAGTGATGGAAGGGAAAAGCACACAAGACACTCTGGGCCAACAGTGTGGCAGCTCCGGGTAGATTTTGATGGCTGGTGTGGCTGAAGTGAAGTGAAGGGCTAATAATAGTATAGCGGGTGACACAAAGGCTGCATAGAGAGCGGCATGGGCCAAAACGCCTCAAGCCTGTGAAGATATTCGGTTGCATGCAAAAGCGGAAAAGTTGAAATCCCGTCTTTTAATGGAGGGGAGAGGCATGTTTCTGGCCGCCGACCCAGGCACTGTCACCCCATCCACAAACCATACCCAGAACACGTTAGTGGCTGTTTCCATGGTGAACAGGCCCAAAGATCAGAAGTGTCCTGTCCCATGTTTCAGAACGCTTTTGTCACGGTTCATTTTAGCCCACAAGTTGGCAGACCTTTGATCACAAGGGCTGCATTTGATATTTTTTTAAACAAACCCATTTTGCCATGATTCTCCGTCAAAGTGGTTTCGATTGGCAATCGCCCACCCCATTTATAAACGCAAGCCGGACTAGGATTAACCAATCCAAACCGTACTACTAACATGCCGCCCCCCCTCCTCGCATGTGTCCTTGGGAGTCTTAACTGTCTCAAGTCTCGCTGCTTTATTTTCTCTGCCAGCCCACAGAAGTTCCTCTCTGGTGCCTTACAAGTGATGTCAATTAGGGACCTCCGTGAAGGCGCGAGGCGGCAGACAGTCAGAGCAGTAAGAGCCCAGAGGAAATTGTCCTCGTACCCCCACCCGCCTCCTTGACTCCCTCGTGCCTTGCCGCCTTTTATTCGCTCACTTGCTACTACCCGCCCGCTCCGCATTTTCATCATTCGTTTTACCCTGTCGCCAACGTTAATTGTCCCAACATTAATAGTCGTCAATCGCACAGAGCAAAAGAGAAACGACTTTGCTTGAAGGTTTCTGATTAGCCTAACATCTGTGTTCATTTCCGTTAGCCTGTCTATGGCTTTCGCATTTATATTAGCATTAAACTGCCGGAGTTTCCTTTGATGAAATGAAATGATTTGACATCTTGGATAAAAAAAATAAAAAAAATGTTGAAATGAGTTTAGAACCTTCATTTAGACAAAAGTAGTGCTCTGTACTCTCTGAAGAGGTTGAGTGGAATATTAGAGACCCTTAGATGATGTCACGGCCCGTTGACAAACAATAAATACGGGCTTAGCTGTGATCCGTACCGCCATGAGGTCATCCAGAGTAAGGTTACCGGCCACCGTCATTTGTTGTCCTCGGGCAGGTCAGCCATCTCCGTTGCCAGCCTCGCTCCCAGCGCGGCCTTCTCCCGTCCTGCTTTTATCCGGCTGATTGGCTGGTTTTGGCCGCAGCCCGGACCTGGCGGGGCCGGCAGGCGTCTTCTCAAACGTGGAAACATCTCTGTTCGCCGAAAGCCTCGTCGGCGGCCTTCTCCAAGAAGCTGTAATTAAGGGTCTTGAAAAATGCACCGCTGTGAAATGGAGCCTTAATCCTCTCGTCTTTTCCCCTCCTCGATGATGACGATGGTTAAAAACAAGCCTGGCCTCTGTTGTGCTGTCGTGTACTTAGCATTTGTGTCGTGACGTGAAAACATGAATACTTTAATACTGGTTTTGATGCTAATATAAAAAAATATTCGGAGTCTTTGTAGCTCATTTTCCAACTAAATTTTTGTGTGCCTCCTGCTCCGGGCCTGGAGTTTATCTCTATTCCAGAAATAATTCCGACGACTCGCGTGCATCCGTCGGCGAAGCGTGAGCTGACATTTTGGAACGTCGGGACAAAATGAAGCATATTCCCGCCGCCTCGGGCTCGTGGAGGGGGAAATGTAACCTAATCGTTGGCTTGACCACGTGCCAGATGCGTGTCAGTGCTTTCAGTATTCCCCCCCCGCTATATCACTATGTAGGATTCCTGCTAATTTACAGGGGTAGTGGGTTACAGAAAAAAATCCCCATTTAGAGTCTTTCTAGTGCTTTTATTTTCGGACCACTTTGTGCATCAACATGCTGAGCAGAACTGTTTCCTGAAAATGACAGTAAGAGCTAGTGAGAACAGCTGCTAAACAATACTTTAAAAAATGTTTTAAATTTGTTAAAAGTATGTGGGAGTGGTGAAACTATTTTTAAAATAATTTGTTATGGTCTCTTATTGTGGAGTGTCACCTATTTGAATGGGTGGCTGTCCCTCACGCACACACCCACACAGTATGTGTTTTCCATAAGGAGCAATAAAATGTTTTCTAATCTTATTCCACCTTCAAAATGCCTGATGTTCGGCTCTTATTTTAGAAGCATCAAAGCGCTAGCTTGCAATAAAACTTGGTGGAGTTTAGTGGAAAAGCAGCAGTGGCATTACACACACAGACACAAACACACACATAGGTTTGTGTGTGTGGTGTGTTTGTGTGTGTGTGATGTGGCAGCCAGGAGACTGACTGGAGACTGATGTCTAATCAGGGGGTTGGGCAAATGAGTGAGAATGAATGAGAGCCTCTCAGAGGGCCAATGATGCCCTCTACAGTAGACACACACATACAAAGTATTACTCAGTTTACACTGTCTGTATTTTACGTTTAAGAACTGACAACGTTGTACTTTATAGTTTTTATTAAAAGAAAAAAAGTGTATTTATTTTGGGATTTAATTTGGGAAAGAAAATTAGGAATATTTTTTTCCAATGTGGCTTTTTTGCCCATCTAAAGCGTTTGAAATGTTTTAGTTCTCTAATAACCTTTTTTGAATATATTTTCAATTTAATGTATTTATTGTATGCTTTTGCCCACTAGATGGGAGCAAAATGTATGTAATATGAGTGTGTTTTCTTGTGTAAAGTACAGTAGAACTAGTACAAATATTAGTCAAACTACTATGACTAGTAGTTTACTTGTAGTAAACATATGCTTTGATTATTTCCATTTAATTTTTTTATTTTTATTGTTTTCCTCCTCATCCTAGTTAAGATGCTGAAAATTCCTCACTAAGTTACCTTTACAAATTATTAATAGCCGCTACTGAGTTTTTTTCTGTAAGTTTGCATTTCTCATTTTCTATCCACATAAAGACATATCCAGCAGCCTAATAAATTCAGGACATTTTTATTACATGGAAACACACACCTTGAACGCAACACGCGCACTTGTTTTGCCCCGTGAACGCCACACACGCGCGACTCGAGACTCTTCCGGGAACACGCGCTCACTGAGTACGCTCCGAGCACGCAAAAGGATCGAATCGCTCCTCAGTCAACGCGACACACGCGGGCATGCACACACTCGAAAGGCTTCCTGAACGCAACACACACTGTCGTCGCTCCGTGAACGCAACACACGCGCTCGGAGGACGGTGCTCTTGCGCGCTCTTATGATTTTGTTGTGGTCGTCACCGTGGCTCATGCGGGTACGTACACGCGTGTGTGGGAGGCGTAACGCCCCCTCAGTTTATACTAGCTATTTAAAAAAACACGGACGGTAACACGCGCTCCACGAAGAAGCCTCTCCGCCTCCCTCGCACGCGTGTAAAGGAGATACGGAAAAATATTTTTCTTGTTTTGCGATAGTTTGCAATGAATAATTTCATATTGAGGTGTTGTCGTTTTTTTTTTCCAAGGCATAGATCACACCTGTACATAAAAGTTTGTCTGTGACGCACCTGGAAGCCGCCTAGACGTTTTTTTAAGCCCCCCACACGTGGAAGTCCATTTGAAGTTATTTATAGCCCCACATGAGTGGTGGCTCGCGGACTTTTCAAGAAGCCACAGAGACCACCACCCTCACCACCACGACCACCCTCCTCCTCCTCCTTTTTCTCACACTCCCCACGCGTGGTTTTCCTCCTCCTGCCCGGGAGAAAGGAGGCTTTCTCACTCGCGGTGCTACCGAGGAAGGATCGCGACTTTCCTTCCCCCCACCCCCACCCCACCCCCTTCCACGTTTCTTTTTTTATTCCATTTAATAGAGTTTTAATCCAGCGCCGTTGTTTGTAATGCGCATCCCCGTAGACCCGAGCGCCAGCCGGAGGTTCAGCCCACCGTCCAGCAGCCTGCAGCCGCTTGCGGGCAAAATGACGGACGTAGGCTCCCCGGTTGCCGGCGGAGGTGGCGGAGGAGGAGGAGGCGGGCAGGCTGATGCGACCGCGGTGGTGCCCCGGTTGCGCGCCCACGAGAACCGCAGCATGGCCGAGATCATCGCCGACCATCCGGCCGAGCTGGTGCGCACCGACAGCCCGAACTTTTTGTGCTCCGTGCTTCCGTCGCACTGGCGATGTAACAAGACTCTGCCCGTCGCTTTCAAGGTGAGTCTAAATTAACATGATTTTACTTTAAAAAAATATATATTAAAACATTGTAAAAGGAGAAAACTCTTTTGTGTCCCGCGTTATCAAACACATTTTAAAGGACCCGAGGACACGTACTGCTTAATATTTTGTCATTTAAACGCGGAAACCAATTTTGCTTAATAAAATGTCACTAATAAGAAATATTATTGATTTCTTAATGATAAAAGTAATTGTACTTGTCATTTTGGCACAAAAGTATAAAATGGGGAGAGAATGCCAATAATGTCATTTCAAGCATAAATAAAAAATGAAACTGTTATGTTGTTTTTAGTTATAAACTCATTTAAAACTTATTGCTGGTGTTTTTTTTTTTATACATATATGAAAGGGTCTTTTCAAAGATATAAGACGGATCAAACAATGTCAGTGTGTTCAAATGTGTTTCTTGGCTGCTCTTTTTTTGAACAAGCCCTTTTATTGCTGTCTGGTAGTTTTAGCAGCTGCTGGGGCCTTTTTTGTTATCTCCTTCCAGGAATCTTAACGAGAATCTTTGTGAAGCTTTTTTGCTGTTATGAAATTAAAGCACACTTTGAAGGGATTTTGATGTGTCTCAAAAGATGTGCTTGCTGTATAATTATGCTTGTCAGAGAGTTGGCATGTTGCCATATTTTGTGTTTTGAAAGCACGTAGCAATCGATGCAGATTAAAAGAAAAGTTTCAGTTTTGGTATTCCTTTTGATTTAATTTGTCAGCAAATAATATTTATTGTTGTTTGGCTTTGAGATTTGCACTCAAGTTAATTGCATGAGCATTTGTAAGTGAAATGTTTTCATACCAGTTCCTCTTTATGGATTGCATAAAAAATGACACAAAATCAGAAGTTAATGGTTTAGATTTTTTATTTAATTGAGGGTGTGGCAACTGTTAGCATACTGAAAGGGGTGCGTTTAAGCCTGAATAATGAAAGAAAGAGAACCTAGAAAGTTGACCTCTTATTAGTTTTAAAAATAGAAGTGTTTTTTTTTTTTAGATTTAAGTTATTTTTAAATTATTTAAGTGTCTTTACTTTGAAGAAAAACATTAGAAAATTGTTTCATATCTAGTATACAATTGTTGAAAGATTTTTTTAAATACTTTAAGAGTAAGTTAAAATAGTTAGAATACTTTAATTTAAATATGATTAGACCAGAGTTGGGGACTTTCTTCACCTCTTCATCTTGTTTTTTCATACTGTATATATGATTTTGAGTCAGCTTGTGGCTTTGCCGCCAGGTGGTGGCGCTAGGGGACATAACGGACGGCACTGTGGTGACGGTAATGGCGGGCAACGACGAGAACTATTCGGCCGAGCTGCGCAACGCTTCGGGCGTGATGAAGAACCAGGTGGCGCGCTTCAACGACCTGCGCTTCGTAGGCCGCAGTGGCAGAGGTAAAGACACACAAAAACCACCTGTCGTAAATTTTCTTTCAAAAATAATTCCAACAAGAGAAGCCTCCACCACTTGTGTCATTGCCCCTTTGGTTCGAGGCGGCCCAGTTATCAAAGTGTTTGGCCTGTTGCCGCGGAAACCCATGTCACAGAATCTGGCGACAGGAAGTGACATAGGAGCCCGGAGGCGAGAGATCAGACTACGAGGTGTCTGAAATGAATACCCGGCCGACGGTGACGAGGCAGGACGTCGATGTCGATGACACATCGGGGCCGCGGCGGCCACGATTGATAGCGCAGGTAGCCTAGCGTAAGTGGATACTGTTGATAGCATCATTAGACTTGATCGAGTGGCAGTCTAACCTCAAAAGAGAGATGCGTTAGTTTCGGGATACCGCTTTGACCTTGGTCAGAAACTAAGGAACCTGACGATAACCGATGCAAGCACTGAGACATAAATTCAAGGAAGATTCACTATGTTTATAGATAAAACTCTCACTAACATGCAAAGGAAGCAGTCGGAAGTTGATCCAGCGGAAGTGTCCACTTGATCACGACGCACACCTGTCGCATGCGGATTCATGTTTACAGTCGTCGTTGCAGACGCCCACGCATGGACAGCTGCTGCGATGAGTCGCCGCATTTAACCTCTCGGCTCGCCCCCGCTTCCTGTAACCCCCACCCGGCCATGGTCGTCTCCACGGTTACATGATGCATACCTTTTCAAGTCTTCATGGCGCTGCTGACCTGGTGCCTGTGTGTGATTCACAGCATTCCTGGTGCTGACACACACTACCACGCAAGTTGGAACGCAAAATAGTTTTACGCCCCCACCAAAAGACTGCTAGCTAAATGCTAACATAATTTAAAAAATGCTGCTCCTTAAACAACTGCTCCTTATAAAAATCTAAATAATGACTGAAAGGCTCGCAAATATCAAAATGCGCGTGTTCACTGGTGAAAGAGAGGAAGTGCCAATTAAAAGAGCCCACTCACTCTTGGAAAGAGGCCACATAAGGCCATAGTGTGTCCTCTAGTCGAGAGGCCCTCACACAAGCAGGCGTTGTCCACCATGACTCCTCCGCCTAAGCTCCTCACGCCCAGTTTGTATTGAATGCGGCGCGTTGTCCCTGCAGCGCATGGCGTGTCAACTTTGCTGATGATGACCATGATGTCGTTTTGATGTCGCTGCAGGCAAAAGCTTCACGCTGACCATCACCGTGTTCACCAACCCGCCGCAAGTCGCCACTTACCACCGAGCCATCAAGGTTACAGTGGACGGACCACGAGAGCCCAGGCGTGAGTACACGTGCCTCCACATACAAATCACAGGCTAACAGTAAGCATCCGTGCTATTATACTAAAAATACATTGCAAAAAGGCTAAAGGTTGACTTGACCCTGACCCAAACGAAATGAACCGCAACATAGCGGGGGAATACTTTGTCGCGCTTTTCCCACACTAGCTCACTCTAGGCCAAGACAGTGAGGCGGCATATTTCTAAAAGGCCATACCGGCTAGCAAGAATGCTAGCATCAGCTCCTTTTAATAGGCTGAATAAAAACAACTGAGGAAGAAGTTGGGGGGGCGGAGGGGGGGGGGGGGGTGAAACTTTACTATAGTTGAGCCGTCAGTGCCAGCTGGTCTGGCACACAGCTGTTAGCCTCCGCCTTGGGGAATTCACCAAGAAAATGAAGAAAAAAAATCATTACTGATGTGACAAACAAGTCTCACATGTGGCACCGGGACATAGCGGAGCCGGCAGACGCTCGTGTTAGCAAACGATGTCGTTCTTGCCGCTAGGAAAGCTGCTAGCGGCTGCCAAGAACACACTCACTCGCGCACACACACGCACCCTTTGCTCGCTGTGTTTGATCAAAAGCATTTCCTGTGCATCTGCTGCTGCGCGTCACATGACTTTTTTTAGGCCGCTGTTTGGTGGCCAACAGATCAGACTCCACTATAACTAATTTATGTCAAGAAAGCTTTGTAAAATAGTGATGAAAGGTACCAAAATAAGGCAGCCCATACGTATTTGCACTAGACAGTACGGGTTGAGTTCAATTCAGGTTGCAGAGTCGCAGAGATCCTGAAAGTCTTAAAAGGCTTTGAATCCATGTATCTAAAAACAAGGCATCCATTGGCAATAAAATGTCCACATAGATATAATGCACATTACTTCAAAGCATTTTCTTCTCATTAATTTTAGATTTTCATGCGTCCGTGCGTGTGTGTGTGACACATGTTGTAGGAGTGTGTGATTGTATGTTAATGGTGTCATTAGCAGAGTACAGGCACAGTACAACTAATAGGCCTCATTAAATGTCATTTGCAGCTAATAGTTGGCGGGGAGTGGCCATGCGCAGGCCCAAGTGCGCTAATGTGTGTGTTTGCCTCCGAAAATGGTAGCAAAATGCGCACATTTCCTTTAGACAAATCTTCAGTTGGTCAATCAAATTGATGGTACGCTCACACGAGAGGTGACACACAACATTGTGGTGTCACACAAAGTTAGCTTTGTGGCTAAGCGTGCCTGTGTGTTTTGTGGAGGTCAGAGTGTTAACAAGTCTGGTGAGCAGGCAGTGGTTCTGCAGACCATATTAGCGGTTACTTACTAACCCTACACAGACACACGTGCGCACGCACACACACACACACACACACACACACACACACACACACACACACACACACAGCGAGGCATTCAAATCCACTTATCTACTGTCTATAATGTGACATAATGACTCGACAATTTTATGGCAATAACTGCTGTATTTCCTCAAATGGTGACCCCAAAATTTGACATTATTATTATTATTATTATTATTATTATTATTATTATTATTATTATATAATGGGAGTCACCAGTCAACTAAAAACCAAGAGTAATGAAATAAGGGAGTAGGTTGAGAAAGGAGGCAAATAAGAAATACAAAAAGGAACCTTCAGACTTTTCCAGAGGCAACCAGTCAGTTGTGTGAAGTTCCTTGAAGATGTGCCAAGCGACTGAATCAGAGTGAGTGAGTGAGTGAGTGAGTGAGTGAGTGAGTGAGTGAGTGAGTGAGTGAGTGAGTGAGTGAGTGAGTGAGTGAGTGAGTGAGTGAGTGAGTGAGTCATTCAGCGGGCGGCAGAAAACGTGAGGAAAATAAATCGCTGCTCTCCCGTTCTGAATCATCTCTAATGTGTTGGTGCGTGAAATCATAGTATCGCTTTGGGGAGCTGTGCTGGACGTCTATATACATAAGTGTATAGAGTGTGTGTGTGTGTGTGTGCGCGTGCGTTTTCCCTTCCCTGGCTGGACCACACAGACGTCTGGCAGCGTTCCACCGCAGTCAGCACGGCTCCTTTTCACTCGCTTTTTCCTTTTCCTCTTTTTTCCCCCCTCCTCTTCTCTTTCCCACTTCTCCCCCCTCCATCTCTGGTTTTATCATCTGCCCTCATTTCTTCCAATCCCTCTTCCCTTGATACCAGACCCCCACGGCGGACGGGCGCCTGGCTGTCACCCGGCCTCCGAGCCAGCCTAACTCCCCACTTTTTTCCCCTCTGGTAGTCATCCACTGGAATAATTCATGACGTCAAGAAAATAAAAATGGTCGTTGTGAGGCTGCAGAAATTAAAGTAAAAGTCAATTCATTCATGGATGATTAACATCAAACACATGTGGAGTGATGCCGTAGTCTGCCACAAAACACGCTTTCATCTGATGCAAAAAGAGGTACAGAAAAAGGCAATAGTGAAAAATGTGATGATAACCATAGAACTGAAATGACTGGAAGATCAGTGAGTCATGTTTCAACCGGTACATTTTGAGCCTGACGGGTTAAAAATTATTTTTGATTCAACCTAGACAAAGCCCGGCTTTTTTCCCCAACTCTCAAGGCTAAGCAATGCTAAGCTAAAATAAAATTTGCCATTCTGTGTTCCTGTAAGGCGACGTTAGACCCCATAAATCAAGTGGAAAAGCCGCAAGTCTTACCGCTTGACATTATTTTGCTCAATTCTGGACAAAGCCAGGCTTGTTTTTGCGGCTCCCATGTCTGAGCTGTGCTAAGCTAAGCTAGCTTCGGCATCTTGTGTTCTCAAATGCCTTCAAGCAGCGTGTAAAACTAGACCAGCTGTCTACATGCATAAAAGAACTCTAGTTAAAGACATCACACCACTGTTTGTCTCTCTCATAGTTTTCACGTGAATTCGGCAGCATGGAGTCATGTGTGAAGCTAAAGGATTTCCGTCTTAAAAATAAATCATAAATCAGTGGTGAGGTTGCAACAACGTTAGCCTAGCTTAGCATAAATCAAGGTAAAACCCACAAGTCTCTGTTTAAAATTTATTTTGCTTGATTCTACACAAATCCAGGCTTGTTTTTCCAACTGGTTTGAATAATGTATCTAAGCACTGCTCAGGTACTTTTTGAAGTCTTGTTTCTCAAAGGCGCCGTTAGCCTAGCTTAGCATAAATCAAGACAAAACCGCAACTACATCCACTTCACATTTATTTTCCTTGATTCTGGACAAAGCCAGCCTTGTTTTTCCAACTCTCAAGGCTGTGATCAGCAAAGATAAAAAAAGGTTTAAACCATAAAAACAGGGTGATCCAATCTTAGCCTTGCTTATCATATTAAGAGAAATGCCACAATTCTCGGTTTGACATTATTTTGCTCAATTCTGGACAAAGTTGTGATGATTTTTTTTTAGTCTCAAAGCTGAGCAAAGCTAAGTTAGTGCCGGCAGCAGAGCATAACGGGCTGTCACCGCAAATCCCCGACACGAATGGTTGCCTTGTCTATGAAAGGGAAACCACCTCCATTAATTATCATCACACAGCTTCTTTATTCTCCCTGCCTGCTTTTCTTTTGATCAGATTAGCCCAGCACGCCACATAGCCTCACTTGGAAGAATAATAATAAGTCCTCTTGGATCCCTGTTCTTCCGACTACTTGGTAGCGAGCGTTTGCATGTGCGGCCACGGAGCGGTCGCACATCTGGTGCGAATGTGTCCTAGCTTCCAGGGAAGGAAGTGGCAGTGAGGGCGCTATCGCTAATCTGTACTGCCGCTTTGCAGCGGTGGGAAGTAACCAAGCACAAGCACTTTGTGTCTGTACACGAGTAGATTTTAAGTCGGATTTATTTTTCAAATGACTTTTTGCTTTTACTTCCCACAATATTGCATTGTTACCATATGGAGTTATGTTGACGTGAGTTGAGGAACTTCGTTTAGAGCGAAGGCATCCTTTGCTGCCATCTTCTGTCAGTTACAGGAAATTGCAGTACATTTGACCATTTCCATTATGCGCAAATGTACTTGGCCCTGAGAGACCACAAGTTGGGGTTCACTTTCTATTCATTTTTTACCTTGCATTTTTAGCCTTGTACAGAGTGTGGCTACTTTAGCCATCTCTGCTGCTGCTGATGATGATGACGGGAATGTCGGGGACTTTCCCCAACGGTGGGTGAAATCATCCAGCCCCTTTTCCTGCTTCTTTTGAAACACCCCGGGCTCATTGCTCAGCAGCCTTACCAGAGTTCCGATAAAACAGCCGAGACACAAGCTTGGCTCCGGCAGTGTACAAGGCGTAATCAATCCCTGCAGTAGACGGAAAAAAAAACCACTTTCTGTGAAGTCATGAAAAGTGTGTAATTGCGCTCAATCAAATGTTTCAGGTGGTGGAAGTCCACCCAACAAGAAAGGATGAATAAAGTACAGATCCAAATTCTGTACTTAAGTAAAGGTAAAAAAAAAAACACTGAGATCCATTAATTGTTAGTCACATGGCGTCAACGTTGTTATTCAAAAAAGATAACTTGCTAGCATTCATGAAGAAGCCCCCGCGGCCACAATGTGAGACATGTGATGGGGGCAGTGTGACGAGAAGTGGTCGGAGGATGTTTGGATTATGCAATTTCTTGTGACTTAACTTCCGGGACTTTCTTTTCAAATGAAAGGCCTTAATTATCTGTAACGCTTACATAAACACAATGCAGTAATCATCGTGGATTGACTCAGAAAGTACAGATTTGATTTGTAAATGGGCTACTTGGGCTGTGGCATTTTTTCATTGATTGATTTAATTATCGCTCCGCGTCGCTCGACCTGGTTAGGTGACGTCCTCTCCGTAAGCAGGTTCATCTGGATTGTCAGTGACGCTGCCGATTGTTAGCGGGCCAGCTGGAGCGTTGCCAAAGCGCGGTGGGAATGCCGCCGTCGTCTGGTACATAACTGCGCAGCTTCAAATGAAAAAAAAAATAAAATCAATGTCCTTGCCAGTGTGTCCACATCTGAGAGATAATCTTAAAATAAGACCCAGACTTTTGAGGCCCATTATGAGAGCGTGTTGTAGAGCTAAAAAGTCACGCCTCTGAGAAGTGTGACAAAGGGGTGTCAGAATTTTGCCAGAGGAATGCAGGAAGAGAGCAAGGCGAGAATATTTTTGGCAGGACATGCGACTCCTGTAGAGATAATGGCGGCATGGCGTGAGAAACTCTGTTTACCTGACGAACAGGCCTGGGCTTAACGAGTGTACGGCTTCCTCTCGCAGTCGGGAGGACTTGGAGTCTCTCGCGCTTTAACTGGATTTTCAGAATACCTTTCTGGGTCAGTTCATCATTTGTCATAAAAACGTAAAGATTAAGTTTAGCTAACATTTGAACTAGCCTTCGAGTGTGAAAAAGAAGTCAACCACGTTGGTCCTCTTAATTCACAATTAGCTCATTTGACCTCCATTTAAGTCACGATTCACAAACACTGCGTTGCGTCCTCAGGGCATCGTCAGAAGCTGGAGGACCCTCCAAAGTCAGGCCTGTTTTCGGACCGCCTGAGCGAGCTGGAGAGGATGAGGGTCCGTGTGGCGGTGCCCGCCCAGGCCCAGCGACCGGCGCTCAACGCCGCGCCCAACTCGTTCACGGCGCAGGGACAGACGCAAATCACCGGTAACATTCCAAATATGCACATTTTTATTAAATTTGGTTAATTCAATTCATCATACATTAAAATCTGTCGTAGAATATAATTTTCAAATCACAAGGACCTTGAAAATATAACTACCTACTAAATCGCAATCACTATATCGAGGGGACTTTTAAAACACCAAACGATTGAGCACAAAAGTTTTCTCGCCTCACTTCAGCTCGTTTACATGCTGCTATTTTTTTTTTATAAAGCAAACAGGAAGTTGTTCTCCTGGAAGGTGAACACTCCAAAGGATTCAAACCGGGTCCTCCACATACACTAATAATGCAATTGTTTTGTCACTGTTGTTTCTTCCTCCGCACCCGATCAGACCCGCGTCAGTCTCAGTCGTCGCCGCCGTGGTCGTACGATCAGACGTATCCGTCCTACCTGAGTCCCATGGCGTCCCCCTCCGTGCACTCCACCGCCCCGCTCTCCTCCAGCAGAGGCACGGGCCTGCCTTCCATCAACGATGTGCCCAGACGCTTGCCAGGTTAGGATCACGCATCAACTCAGCACCACTTAGTTATGTCTTCAGATAAGAATAGAATACCCAATAATACAAAAAGAAACATACCATAATTATTAGAAAATAAAGAATTCAACAATTTATGCCACATTTATTAGACTGGGGCACATCAACAAAGTGTCTGTTCTGCACTCACTCAAATCGCATTGTGCAAAATTGCTGGCCTGATTGTGTCTGGCTCACAGTTTGTACGCTCCCAAAAAAACTAAAGCACTCCGTTTGAAGTCCCAACTTGCCGCCCGCCAGACACGTTTTCTCTCTGTACACCTGTTGACTCACTGCCATGTTTCAAAGGCAGTCAGCGGCCTTGATGACTTTGGACTTTCCCCTAGTCGGCTTTCATTTTGTTACTTTGTTGTCATTCGCATGAGGTGCCAGGTTCAACCAAATTAATAGTTACCTCTCAATGTCAAATTTAAAAAAACAAACACATAACACACCAAAATCTTGTCACACTCACCACATACTGCACTTCAAACTCATGACCTAACACACCCACCAGCGAACATGTTGACACTTGGACGTAATGCAAGCTGAGTCCACAAATGTGATACGGACACTTACTGGTAGCTGACAATATTCCGGTTACACTCCTTAAATATGCAAAGATGCATAAAACAAAATATTATGCAAATTTTCGCTGTACGTATATAATTCATTTTAATTGGTAATGATACACGAAATTGAGATACATTACATACAATTTAGATATGTGTAGTATATATTACAGGCATAAAGACAAAATTATGTAAATATGACGAATGAAGAGGAATGTGCAAAACATGCTACCTCAACTCACATTCCTTCTTGAATTTAATAAGAATAAATTGGGGGTTGCTTTCTAATTAGCATCATATGCTACGTGACGCTAACTTTCATGTAAACACGCTGAGCCCCTCCCTGTCCCTCCACGAGGCTTCCGCCCCCTCATCTTCCTTTCGCAGCAGACGTGGTGACAGGGAAGACGCCTCGTGATTTATGATAAGCGCGCCTTGGCTGGACTAAACCACTGCGGGAGACAAATGGGGACCGAGCGGGGGTGTATGGTACGGGGGTACGGAGAAGACCTCCCATTCTCCATAAACTCTGCACCCAGTGCCGTGCTCGCCACAGCTAGTTAGTGGTTTCGGGGGGTACTTTTTATTTTGGGGGATGTAGCGCGCGCACACACACACATGCACACACACTCGCCGGAGCCGACGGGAGGCGAGCGTCGGAGCCACATCAGAGCCGGGGTCCGCCTCATTATGAATCTCATGGAAACTGTTTCTTGCACAAAGTGTTTCCACATGTGCTCCCCCCCACACACACACACACGTAAATTTGCGTAAACATGCAAACGCTTTGTCAGCGCCGGCCGGCGAGACAGAAGATGATGAATAAAACAATACAGGCATTTTTAGTCAGATTTATTCCACCCAAAGGAAAACACGCCAATAGAAAAGGGGGGAAAAAAAGGAATTTCTTGCAATCGTTGAAGCGTTTTTGTTCTTTTGATGGCCTTGTTAAGGTAAAAAGAAATGGGGGATTTTTTAACATCATTATCTTTGTCTTATGTTGTAAACGTGGTCTTTTTTTCAGGTTCTTCGGACCTGAGCCCGTTCCCGGGGCAGTTTGAGCGCCAATTCCCGGGCTTGTCCTCCCTGACGGAGAGTCGCTACAGCGGTCCTCGCATGCACTACCCGGCCACCTTCACCTACACGCCGCCCGTCACCTCCGCCATGTCGTTGGGGGGCGCCCACTACCACACCTACCTTCCGCCACCATACCCGGGCTCCACGCAGAACCAGAGCGGACCCTTCCAGACCAGCAGCACCCCTTACCTGTACTACGGCGCCTCGTCCGGGTCCTACCAGATCTCCATGGTGTCGGGCGGGGGCGGCGGCGAGCGCTCGCCCTCGCGCGTGGCCCCCCCGCCCTGCACCAGCGCCTCCACGGGGACTTCGCTGGTCAACCCCAACCTGCCCAGCCAAGCGGATGGCGGCGTGGACGCGGGAGACGGTAGCCACAGCAATTCGCCCACCGTCCTAAACACGGGCGGGCGCATGGATGAGGCTGTGTGGAGGCCCTACTGAACACCTGACTGAAAAGGGATTTCTTTTGTTTAAAGCAGCTCATCCTAACTTGTGTGGACTTGTCTTCCTGGAATGTTTGGACCAAAGCGCTCAAAGCAGCAATAAGAAGCACATCTTTCCTAACAGACTTTTTTTTGTATCTCTTTAATACCAATGGACAGGAGGCACAAACAAAAAAGAACAAAATAATAATGTTTACACTACCACATTGAAGTCTGAATTTAACCAGCATAAATTTGTATATTTTGAAGGGGCAACTTTATCAGCAACATTTTTCCCTTAAAAAATTTCTTGAACATTTTGAAATATTTTGACTTTTCCTCAAATCTCCAGTTTTGTTCTGGTAAGATTCCGGCGTTGATGTGGTAGCGTAATTGTTTATCTTTGCTTTTACGTCTTTCATCCTGATTGTTCCTTTAATGCTTTGTTTTGCATTAGGCATGTTTTTTGTTTTTTTTTCTATACGACAATACAGAGACGCACTGAGCAGCGAGACTTATTTAAACGTGTATATTACAGGGCGTTCTGCTTCCTGTTTAACTTATGAAGCCATAACTTATGTATTATTGTATTTTTGAAACTTGACTCATCCCAGTACTTTTGCTGCGTCTTTATGACTCAATTTTTCAACACGGCGACAACAAAATACAATTTTGTACGACAACCAAGATTCAGACAATCAGTGAAATTCCAATAAAAGAGCTCAGGATCCAAAGATTTTGTTGTTTGATACGTGACCACTTTAAGAAAGTTGGTCAGGGTGTTTGACACTCGCGTTGGTTCTTTTAAGAATTCTTTTCTTTGTCATGTTGACGCCATCTTGACTTAAGTAAAAGCACTTAATGGTTACAAAAGTTGTATGATGTCATCCTGTTGCCTGATTGGCTGTTAGTAGTCAGCAATTATGTGCATACATTTATTTTCAACATTGTCAGAGGATTCATTTTTAACATTTGAATTCTATTCTCCATCAATTCCAAAGGTACATTTTTGTAAACTTTTGTACAATACCAAAAATAGTGCAATTTTGTACAAAACACACTTTTCTAAGAGGCCTTTTCTCACATTCACTTTGTAGGATTTTGTACAAAACTGATGGTTTAAATAGTTTCAACAAAATACAATTGGGAAATTATGATGTGGTGCACAAAAATTGCAGATGAAGTTTTCTGAGCGCTATGTCCGCTGTCTTTCGTTGTACAGCTTTTCCTTTGTATTAAATATGAAAAAATTAAGTTTTATTTTTCTATTGCTTATTTTGACATTTGGAATTAGTTTCTTGTGTAGATAAGTGTATGTCTACATGTATGTGTATATAATATACAATACACATATATTTACACAGACACATTCATACATGTACACTATAACTTTTTTGGTATTCTAAATTTTCTTACATTTTATTTTATTTAAATTACCATTTTTTTATTCTTCTAGAATTTATTTTTTAGATGTACTTAAAATATAGTTTTAAAAGTTTATTTTAATTTAATTTATTTATTTTTTACTTTTTTTTAAATTGGCAAATCAATCCACTTGAGCTTTTTTTGTAGGATTACCTACTAAATTGAGAAATGAAAAGAAAAATTAACCGGTTTTAATTTTTTTTTAAGATTTTTAATATTTTAAAAAAGAAGACATCTGTTTTTAGTTCATCAATCATCATGGACAATGTTTTGCACTATCAGCACTACCACAAACTTTGGCACAAAATGAGATGCAGACGTCAATGTTGGGCATTTGGTTGTCATCAGATCTTTTATTTAGTGGGCGCTAATATAATAAAGTCATTCAGGTGGATTTTATTTTTGAAGGGTTGCATGCAGAGCAAATCAAATATTCCACACACATACACGCATGACATTCCCACTGCTTCAGCCTGAAAAGTCAAAGTATTTATGTTGTAACTGGAGAAAGCAAATAAAAAGCTTTTAGATGATTTGATGGATTTTAATGACATGGTTTTTTTGCACTGTCTCCCAGATAACGACCAACATCTGGACTGATCTTTTCCAACTTTTTGTGTGTGCGTGCGTGTGTGCGTGCGTGTGCCTGTGTGTGCGCGTGTGTGTTTTTATCCCATGTGTGTTGCTTGTTGATGTGTGACATTTTAGGATTTAGAAGAATTCAAATCTGGAATTAATTGGATGGCTTTTATTTCTCAGGACATTAACAGGGCATATTTGACAAATAAGGTCATCAAGTGATTCCTGACCCAGAGCCCTGACTGATAGGGAACTAGTACCGTATTTTTTGTCGAGTGCCGAGGAACACTATTGGTCAGTATTTGCATGGGAATTCGATTGGCCGAGAAAATGCACGAACTCTTGCAACGGTGCTGCGTGTGCTGTATCTTTAATAGCTATGCGGGGTGTGCGCATGCGTCGTGTGGTGGCAAGCGGGTTCGTCAAACTTTCAACCCGGTAGTGTGTTACTCACCTGTGCACGACTGCGGTTTAAATACTGCCGTTATTTTGCACGGCACGGCGGATTATACCCTTGGCCACAATGCACAGCGAGTTCCTGGTCAAGGTAAGCCATTGTAAACTTTTTGGCGTGAGTCGTTGTGCAATAGCGTGTTGTGTGTTGTGGTGTGTACGTGTGCTCTTGCATTTGATGTGCGTGTCATACCAAATAGGTTTTTAGCACTTACCATTTTGTGTGCATGTTCTTGTCCGCAAATGAGTATTTTTTTAAAGCTACAATTTTCTATTTTATGGCTACAAATAAGTGTTTTGCACTTATGGGATCCATAATTAGTATTTTGCAACCACAAATTAGCGTTTTGTGCTCAGGTCGCAACTGTATCGACTCAATTGATATTTTTAAGGTTCTGTTTGACTAAACGAGGAATATTTCCACTTTTCCTCATCTGTCTGTCATCGTACAGTAGTTATTCTTTGGGATCGTCACTATGTCTGAGCGCGAGTTGTCTTTGGATGATAGTGGTGGCGACAATTTGGGGTCTGGGTGGCGGGGGCGGTTTAGATGGGCGGCGCTCATCCAGACTCCTGCCGCCGTCAGTGGCGTTCCAGAGACGGGAGCAGAGACACGGACACGCCGGGAAGCTGTTTTACATTATTCCCAGACATTATAGAGCCAATCTAAGTGTGTTCACATGAGTTGGGAAAAAAAGGGGTTGGGGGGGGTTAAGCTTCACCATCCGTGTGAGTGTGTGCGTGTGTCTATGTGTGTGTTTTTTTAGAAGGTGCATGTCAAGAACATTCTTGGGATTTCCATGAATTTAAATTATTGTGAAAGGGGAAAAAAGAGAAGGGGGGGGGGGGGGGGATCACACTGGTTGTACTTTGACATTCCCGGCGTTGTGCAATTACAATGATGAAGTTAAAACAAGCCAGACGCCCAAAGACATTTGCATCAGTTGACTATGTGAAAAGTACACAAGGAGCTCTCAGAAAGGCGTGTGATCATGTCATTCCATAAGTCCCTATATTGTGAAAATAAATCTGTCATGTAAATTTGACACACCACAGAGAAAAGTGTTGCTAACAACCCTGCCAAATTTGAATGATTAAAGAAAACAACTTTACCAAGTAAATCAAACGAAGCTTCATAGTTGTGATAGATCGGTCATTCTTTTTGCTCTCAAACGTTGTGGGTGCAACCACGCCCCGCCGTCAATCAATTGTCAATTTGCGCGCATATGTCATTCAAAAAGCAGAAAAAGTCCTGGTGAAGAACAGTTTTATAGCTGAAAGCCACTCGGGTATCTCTGATAAGAGCCTTACCAAAGAGTCATCTTAATTTAAACTGAGTCAAGAGCAAGTGTGTACTTTGGCGCCCCCTAACGGCCATTGAAAAGTGTGACTTGGATGAGGGGGGGCGCCCACCCATGCGGCCCTACCCGGAGCCAAAGGCAGTCTAGCTTGTCCTTATTAAGTTAGTGCCGCTCCAACACATTTTTGCCTCTGCATGCTAAATGAATGCCAGATCCCAGCCCGTCCCCAATTGCTGGTCCCGCCCAGCACACCAACGCCTCCCATACCCCCCCCCCCCCCCAAGTGGGCCCCCAAACCTAACCCAATTTATAAAAGTGACTTGTCTTTGCTGACCCAATATGAGAAAATGATGAACTGGCGGGGAAAGTGCATCCAGGCAGCCGGCCAGAACCTTGCAGAAAGCCAGAAGTCATTCTTCAAGGCATGAAAGTGCCCCCCCCCCTTCCAGCCCCCTCTTGGAACCGCTTTTGGGGGTCCGCAAGCAAGTCTCCGTGTTCTTTTATTTCCTGAAACACCAGCGACAAAACAGACAAGAGAATGCAATTTCTCTAGAACTTGCATGTGAATGCTGAAAAGCTCAAGCTGAACTGAAATTCCAATCCTGGTACTGCTTATTGGGGTCTATGAAAACAAAGCAAATCGTGCTTATTAACTCAAATTCTTCATATATGTCATAACATCTGTCAGATCAGATCTGTCGCCCAAACATGAAAGCAACGGCGTCCATTTTCAAAGTGCCAGGACCATGGACAGCGACCAGGTGTGCAAACAAAGGGCTCCTTTGTGAGCAGCCCCCACGCCCACGTTACTGTTTGGAATTAGACATCATCCCGACTGTCAGACCCAGGCGGGTACGCAATGCGAGGCGGACTGAAGCCGCGTGCCAGAACTTTATGCTGAACAGGCCAAAGGCACCCCCCCCCCCTTACACACACACACACACGCACACTTTCTGACTTTTTTTTTTTTTTTTTAAAGACGCTGTTAATGAGTGTAGCAAAAAGAAGCATAAAAGAAAGTCAACTATACAAAATTGCCATTTGTGTCTTTTTTGTACTTCGTATTGGTATTTGTTTCGTCCCACCGCAGCTAATTAGCAAGCCGCGAAGAAACGCCAGGCAGGCGGGCGGCCCGCGTTTATTTTCTCTGGCATCAAGTCAGAGCGCCTTTTCTTCAAGCGAGGAAAACTGGAGACGACTCGCGTGGCGGCGCTTCTCGGCTTTTCCGAGACGGGATGGCGTTGGAGCTCTGGCACGGAAGCCTCTTCCATTTGTAGCCGTCCTGCGTCAGCCAAAGGATGGGATTTTATTTGCAGAGTCACCGTTAAAGTGCAGTACCTTCACCTTAAATGTTCCAAACCGCAGCGCGTGCTAGAAACTCCTTCGAGGCACGGCACATCTTCGACTTTATAGGCTCGAGCGAATAAAAACTCTTTGCAGTTTGTTAAAGCAAAAACTAAGCATGAGGAGACAAAACAAGTGAAGTTTAATGACAACCAAGAGGAACTTTGACGTTGACGGCTCGTAGGCGCGCCATCCCGTGGGAAGACGAGGCGCAGCGGGAGCTCAATAATAAACATGAGAGTCGGGCGAGACGTCCACAGGCGTGGGGATAAATAAATCTCACCGCCTCGACGCCTGTGAGTCAAAGCTTTGCAGCACATGTGAAAGGGAGCTTTGTGTCATGAGGAATAAATAGCTCACAGACAGCAGGAGCGGGACCATCCGTCACATCTGAGTGCATTTGAGCATCCTTAAACTAATAAATCTCTGCAGGGCTGAGAGAAAAAAGGAAGGTTTTGGTAGTTAAGAGGCTACTTGGCGAGCCTCTTGGCCACGTCCTTGTAGGCAATCTCGATCTCGGCATCGGCGGCGCACGTGTTGTTGAACTCGTCGCGGGCGGCAGCGTTCTTCAGGTAGCGCCAGATACCCGTCATGTCCGAGGGGATGTCGTAGTTACGGTACTTCTTGGCCACCACCTGCAAGACACAAATGGGAAAGTTTTGCATACCAAAATGGTAGATTTTAGGCATGGCTTCTTGAGACTTTTTGTGGGCCTTCTGATAATTGGCATGCCCATGAAATGTCATGATGCTTGGTGAAACTAGCATCAGGAGCTGATTATTGTTATTATTTTTATTTTTTTTATCTACCTTGACAATGTGCAGTTTGGGCAGCAGGTTGCAGTCAGCCAATGTCAGCTCATTTCCGTCCAGGAAGTTTCTTCTGGACTCCTTTTCCTCCTCTCTACTGTTAGCATCGATCTCGTCAGGCAGGGGACTGTTCAGATAGTCGTCCAGTTTCTGTAGGGCCCTTGTCAGACCTTGCCCTAGCGCTAAAAGCATGCAAAGTACTGTTCTCATAATGTCCACTAGATGGTAGCAAAGTATTCCGTAAGATGCAAACAGTGGAGTCTGCTGCCCTCTACTGATAAATGTCATCATTTCACCCTATCTTGACTTATTTTTTATTAACATTATCATTATTTCCCAAACATTTTAATGAATTATTTAATTAAATTATAAACTCAATCATTTCACAATTTCCCCCCAAAAAATTTAATACAACAATGGCATTATAATTTAAAAAATAATTTAAAATAAATAAAAATACATTTTAAAAATATTTCACACAGAAAAAACCACAGTAAGCTTCCTCACCATTGTTAGCATCCATTTTGGTATTCTTGATGAATGCTGAGAACTTGGCGAAGATGTCGTTGCCCGCTGTGTTTGACTCTCTATGTTTGGCTGCCAGTTTGGGATACCTCGATTACAATCAGAAGAACAAAAATAATCAGGTCTTTACTATCATTATTATGATATTATTATTATTAATATATTTCAAACCAAAACACTGGTTACCTACTTTTGACCTACATACAATACATACTTTGTGTGTGTGAATGTGTGTTTGTGTTACTTGGGTGGCGCCAGCATTTCCTCGAGGAACTCTTCAATCTTATTGATATCCGTTTTGACTTCTCCGTTGTAGGTGAGGAACGGCGGGTGGGTGCCGGGCGCCAGGTTATTAAGGTCGGCCGGCTTCCTGAGGGAGGTCAATTCCGAACAAGATGCAATTTTTTTTAAATTCTGTATAATGGATTTCATGGTGTACGATTTCAAAGGCATTCATTCCAACAATGATTATCAACCTTGTTACACTAATTAGAGTAAGTATCTATGTTAAGTACATTGTAGTCAATGTGGAGTGAGTGGATGAGGCTTCACTGCGTTCAAAATCATTCACTCACTATTATATCGTAAAACTACTTTTGGACTTGTCAGGGACGTCAACGTTATGTCAAGGTCAGCTAGTACACATTCCTAATAGTGCCCAAATAAATAAATAAGTAAATTGAATAAAAAATAATAATAATCACGTCATCGCTCACCTCTTGAGATCTACAGTGGTGACATTGAAGACGACGCCTTTGAGCCATAAAATCATGAAGAGACGCTGAGAGAAAGGACAGTTGCCAATACTCTCGCCATCGCTGCCCGCCTAGGAACAGTCATTCCAGAATTATCATGAGGAGGAATCCTAGTCATTATTTTTGTCATCTATACTTTAAAATCAATTAAAAGAAGTTATGACAAAGTGGGGGAACACTGTAGTTGATTGTTAGCAACTTTAGCCAGATGCAATTTAAACCTTTGCGTGAAGAAAATACCTATGCAGCAAGGACTCAATTGATTTTGAATGAGCTCATGTTTCAGCGCACATTGAAGAGCATACACCTAACCCACCATCTAAATTATGAATGTTACACACACACACATATACACACACACACACATAAAGAAGCAAACACCAGAACACAGTCCACGTCTGTCTAAAAAGTCGCCAAGTCAGCTTGAATGCAGCACAAGCATGTGTCATTGTTACCGCACAAAAACAACACATACAATTCAGTGTAAAATAATGATGGCCAGTCAACGCGGACAACACGCACGCACGCACACAGAAAGGCTCAGACTAAAGTATTTAGCAGTAATAAATATAACAGAAGGCCACATCTGCAATGGAAAGACCCACAGATTAAGCAATAATCACTTAAATTTTGGAAGACTTTCTCAAGCTGTCTTGTCATTTTGTTTTTATTTAACCAGAATTCCTGCGAGGATGATTTTTTTTTTGTCTTCTAATTTTATGCCACCTGCCACAGGTGCACGTCAAGTCCCAGGGGGCGCCAAGCAGCACAACAAACACCGCCGAGTACAACTAAGGCCGTACATCACTGAGCATCCCAGGTAACTTAACCTCTGCTATTGTGTTACTCACACACACACACACATGCACACACAGATCAAAATCTACTTTTTTTGGTCTTACCTTGACAAAAAGTTCAATCTCAGGCTCCCTCTCAGGACCTGACATGCTTCCTCTTCAATAGCAAAGCCTGCAATATGTCACGCCACTACATCCTATCTTCAAACTCCACACACATAGTCCCAGTGTCAAAGTCCAGTTATGCAATAAAGTGGTCCTAAAGTGGTCCTAAAGTCAGCTAATGTGTTGAGGATGCAGATTAGGGTCAGATTTGTCTAGTAAAGCAGTTGGAATGAAAGCAAGCAAAGCGTTCAATGACACTGAGTGCAAACAGGTGTCAGACTTTGCTGTGTGTGTGTGTGGGGGGGTGCAAAGGGGGCGGAGCCCGTGCTGCATTTTTAATAACCCGTGTTCACATTTACGGCAGATGGAGAAACCATGGGACAATATCTATCTATATAGCCTTTGCTAATTAAATTTGTTCCCAAATGAAAATTGTTGCCTCAAAATTCCCCCCAAATTTTTTGGGTTGATTTTCTTTTTTTTCTTTTTTTTTTTTGTAATTAGAGATTACAACAGGCTCATGATTAGTTAAACATTTCAATGTTAAAAGTCATAAAATAGGAAGTAACTATTCTGAAGGTTTAGCTATTATATGAAGCTTTTAAAGTTGATGGTTGAAATTGGTGACTTGTCAGGCTAATCATTCACGGGCCTGTCAAACAGTAACGCATGTAAAAAAAAAAAAAGGCAACTTCAACACTTTGACACAGGAAGAAAATCACTTCCTGGGAAATGCATCATACCAACATTGACCAACTGAGCAAAAAAATAAAAGTAAAAAATTGTTTAAAATAATTAGTTATTTTGAAACACACTTTCTTTATTCATAAAAATTCCATGGTTACCTTTAATATTATTATTATAATTTTTTTTTATCGTCTGACTATCGAGGGCGTTAAAATATTGCTGAAATCATTGCCTGTGCAGTCATCGAAGGTTTCCCAATGGCGACACTTTGAAAGTTGTCCATGTATTTTTAAGATAGTTGCATTTATGAAAGTGTGAAGGAATGTGCAAAAGCCGGGGCGTGGTGCTTTGCGCAGCTGATCTCTGCCCGCTGCTTATCTGGAATGTCAGATATAGATAAGACCATGTCGTAAATGTGAGGACACCACCTGTAGCATCAACGTAAAAAAAGAAAATCACTGCTAACACACCGTGGCTCATATCAGTGGTAAATAAGCAAAATAATGAATATGGTGAACTGGAGCTGCAGACATCAGCCTACCTTGACATAGAGCGAGATCGTAGGATGCTCGGGCTCGATCGGAGCAAGGGCGGTCTTGTCCACGGTGAGGTTCTCCAGGGTCTTGATGCCGTAGTCCACCTGGTCTTCCCCCTTGGCCATTTTGGACTCAACCTCTTGGTGCTTGTAGGCCATCATCATTCCATCCTCGACGTTGTCTGCCTCCGGGGAAGATGATGATGATGATGATGAGCGTCGGGATCCGCCGTTCACCTCCTCTGCTTTGGTCTCCTGGATGACAGTTTTCATCTCCATCACTTTGGTTTCCACCTTCTCCTGGGCTTTTTCTTCATCTTTATAGCTGGATGAGGAAGACGAGGAGGAAGACGAGGAGGAGGATGAGGAGCGGCTGCGTTTGTCTTTGTCCCTGGTGTCCATGTAGTCGGGAGAAGAGTGCTCCTCCTGGGCCGAGACGTGCACCATAACGTCATCCACGGTCACTTCCATTCTGGTTGTTGGATCTTCTGGGCTCAAAAGGAGTGCAGAGGAGAAGCGGCAGTGGCAACGACTTCCTCCCGGAAGACTGATCCTCAACCAATGCTCGATGGGGCAAATTCCAGCGGCGACTCCCTGCACAGGACCTTTGAACCTGCCAGCTCACCGATAATTTACAAAGTGCGCTTTCTTGCTAGAGCCTGCAGGCGTCACTTAAGCTTCTCGTGCAAACTAAATTTTTGCTTGTATTGATCGTTTTATTTGTAAATATATCTTTGTATATAATTTTAATGAATAAATAGATCTTATTCACAATTAACAACAAATGACAATTGATTTCAAATTATTTTTAAATCAAGGCGTTTTAATTTCGTCAACATAGCAAATACAGGAAGTACATTTCTTGATCCGATTCATGTTACATTGTACAAATGCAAATCATCTGGCAATCATTTATTGAACAAATCACTCAAATATAGTGTGTGTGTGTGTGTGTGTGTGTGTGTGTGTGTGTGTGTGTGTGTGTGTGTGTGTGTGTGTGTGTGTGTGTGTGTGTGTGTGTGTGTGTGTGTGTGTGTGTGTGTGTGTGTGTGTGTGTGTGTGGGGGGGGGGGGTGTGGGGGGGTGTGTGGGGGGGGTGTGTGGGGGGGGGGTGGGGGGGGTGTGTGGGGGTGTGTGGGTGTGTGGGTGTTTCTCTCATTCATCTGTCAGCAAGACACTTTTCCCTCTTTCCGTTTGAAAATGTATCATAGAAAATGAAAAACAATACATCACAGTGTCATTTGGGGGGGACTTGGGTAAATGCTCTAATCTAAAAGCCATAAAGACAGAAAAAATACTCTAACTTTCTAACACTTTAGTGACCAAGCTGTTTTAAAAGCTTTTTGGCGAGAGGCACCTAATTTTTATTCCCCCCCCCCCACTACATGTAACGTATACATACCCTACTGTCTACTGCCCCCTGTCGGTCATGTAGTGCAAATCGCAGGAACAGTTCTGGCCCGAAGCAACGAGGAAAAAAACAAACTCCAAAGAGAGGAAATACTCACAATGGCAAAACTGCACTTCACATTCCACCAACATAGAAAGATTAAAAAGAACCGACCACACGTATAGACTTGAGAACAGCGACTGAGATGATCGACAAAGGAAATAACTCAAAACGGCTTTCTATAGGAGGGTAACATCTTTCCAGGGCATGTTGCCATACCTCGCTTTTGTGAGAGATTGTCTCAAATTCTTTGACACGTTTACCCTTTTAAAGTACCAAGTTCCAATTGAAATACGTTTCCACCCATTTGAAGCCCGAGTCACAAAGAAAGCCACTAAAAAGCTTCACACTAAGGTTTTGAAGTTCTACCACCAAAAGCATCCACACTGGACCAGAGTCCCCACCTGCTCCTGATTGGACCTCCTCCAGGATGGGGTACGAGTCCAGCTGCTTCCGGCTACAGGTGCAACTCCTCTTGCAGTAAAGGCTGCGACATCTCCCTGCTGCCTTGCTTGAGCAAGGGCAGCTGCATGAGCGTCAGCTGCTGAACAAACACAATCAGGAAGCCCGCAACCAGCAGCACCCCCAGGAGGGACCCCAACAATACGGGGAAGGAGGTGGGCCGCGCCGTCCCCGCAGGGGTGGGGACACCAGGCGGGGACGCCGTGGGCTCCGGGTGCAGCAGGTCCCGAACGTCCGAGAGGGAGCCGTTGTTGGGCAGAGGTGGGATGGCCAGGATGTGGCACATCAGGGGGTACAGGTCCACAGAGAGCATGGTGGGCTTCACGTAGTTCTGGCGGAAGGCCGGACCGCGGGCGAAGAAGATGGGCTGCATGCTGCGCAGAGTGTTGTCATAGCCGTGATTTCCCACTGAGGAGAGACCACAAATTGGAAATAAACATCAGATCTTGACTCCACAGTCTCCAGTTGGCTGTAGTGGCCCCATTTTGAGCCTCTTTCTCCTTCATCGGTATGTTAGCCCAACTAATGCCCTCAAAATTTCACTATTTCAAAGTGAACTATTTTCTATTTGCAGCTACTATGATGTGCTATTTTTAGTGCCTGCTCAAAGTATCCGAGACGAGAGAAATTCTGACAACAAACCTGATGAAAAATACCTGCTTTTTTTAAGCATGAGGAAGCTTACGCCTACACACCCACCATTGTTCTTTCCTTGTTAATTACATCAAATGGGATTCAGTTCTATGTTTAAGAAAAAATAAATACCTCTAGGAGAGCTAATAATAGAACAGAGGGAGAGTGCAGTGCACAAAAAAAGAAATTATATGAGGTGTAGAGACGTACACATGAGCGGTGTGCTCCTGTTCTGGACGATGGTCCATCCCTCACGAGCCTCCAACAGGATGGGCATGATCCTGACGTTGTGGCGGTAGTGCAGTCGCTCGGGGATGGCGTCCTTACGGTAGACCGCCATGTAGGGGTTGGCATCGGACAACTTGTTGTACACCTCATCCAGCTTCCCTAAAATAGAGCATTGTCAGAAACGATATGCCAAGTTGACATGGCGGAAATGTGATGTTACCTTCTTTGGGCAGTATCGCCACTACGGGACTCTTGTCCACCAAGGTGTAAAGGTCTCTGCTCACGTACTCGTCCAGTTCGATGATCTTATTGGGGAAGAGCTGAGTCATGCCGTGGTCGCTGGTCACTACCAGGTTGACCTTCTTATACAGGCCCGCCTTCTTCAGCTCGTTGAGCAGGAAGCCCAGTTTCTCATCCACGTCGGCGATGACGCCGTCCATCTGGGAGCTTTCTGGCCCAAAATCGTGTCCACTCTCATCCGGTTCTTCCCAGTACAGGATCCCGAAATCCACAGCCTCCTGGTCAGGTGCAGAGAACCATTTAATTAGGTGCTCCACCCGAGTCTCAAAGGCGACTGAGGCGTTGTATGGGAGGTAGCGAGTAGGGAATATTCCGTGGATCTTCACGTCGGAACCGGGCCACATAGCGGCGCCGCTTCGCCCGCCGGATTTCTGGATGGTAACCCACAGGGGCACCGCCTGCTCCCACCACTGGGACTCGTAGAGGCTCTCTGTCTCCATGGAGAAGGAGCGGTTGAGGACCGGGTCAAACATGTCGTTAGCGACGATGCCGTGCGTCTCGGCATAGAGGCCCGTCACCAAGCTGTAGTGGTTGGGTAAGGTCTTTGTGATGTACACGTTCTTCACTTGCTCCACCGTCACGCCTTCCTGCATAAGGACGTGGAAGTTTGGCGTGGGGACGCGGTTCACGTAGTCCCAGCGAAAACCGTCGAAGGACACCAGGAGCAGTTTGGGGCGCTCTGTTAAGCCTTGGGGGGAAACTAAAGGCGGTATGAAGGTCCACAAGAGGGCCAGAAGGCCCGGACCTCCACACATCAGATGACCCAGCATCATGTGTAGAAACCTGTCAACATAGAAGACAACTTCAGTGGACTTTTTTCCATTACCGCTATATACTAGTAATAACATTGGTAATACTCAATGTCGTTAATACACTTGGCTTTTTCCCACCACAGTTGGAGCCAAGACGAACACATTTGTGATGCAACATGCCGGCTAGCACTAAGGTCTACTGGAAGAGATGCGAGAGCAAGAAGAAGAAGCAAAGAAGTTTCACGGAACTTTAAGTGCTGTAAATGTTAATACAGTAATTACCATAGCATCATTGCTAATGTCTACTATGTTGTTCCAATTATAGGTTAGCATCAAGCTAGCAGACTTTTGGTAGATTTAAATGGTTTGGTTGAATATTTTGGTGTTAAAAATATAAAATATTTATTATATTTTATCTCAGCTTTACAGTAAACTTCAAAATTTCAAAGACTGATTAAAGCAAACTTGCTTTGCTATTTATTTAGAGAACTTTGCAAGTAGGAAGTTTAAGATTTTTTTTAAAGAAGCTTAAAGCGTCTGTGATGGCTAAACCTATCAAGTCAATTATCAATTCTCTCCTAGAACGTGATAAACGGGGGTTTACTTGTATTAGTAAACGCAGAACTGTGGATGTAATTCAAAATGACAAATTGTGCAGATGTGTTATTAAAGAGAGAGTCGGGTATGCGGATATAAGCGGCCAGTAAATAGGTGACGAACATTGTAGTGCATCAAAGCAAAAAGGACAACACGAGATTAGCCGCAGCCGGGTTAACAGACATTTTGGACCTTTTATGCACCGTTTGCACGCTACAATTACAACTGCATATCGTCGATTAAACCGAGAGACAAGCACATAATATTAATGACATAAAAAGCAGTGTCACCACAGGCTTACCTATCTGATCGTTGCACAGTTGATGTGTGCGCACTGCGATAAACAGCCAAACTCGACTGACAGCCGGAAGGAAGTCCCGCCTATTTGGCAGCGTTCACGTAGTGTATTTATTTAGTAGATTTACATTCGTACGTAGCTCTCATGGTGACATGACAACAAATCGATTCTTCAATTGAATGTGTAATTTCCGTGCATGCATTAATTGATCGATCATAGACGGATGTAAATGAATACAGCGTTGCCTTCTCAGCGCACCGTGACTGACGAGTGCGGCGCTTCTATGACGTCATATAGGCTCAGTGACGGGAGAGGCGGGGCGGAGGAGTTTCTAATAGTATAAAATAGATGTTTTATTTTACTTTTCGGGTGAAACAGGGACGATTGAGGCTGGTGTGCATGTTCGGAAATTTAACAAGACCATATGAGAACAGAAAAGGCAACTATAGTATTTTGACATATTTACTCTTATAACACAGCAAAAAATATTGTTCCCTTGAGCAAGTCCCCTTTAAACAGGCATTTAATCTTTAAATGTCCAGAACAAAACACTTGAGAATAACATGCACACCCACTGTAGATGCTGTACTTTATTTTTATTAGTCATTTGTGCTTTAAACAGACACTGTGGCACAGTTTCTTGATTTTAGAAACAGTGTTTACTTAACACTAGGGGAATTTGTCCCCTGTTGGGTGGGTCTTATAGCAGAATGCAAAACCACAACCTACACTACCATGAATACCCACTAGAGGGCTGTCAAAGCCCGTCTAAGGGTGTCACTGTCCTCGTACGCAATGCCTTCAAATGTTCATACCCGTTGAACGTTTTCACATTTTGTAACCTTACAATATATAAAAAACCTTCTAAATAAGGCTGATATTGGCCCTGATACCCGGTAATATTACTCGCGCGTCCATATATATATATATTTTTTTTTACAATGGCTGCCTTTAATGCCCCTGTCAAGTCCGAAACGTTCCACAAACATATTCTAAACAAAAGGCAGACATGAGATGAAGTGTTCTATACGTGCCGAGTCTACACATTTCTATATAAGCTTGACGTATTACACGTGTGCTCTTCATTGTTTCATTCAGATGACTGTGCGTTTTTCATCACGTGCGTGCTTCATGACAAAGATTTTCAGGGGGATTGTTTTGTTTGTTGAAAAAAAGCTCTTTTGTCATTTGTGTGGCACTCACTATACACTTCTGCTCGTTTGACATTACACACAAAGGTCATGCATTTAGGTTCAAAAGTTCTGGATGTTGTCAGGATAGATTTACACATGCACTATGTACACTACAAATATACGTGTGAATCTTAATCTTCATTATTATTAACAAGATTACACCGTACATAGCAATAATTTGTCTACGAATGGCGCTATAGAAATAAATTTCCCCTTACCAAAATGAAGCATACTTATTGATGTGTTTTTATGCCACAGATTTGGTTTAAAAAAAAAAAAAAAAAAAAAGAATCCCCAGCACACAATGGCCGCTGTTCTAGATGTGGTACGTGTGTAGCATTGCGACAATTTTCCTGCCCCTTTTTGTTGGCATTTTTGTTTATTTATTCATTTATTTTACAACAATACACTCCGACATGTGCGAGATCCGCCGAGAGCCATGCAGGCTTGGTTGTCATCGCTCGCCTTTGGTACTGAGCACTGCAGAAGGCAGGGTCGAGTCAGGTCGCTCAGCCAATCGGAAACGATCAGTGGCCGCTGTCAGTCCAAACATCCGTGACGTACTTATTTACATGGAGACAGGAATGACCAATGGCGAGTCGGTATGGGAGAAGATTTGGCGCGCGCCGGCCAATGGTGTAGCGAGGCACAGAGTTTTAGGGGAGTGCATAATAATCAACATATTAGACAAGGTGCTTTTTAGATATCGATCCGCTAGTTGGAATTACCCACCGTGTGGACTTTTGAAAGGCTTGACCTCATAGTTTAGCGTCGTTTTGGGTGTTTTTCCATTAACAAGCAACATGCCGAAGAGGAAGGTGAGTGTCGCCACTGCTATTTGTCTCCACGACCGCTTCGAAAATTTTGCTGTTAAAATCAGCGCGCATCCGTTCAAGTGATTTGCAAGTTAGAAAGCGTGGTTGCGTTTTTTCTCCGCGAGTTCCTCTTATCCCCCCAACCTTAATTTTAGTGCTGGATGTACAATGTCACGAAGACACGCCGAGTGGATAAATGGCTAAAATGTCATAACGGAGGCGTCCACGCAGAAGGATGTCATGGAACGAAAAATTCAAAATAACACGAGAGAAATGTATTGCGAACGTTCCAGGCTCTTTTGGCCATCTTTGTACATATTCGTGTACCGCCTGGATGCCACCATTGTGTGCATGTGTGTTTGAGAGAGAGGGGGGGTCAGGGTATTTGGGCCCATCCAAAACCAACACTGTGTGGACGGACCTTCCTCACCTCTGTCTTGTTGGGTGTACGCGATGTTGCGCATGCGCATAGAGCAGCCCGCCTTTGTAAATCGGTGACTTTCGCAGCTCATCTCTGGCCATGTAAACAGGATGATTCCATAGGATCTTAATTATCACAGAAATTGATATATGTCTCCATGAGGGGGGGGGGGGGAAACTTAACCACGCAATCGGCTCAGTGTGAGCAGCTTTTGTTTTCATTTTGCATTTGTGTTTAACTGTAGGCTACCATCTAGTAAACTGCCAAAAAAAGCATTGGTGACGCTTGCTCTATTTTTTCCACTTAACTGCAGTGGCTCTGAAGTTTGATAGTAACTCAAATTTTGCCTGACAACCCAAAGCACACAAAAAAATTTACAAAGTGACAGCTCATAACTTGAAAAAGTCAACCTAAAGTAGTGTTTTGACCTGATGTGCTCACTGTGCTCTGCCCAGCAGTCTCCTGAGGGCCACGAGGGCAAGGACAGCTCCAAGGTCACCAAACAAGAGGTAAATCAAAAGTGCAACTTGTGTGTGTGTGTGTGTGTGTGTGTGTGCGTGTGTGTGCAGTTTTTATTTGATTTTTTCTTATTGTGAAAAGCACTCACTAAGCGAGCAGAGCAGGTAAAGACAAATTGCAGAAGTACAACTGATGTCTTTCTCTTCCTCTCTCTCTCTTTCTGTCTCTGTCTCTCACTCTCTTAATGATTATTTTAGCCCACCAGGAAGTCCGAGAGGTTGTCAGCGGTAAGTTTGGTTCTCACCTCCTCCTCGCTGTCTTCACCACTATACTTCTTCAATGTCAACGTTATGCACGCGTTTGTTTTATGTCTTTTCGATGTTTGTCTTCTGTCCCGTGTGGTGCAGTAGTAATTCATTGATAATAAATCATCAGTAAAATTACAACCATAGTGGTCCATTTACATCACGGGTGGATGAATTCGGTGTGCAAAAATGGTACAAATGAGCTAAAACAAAATTTTACCGTTTTTTCCATGTATAATGCGCCCCCATGTATAATACGCACCCTAAAAATGGCATGTTGATGCTGGAAAAAAGCCTGTACCCATGTATAATACGCACCCAATTTTCTTTCTTTTTTTTTTTTTTTATTTATTTTTTTTTTTTTTAAAAGTCCCAATGATCGTCACACACGCATCTGGGTGTGGTGAAATTTGTCCTCTGCATTTGACCCATCCCCGTGTGATTTTGATCCATCCCCTGGGGGAGAGGGGAGCAGTGAGCAGCAGCGGCGCCGCGCTCGGGAATCATTTGGTGATCTAACCCCCCAATTCCAACCCTTAATGCTAGTGCCAAGCAGGGAGGCAATGGGTCCCATTTTTATAGTCTTTGGTATGACCCGGCCGGGTTACTTAAGTCCGTAAACGTAAAATTATTTCAGAAAAAAGATCATCTTTGGGAACAACCGGATGTTATTCTGCCGGTCAGTATCACTGCGCATGCAGTAGCAAACTCCATAGCGAAGAAATATGTGAGACTCTCAACGGGATCACCAATATTTGAGTGATGTTCGTTATTTATCACAATTATTTATTATAATAATAATATATATAATAATTATTTATTTATTATTCACAATTGTCATGGTGACATTTCTGTTGATTTCTTAACTAGGCTGGATGTATTTTTTTTTGTTGGCGTTGATTTCTCCGACTGCCCATAAAGGCACCACCGCGATCAGTTAGGTGAAAATGAAAAGAGAGGAAAGTGACGTGCGGACATGTGAAAAAGGTGAAAAAGTATGGGAGAGAAGTTGAAGAGGAATAAAAACACCCTTGGAAACCAAAACTTGCCCCTCGTCGTGACTCGGAGCCGCAACAAATGTTTCGGATTTGTGTAGGGTACATTGTGACAGCAAACGAGCAGGTGATCGAGCAAGCGTCTGATACGAGAGCATTGTGTTCGTATGGAGCGTGTTTGAAGTGAACCTGTAATACGCATTTAGGTAGAGAACTGAACTCTCGCTCTTTATATAGCTGACGTGTCAAAAAAAATAAAATAAAATAAAAATAAAAAAAATTAAAATAAAATTGTACCCATGTATAATGCGCACCCCAGATTTTAGGACAATAAATTAGTTAAATTTTGCGCATTATACATGGAAAAAAACGGTATATCACCTATTTCCTGAACGCTGCTTCATCACACAGCCTGTTTTTTTTCTGTTTGTATCGCTGGCGTCATCACTTTTTATATCAATTTTGAGTTTTCGACATGACGCCAGCGAATACTGTAGAACTTATGCATGGTGTATGTATGTATGTTCAATGTCTCAAGTAGCCCTGCCTGAAAAGGATGTCTGCCATTTCAGTTCAAGGTGCCCATTTAGGATGAAATCTAAGTAATTGATGCACAGCCAAAAAAAGTTTATGAATGCCTGTAGATGCCACGGTAAATGCTCAGTCTAATCACATTCCGTTGGTCCCTCAGAAGCCTGCGCCACCAAAGCTAGAGGCCAAAGCCAAGAAGGTCATCGTCAAGGTAAATAAAACTCATACACACATTTTCTTAAAAACATCTGTGCAATCTTAAACACACACGTTTTATTCATCCTAATGATCAATGAATGGATAACTAATATTGATTTTTGAACGACTTCCTCTGCAGAAGGTGGCCGACGAAAAGGGTGCAAAGGCACGGAAAGGCACCACCAAAGGGAAGAAGGAAGATGGCCCTGCCCAGAACGGAGACGCGAAGAATAACGAGGTTTGAGACAGACCAAAAAAATAAAATGTGCAGGGAAAAAAAGCATTTAATAACAATTGTCCATTTGTCTTTCCACACAACCGCATTTGCGTACACACGCAGATCTTTGTGTGTCGTCCATCTGTCAGTGTGTCTTCCATCAGAAACTCGGCTCTCTCCGCCATGTCAGTGCGAGGGCAGAGCGAGACGGTCAGAGTGAAGGGTATGCAAGAGTGTCACGCTAACCCAACTTTGCGTGTGCCCAACTAACGTATAGCTTCATCTTCAGCAGAAAAGCCTTTTCACCCTGCACTTAGTACAGCATAGTGCCCATTCGTGTGTTTGTAGTACAATGGCGCAGCGTGGTGCTGTGGAGGTTGGTGGCCCGTCAACTTGGGGTGGCATTTTGGTGCATCCAATAGGAGAGCCAGGTGGCAGCGTGATAGCAGCGGGAGACAACAGCAGGAAATGTTGGCAGAGTTGGATCCTAAAATTGGTGCATCCGTATGAAGCTAATGAACTGAGGCAGCGGCTTACGTTGCGTTATTTATTTTTCCACAATTTGGGTGACATTTCAAATCCTACAATTTAAGAGATTGGACTGTATTTCCTATCTTGTGATTGTTTGCAGTGTGTTACAGTGCTTTTTTTTTTAATTTTTTTTTTAAAGTGTAATTCTTGCCGTTTTTCTTCCCTCCAGGTGACTGAGGCTGCTGAGGACGCCACCGAGGAGAAGGCGTAAAAACGACAGACGCCACCGCCCCTCCCTTTTCCCTATCTACAACTTTTTGTAAGATGCTGAATTTTTGTAGACTTGTAATAGATGCTAGAGATGACCAACCAGCATTCCCTAAAATTCAGCACTGACACTAGCTTCAAAACTCTTTTTTTTATTATTATTATTTCTTTTTTTTATGATTAGACGACTGCTCATGTTCTTCCTCCCGATTTCCACAGTCGTCATATTTCAGTAGTAGTTGTCCTATTTTTAGAGAACACGGCGGTCGCCATGGAGAACACCTGCAGCATTTTTACATCTCTTCTTTTTCAGAATGGCCCATGGCTCCTTTTTTGTATGTGTGTGCTGGACTGGACATGATGGGTGGGTCTCGTCTTGACTTCCCAACCTTTTTTTGCTCTCCTATACCCGACCCCCCATACCCATCCTAATTCTGGTAAGATTGCAGCAATGTGACATAGCAATAAGCAGCGGTGCTTGTGTTCTAGAGGCGCCTCAATTGGCTTTTCCTGTTGGGAGAGTATTTTCAAATAAAAGGTTGGACACTTTGTTTTTGTTTTGCAAGACTCCATTTATTAGGCAACATTCACACTGCAGGGCATGATGCCCTATTTGTGATGATGCCCAACACGCAAACAAATGCGTGTTGGGAGATGCCACCATTCCATCATAGGCGTTCTAGAGTGGCTTTTGACGGCATTTTCCTGCTGGGGGGCCCTGCTCAGCTCTGTGTGTACGTGGAGTTGGACATCTTTTTGTGGGAGCCCACGTGGCACGGACAAATACAAAAAAGTGCTGCATCAGGAAGTGAAAGGTCAGCAATCGGGCGCGCCAATGTGGCTCCTCTGTCGTCATTCATGGACATGATATGTAAGGCCACTGGTTGGCTTTCTTTTTTAATACGAGGTGAAATTAAGTTACAAAAGATTGGACAAGGCACAATTGTTATGTAATTATTCTGTTATTTACTTGAGTATTTTTACCTTTGCACCCTACATTGAAAGCGGGTAGCTATACTTTCAACAGCAAAATATTTGTGGAAGTTGAGCATTGTTATATCAACTTATGTCATCTAAATCGTGGTCAAGATATGAGAGAGATGTCATAACCATGTCAACACCAAACATTAAGCGCAAGAGGAGAGTGCCGCCTTGTGGCTACAGGGGTCACCACTGATGGCAAGCCAGACCACAAGTTTCCTAGTCGGTTCATGCCTCAACAGGGGTGGCCAAACTTGTGCTTCAGGGTAACATTTGATTTATAAAACAGACATGGACCAAGATATGAGTATTACGGGGACTTTAAGAAAAATATATATAATTGCTTACTGGAATAAAGCAATTACTCGTGATTTTTCATGAAGTTGATTGTAATACAACTGTAGGCTATATCAAAATACAACATGCATTTTTTTATTATACTGATATTTTCAATTGTATTTGCAAATTCCAAAAAATATGTAAATAAATTGGGCTCAGGGTTCCAAGTTACACATTGGAGCTCTGTGAGACTCGACCAACGGACACATTTACTGTCGATGTCGATCCGTGATAATTGCCTTAATGTTACTCCAATGTTTCCATTCTGTTTCACTAAACTCACGAGATTTTACGTTGTTGCCCCCCTCACACCCCCCCGTCTGCACGATAACAACAACCCTTCCCCCATTTTAGTGTCAGGCAGCGTTAAGGAGATGGACTTTTTCCGCGCCGAGCAGTTCCCTGAGAGGTCGAGTGTTATTAGCAAGATTTAAGTAACACCTAAACGAACCACTTTAGAAAACAAAACGTCGACTTCAAGTTGGCTTTTAAGGAGTAGCAAGCCGCCGCGCGCAGATTCGACAACGACTTTTTTTTTTTTTTACGTCTAATATCTTAATTATTATTATTGGTCAGGTATTACTTATGAACTCGTCAAACGTCGTCTAAATGAATTAAGTATCGACCACGTTGATGTAACAAATTTCTCTCTTCATCGTGTAGGGTGCCATTACAAGCTCCTCTCTACAGTGGCCGAAACACACCGTTGATATCCCTCCGCCGAGAGCTCGCGTTTTACCATTTGGAGGGGGAGGGGGATCTGGATAAAAAGACCTACATAAGATTAAAATCTGACGACTAAAGTCAACATTTTCTCCTCATAAAATATTGTGTGCGCGCAGATCTTGCGTCCCCGTCATGTGTGGCGGTGTTTGGCAGCCAAACCCAGCCGGGGGGGTGCACTAGACTTGCCGCCACGCGGAGGAGCACTGTGAGCGGAGGCGAGCCGGGCCTGTTTTCGAGCGCCTGAATGGAGGCAGCCTCTTCCTGGTGGATAAACAGTGACAGCTACAGGGCAGCCACCGACACCCAGCGGCCCGGCTCCGGCTCTGGCGCTGCCCTCACGGAAGCACGCCGAAAACATGGCTTCAGACAGGCCGCAGCTCGCGCAGTTGACTTCTGGTGAGTAGCGGAGCTCGGGGAGCGGGCCGAGGTTGTCGTTTATGTCCCCCCTTCTCCCTCCCCGCGATCGGTAGCCCTCTTGTAACGCAGCTTCCCCGTTCCTCTTCTCTCTCCACTCCGACCTACACCAGAGCTCTACTTCCTAATCGCCCGCTTTCTCGAAGCCGGACCGTGCCAAGAAGCAGCAGAGGTTGGTATTTGACAGTTTCGGGGCTTATTTTGGAGCACATCAAGGCGGCCATGAGGCGTCATGTTGTCTTTTTTTAATCCATTTTCAGACGCTGATAAGGGAGGTAGAGGATAAGGAGGTAAGTGGAGTAGAGATGCGCGGGCGCTGCATTATCGCCCCTTTTTGCTTCACTTTTCGTGGACACGTCTTTAAAAAAACACTTCTTATGACGATAACACTTAAAAATGTTTCATGTGTTCCTTTGTGTTTAGCTGCTGCCCAAGAGGTTGGACTGGACCGGACAGGAACACCCCGGGACGTATGACAATTTGGTAAGGGAGCTTCTCTCTTTTGCAGGGAGAAAGTTTCACACGGCAACTTTACGAATTGAATTTCCCGCATTTTTCCCCATGCAAGCAGCAAAACATTTTAAAATAACTACATTTAAAAAAAATAAAAAAATAAAAGGTCTTAGACGAAGATTCTTAGGGGGGTCGGGACCTGGCATCTTCACCCAAGTGGTGTCCCACGTTAGTCCTTAAAGGGGAAAGTGGAGTTTTAAAGCGCGTGGAATTGTTGCTACGTCACGAGTGTTGTGGGTGCAGGCAAGGCAGGCAGGCTCGACTGGACTGGAGCACAAGTCTCTCACTCGCTCACTTCCAGCCTGCTCCATACACACAACGCTCCTCCTCATCTTCAAACTGGATTATTTGACTCATTTTTTAAAGTAAATTCATATTTGGATTGAATCCGGATTAGTAGCTGCCACGCAGAAGGAAGGATGAAATACCGAAGCGTGTTTTTGGAAGTACATTTTTTAATTTCCCTTGGAGGTTTTACTTTGGACATGGAGATAATAGGTAACGTACCACTCTTGTTGCTATTTTTTGTGTTATTTATTCATTAGAATCTCTCAAAGGGGAAAGAAGACTCGCACTCTGCTGTTGCACATCGCAACGAGAACCAGATCACACACGCATGTAGGCGTGCAGTAAGAGATGCCTGTTTGAAACCACTACCTTTCACATTGACATTACCGATTGGTGGTTCTGGTGCCTTGCTCAAGGGTACCTCAACAGTTGTTCAGAAGCTCTTCATAAAATAGTCATTTTTCATTTGTTTACATGTGAACACTAGGACTGCGACCGTCAGTTTCCCAACCACCAATCCTTATAGATGAGCTCGTACAATCTTTTTGCATTTATACAAATATTGCAATTAAATATTGTTCATATTATGCTCATTGAAAGCACATTTAAGCAAGCTCTATGGCATTTTACAACATTGATAAAATGCATCCCCAAGTGGTTGACTATTTTTACCGAAGAGCTATACATGTGTAATGCACATATTTTGATATTAAATGCAATTTTATCGATTATTCCAAACTATTTAAATACATTCTGGGAGATTTTTTTTTCTCACATAAATATTTGCTTTGCATCTGTGAATGTTACAAATATATACATGGAGGATTAGAGTATGTGAAAGTGTAATATTTATGGAGTTATGAGAAAAGAAATTCCTGAGTACACATGCTCTCGTTTTCTCTTTCTTTCTCTCTCTGCATGCCCATCCCACAACCTGTCAATCAAAGCTTGCCTCGGATTACGCTCTTGAAAAATAGTGTAAATGCTTTGCATTTGAAAGAAAAATATTTGTGATATCATATTTGTATTATTAATTTCTTTATTGTAATTATTAAGTTGGTGATGTACCTTCCAAGTGTATTGTGCATTTAGGTTGGGAGGATGGAGATGGGAATTAATTATCATTATTAATTAGGGGTAATTAGTTAAGATGCATTAATTAAATGAAATGCGCATTTTGCATTGTTACACGAAGGGGATGTACTGTTGTGCATGTTTCTGAAAATATTTTTAGATAATGAAGCATCTTGACAGCGTTTGATTTTCCAGTGCTGTGCTGCATGGAAAATGACACTTATGAAGATGGTTTCTTTTGCAATTATCTGCAGGGAGCCATTATGTGCAGAGAAAATAGTGCGTGTGTGCGTGAGCTCGAGCGTTGTGATATGCTAATCACGTTTCTCATACCGGCAATGATGTTGGATGTAATTATGGGCGGCCATTAATCGTGCTTGTGCGTGTGTGCTACTTAGGCTGTTAATGCAGAGAAGAAAAAGAATAGAATGTGTTGCATGTCAGTATGTAAACGTGTGCACAGTCACGTGTGTTCAATGAGAGACCCGAAACCAAAACAAAATATATATTTGTCTTATTTAAAAAATAAAATTTACCGAATCCTTTCTAAACACACAATGCCACTCAAGTGTGAAAGCAATGGAAACACTGTATGACAGTCAAACAAAATATTGTATTGGCATAATGGATGTTGCGTATGTGTACATTTATATATGTTCATTTATTCATTACACACAAATGTCGCTAGTCTCTCCAAGGACAGCGCTGCAAAATCCAAATGTTGTGGAGTGTTTTGATTTAGTTGCTCGTCTAACTGTGTGCACGCACATGTTATGATGCAGGTGAAGCTGTACCGTCACATCAGTCCCGGGCACCTGCTGCACGTATGCTCCAGGGTGTGTCCTTTACTGGAGCGGGATGTCCCAGCCAGCGTGCCCGGACTCACCAGCTTGCTGGGGGCGGGCCGACAGAATCTCCTCCGCACCAGCAAGAGTGAGCCAATGCGACTCTTAGACTAAACGTGTATGGAAGAGCACTTGAACATTTTTGGGGTTGTTTTTTTGTTGTTGCTGTTGTGTCGCCTAGGTTGTAAGCATGTTGTATGGAAGGGTTCGGCGCTGGCGGCGCTTCACTGCGGGCGACCGCCAGAGCCTCCCATCATCTACGGTAGCCCGGCCAACATCGGTAAACAACACAAGATAAATGTTTAATTGTTAGTGATGGAGTCTTGCATCCTCACATCATGCGTCTCTCTCTCTCTCCCCCCATTGTCCCAGTGGAGACCAGCCACGGCCGGCGGCTAAACGGTTCTTACCGCTTGCGTCAGCTGGTGCCCACCGCTGTGTATCAGCACATGAAGATGCATAAGAGGATCCTGGGACACCTTTCCTCCGTCTACTGCGTCACCTTCGACAGGACGGGAAGACGCATTTTCACCGTAAGTCTGCACACGTCTGTACTTGTGAAGCATAAGAAAATAACACACCTTTGTCAACCTTGATAGTTTCATTGTAAAATTAGTTTGATGTTAAAATACATTTGGAAATGAGACATGGCACATTCTTACGCAGGTACACAGCATTTGTGCCACAAGTTACAAATTGTTTTCATTGTCTTGTGATTGTCTTGACTATTTAAGGTTTATTTAATGCTCTCAGCTTCCAGTTGCAGCTTTCAATGTCCTAAAATGTCTAAAAATGTTTGCGGAGCTGGTGGGAGGGGGGTTGCAGGGGCGGCTACGAGATTGACTCCTCTGTTATCTCTCTTTACGCTCTTACATTTCCTGGGCTCGCTCGCATTCGCCGCCTTTTTATTCTTCCTCCCATGCGGCCCCTCCTTTGTTCCCTTCCCAACCGCTGCCCCTCTTCTCTTTTCCCGCTTTTCTTCCTCACAACTGGAGAGTAGGAGTGTTTCCTCCGCGGCGTTTGCTGGATAAGTGCCAGAATTAACATTCATTCTCTTTCACTTTTCCCTCCCTCCTCCACCCCCTCCAGTTTGCAGTCTCTTATATATTTACCTTGGAGCGGACATGTTGATTATTTTTCCTTGACGATTCATTTCTTTTGATGAGTCCTTGAGATATGAGATGTTTGAACAACAAAAGAAAAGATCATTACTAGAACGGAAGTCATGCTGATGTACCTTCTCCTTTCTGCGCCTTCGACTTCAGGGTTCTGACGACTGCCTGGTGAAAATCTGGAGCACGGATAACGGTCGTCTGCTGGCGACGTTGCGTGGGCACGCCGCCGAAATCTCCGACATGACGGTCAGCTACGAGAACACCATGATTGCCGCCGGCTCGTGCGACAAGACCATCCGAGTGTGGTGCTTGCAGACGTGCGCTCCGCTAGCCGTGCTGGAGGGCCACGCAGCGTCCATCACATCTCTCCAGGTGACGAGTCCCTTTCGATTCTATGAGAGGATGCTGTTCTTAAATTAGGTTACACAGATCGTTTCTTATTTTGAGAGCTGTGTGAGTACGAGCGGAAGACTGAGAACGTGTGCTAAAGGATACAAAGTAACAATCGATGAACTGCTTGTGTTTGCAGTTTTCTCCTCTATGTAGCGGCTCCAAGCGCTACCTGTCCTCCACGGGCGCTGACGGCACCATCTGTTTCTGGCAGTGGGATGCACGCACACTCAAGTTCGGGTAAGACACAGCCGCCACTATAATAAGAGCACTTAGATTTTCTTTATTATACATAAATAATAATATTGTGAACAGGTGAAGTGGAGTCTCCTAAGCTGAAAACAATTTTACATTTTTCCCCTAGGAAATAATGTGAATAAAATGAATTCATCCGCTTCAGGGCCAGTATTTATTAAAATGCTCTTGTTACGTGGTCATGACACCTTTTTCCTGATTCACCGTCATTGTTAGCATTTTCTGCTGACATCATCGTTTTCCTTACATTCAGTCAAAGGCCTAGTAAGTTCACCGAGCGTTCCAGACCCGGCGTCCAGATGATGTGCTCCTCCTTCAGCGCAGGTGACCACAACTATTTATTCTCAAAGTATTCTTTACAAATGACACCGTCTGGACAGTGTACACCTTCAAAATATGAAATTTAATAGGCTTTGTTTGTATACAGGTGGGATGTTCCTGGCGACAGGAAGCACGGATCATATCATCAGAGTGTACTACTTTGGCTCAGGACAACCAGAGAAGATCTCAGAACTGGAGTCCCATTCAGTCAGTAAAGCCAATGAATAGACACATAATTAATAGAAGAACTAGAATAAAATGTGTAGCAAATAAATTCCTGAGAAGGGCAGAGGCCACTATGTGAAGAAATACCATGATTTAGAAATCTATCCTCTTCACACTGGCTTCATATTTTTTTTTGTTTACTAGGACAAAGTTGACAGCATCCAGTTCTCTCACTGCAGCGACCGGTAAGTTTGTGTGTCTGCTTGTGTTTTTGTTTTTTTGCGGTGCACGTACTGCAATTTGTTGTGATGGAAGCTCGGAGTGTTGCAATTAACCGACTTTTGTCAGCACAGCAGAAATGCTGCCACCACTCAATGATTCAATGACTACATGAACCGAATACGCATTGTTAGACGCGAGGAGCTGTTGTGTGTACTTCTCGCTTTTGTGTTCGTTCGGCGGCAGCAATAATGTGTGTTTCTTTGTTTCTTAGGTTTGTGAGCGGCAGCAGGGACGGCACGGCACGCATCTGGCAGCTGCAGCCTCAAGGCTGGAGGAGCATCCTGCTAGACATGCAGACTAAATTACCAGGGTATGTTTAGCAGTCAGTGAACAAACCACTGTGTTTTTCCCAAGCACCTGCAAAACTGCCTTCTTGTAGGAAGTACAACCCACCACCACTAGAAGACAAGGTGACCAAGCTAAAGGTCACCATGGTGGCGTGGGACCGCCACGACGGCACGGTGATAACGGCAGCCAACAACCTGACGCTGAAGGTCTGGAATTCCATCAGCGGAAACCTGGTTCACGTCCTGATGGTACGTATGGTTATTTTAAGGACAAAGAAAATATGCATACATGGCTTCAAAGTTAGTTCAACTCAGCTTAGTTTTTGTTATCAAATTTCATAGCCACCAAATCATTATGCATATCATATTTCATCTAGTCAAACTGGCTTTGGAGGCAGAATTTTCAAAAACATCTCCCTTCTACTCCTGCCCACGGACTTAACACCTGTCTTTACACAGTCAAACTAGTCCATTTACATACATAAAGTGCTGTCAAATTTCAATCGTTAGTAAAATTGCTTCAGGTCAAATGACACATTCAAGGATACATACATAAAGTGCTGTCAAATTTCAATCGTTAGTAAAATTGCTTCAGGCCAAATGACGCATTCAAGGATACTGCGTGACGGAGGATCATTTAACCTTGATTCTGGCTTTTTTTTTTCTCGACAGGGTCACGAGGACGAGGTTTTTGTCCTGGAGCCGCACCCCTTCGACCCCCGCATCCTTTTCTCGGCGGGGCATGACGGCAATTGTATTGTGTGGGACCTGGCCAGGGGCGTCAAGATCCGATCCTACTTCAACATGGTGAGCTAGCGCTGGAAAAAGATCTGCATTTCTTTTTCTTTGTCCGCCTCACATGTTATGCAGATGTTTTACTTAAATTCTGGTGCCTGCTTTGCATGAATAAATGAATACACTTAGCGACGGTATGCGCACTGGCGTCTACCAAAGCATTGCTCCAGAAAGTATTCATAGCTATTTCCACATTTTGAATGGAAATTGATGTAAAGATTAGTAAGTGGCTAGAAATCTCAAAACATTTTTATACGAGTGCCAACATGTTTTTAGATCGAGGGTCAGGGGCACGGGGCGTTGTTTGACTGCAAGTGTAGTCCGGACGGGCAACATTTTGCTGCCACCGACTCCCACGGTCACCTACTCATCTTCGGCTTTGGCTCTAGCGGGAGATATGACAAGGTAAGCTTTTGAACACTTTCACACACACTCACTCAATGTTGTTACCTGACATCATTGATTTGCGAAATTTAAGATTGCCGACCAGATGTTCTTCCACACCGACTACCGGCCACTAATCCGTGACGCCAACAACTACGTGCTGGACGAGCAGACCCAGCAGGCGCCTCATCTTATGCCGCCCCCCTTCCTGGTGGACGTGGACGGCAACCCACATCCGCCCCGATACCAGCGACTGGTACCTGGCCGGGAGGGCTGTCGGGACGAGCAGCTCATCCCCCAGATGGGCGTCACCTCCTCGGGTACGAGTGTGATGTTTTTAATGTCAACACAAGTTTTGTTTGTTGTCGTGTCAACAATGTTAAGTATGAAAATATGAGTAAAAGTTAAAGTTTTATTTTAATTTGGTGAAATAAGTTGAGTAATTATAATTCATTCAATTGTAAAGATTTTTCAAAATCAAAACATTTTACATTTAAGTTTACATTTATTTCAATTAAAAAAAATCTAGGTTTTCAAAAGTTCAGTTTGTCCCTTCGCAAAAATTTTTTTTATTGCATTATGTACAATTAATAAATGCATCAGTGCTTTCATAAACTACATGAACATCAGATTTTCTGCAACAAATTATTAACCAGTTCTTTAATCTGCCTTCAATAATTTCTAAATTAATGCAATGAATATTACAGGACTAGGTCATAGTTATGAACGTGCGTGCGCTTTTCCAGTAAGACAGCTATCATCGCTATCATCAGCCAAGACGAGAACATTCTTCTTTTTATATACTTAACGAGATGCTTTTAGGGGAACAACTACACTCTAATGTCAGTTAACAAGCCACTTGATGCTACTTACTGACTGCACATAATTAAGAACACATTAAAAGGTAAAGTGCTAATGGAACAAACTCCACTGTTAGATTCTATATATTCATTCTCAAGTACTTATTTTTTGTTTGTTTGTTTGTTTACCAGGTTTAAACCAAGTGGTCAGCGAGCAAGCGGTGGATGGCCCCAGTCCCCTGGATACCATGATCCAGAGATTACAGCAGGAACAGGACCAGAGGCTGGGCTCCAATGAGACACCTTCTGCTACTGCTGCTTCCGCTGCTGTTCCCCCGGGCTCCCTCGTCAGCAGAGGTATTTGTGCTTTGAGAATTAATCAATTAGCTGTCTTATTAACTTTCATTTATGGCGATAGGAAGCATTCAGCTCCGGTACTCAAGGAGCTAGAACATGATGGTTCTTCTACCGTTTTATTCGTCAGGGTCTGTGGGTTCTCCGACAGAGGTGCACTCACCGCCCAACGTGGGGCTCCGTCGTAGCGGGCAGATCGAGGGTGTGCGGCAGATGCACAGCAACGCCCCACGCAGCCAGATGGCCACAGAAGGAGACTTGGTGGCGTGGAGCCGCCGGGTGCTGGTGCCTGAGCTGGAGGATGCTTCTGTCAGGTAACAGACAACAGCAGCGCAACAAAGTGACAGCAATGTAGTTTACTCTACACTTTGTTGTTCCTTGTATGCTGACTGTGTTTGTGTGTGTCTGTTTTGGTCATTTAGGAAACAGGTGAACTGGCGAGAGGCCAAAGGGGAGGAGGAGATCAACATTTACCAGTCGGAACGCCGAAGACGCACTATCCACTCTCTGCCCAAGGAGAGCAGGGTAAGACTTTTCAGTCAAGATGTCTTTTTTTTTTACGTTCAGTGGAGTAGACAAATATTGCAATGGCATCCTGTCAAGTATAGGCCCAACTATGTCAATTTGAATGCTCACTAATTTGTAGACAATCATATTAATTTACAGGTAAAAAAAATAATTGAATAGCTGAGGAAAGAATATGATGCTGTATTGTAAATTATGTTGAATATTAAAAGCTTTTTTTTTTGTTTTGTTAAATGGACTGAGGCACGATGGCGTCACTTGCTAATTCTTGACTCGCAGGTTCATCCAACTTCAGAGAGTGTGGTTGATGAGGGAAGGCGGAGTCAGGGTAACCACGGTTATCAAACCCGAGCAGCCGTGGAGGAGACGAGCCGGCAGAGTGCCGAGATTGCCGACGATGACGACAGCATCTCAGAGGTAGAGCGCACCAATGCAACATGCCGTATCGCAATTAGCCACTTAAGCCACTTTATACAAATAAAAAGAGCAAATCCATATTGTGTCAAACCCTCTCAACTTGTGTGCGTCCTCAGGGCGAGGCAGAGGTGCGGCAGATCAACGGACACTCGTCAGAAGAGGAAAAGGATGAGGAGCAAAAAGAGCCCTGGCCTGACGATCACAGCAGTTCAAGGTATGTAGCAATGTAATGACACACAAGCTCACAACACAAGCTCGATCCTGACATGGTTACATCGTTCGCACAGCGACTACTCCAGCGACTACTCAGACTGGACGGCTGACGCAGGCATCAACTTGGAGCCGCCCAAGAAAAGCGTAAAGGTGAAGAAGAAGAGCAGCAGCTCAGAAGAGGACAGCGACAAGAAGCGCGACCCCAAGAAAGAACGCAAGAAGGACAAAGCCGACAAGGATGGAGCATTACCAAAGAAAAAGAAGCCAAATGAGAAGAAGGTTTGTCATTTCAAGAAAAAAAAATCTTAAGCATCATGAAAAAAATGTTTTGTTAGAAAAATGAAGTATGCTGTGTGGCAGAGGGCAGAGTTTGAAGAGCAAGGACTGACTTTGGAGGAGTGGCTTCCCTCTTCCTGGATCACGGACCTGCTCCCCAGGAGATGTCCTTATATTCCACAGATGGGAGACGAAGTATGTTAAGATTACATAATCCTTTAATGATCCCCAAATGGAAAAAAAAATATTTAACAAGCATTTCCTAGCCTAGGGGAGACAGCTAGGCTACAGTTACAAATCTTTTTCTTGTGATGGGGAAAATGGAGGTGTGTCTAAAAATTTATTTTGTAATCATGTGTATGCTGCATTTGTGTTTGTGTGTGCAGTTGTACTACTTCCGTCAGGGCCACGAGGCATATGTGGAGATGGCCAAACAAAAGAAAATTTACAGCATCAACCCTAAGAAGCAACCCTGGCACAAGATGGAGCTGCGGGTAAAGTAGAACACACGCAAAAATGTTTGCCATGACCCTTTCGTAAAACCATCTCAATCTTCACCTTTGACCTAACAATGTTCGGTACATGATGGAAAATATATTTGAAGTCACCCCGTGTGTACATTTTACTCATCAAATAATTAAAACAAGGTGATTTATAATCGGTATGTGTTTGTTTTTTGCGGTTCAGGAACAGGAACTGATGAAAATTGTTGGAATAAAGTATGAGGTGGGTCTGCCCACATTATGCTGCCTCAAGTTGGCCTTCCTGGATCCGGACACTGGAAAACTGACTGGAGGATCCTTCTCCATGAAGTAAAGATTCCAACCTGCCCCTCTACTTCTACTTTTTAAAAAATGTATATTTATGATATGATATTTTTTCTGTCACAGGTACCACGACATGCCAGACGTCATTGACTTCCTGGTGCTGCGGCAACAGTTTGAAAACGCCCGGAAGCGACAATGGACTATTGGTAAGGTATCAACCTGCGTTGTTTGTTCTAGTGAAGCAGATCCACTTCAGGCGTGATTTCTTGTGTGTGCAGGTGACAGGTTTCGCTCTGTGATCGACGACGCCTGGTGGTTCGGCACCATCGAGAGTCACGAGCCGTACCAGACGCAGTACCCAGACAGCCTGTTTCTATGCTACAACGTTTGGTAAACATTTTTTAAATGGTTACCGTATTTTCCGCACTATTAGGCGCACCGGATTATAAGGCGCACCTTCAATGAACGGCCCATTTTAAAACTTTGTCCATATATAAGGCGCACCGGATTATAAGGCGCATAAAATAGAAGCTATACTGCAGGGGTCCCCAAACTTTTTCCTGTGAGGGCCACATAACCTTTCCCTTCTCTGATGGGGGGCCGGTGTCAGTTTGTAACAGAAAAAGTGTGACGATCGTAGGGGAGCTTAAAAAATGTATTGTTTTCCAGAAAGCCACATATAACCAAATAACGGTTATTTAATAACCCTTTCCAGGTTCTTTACAGAACAAAAGTCAGGAAACAAATAATAACACTATTAATGAAATAAATAATAACTAAATAACCCTCTCTGAGTTCTTCACAGAAAAAACTGGAAATTAATAATAACTAAATAACTCTCTCTGGGTTCCTCATTGAAAAAAAAGCCATGGAACATTAACTTTCTGTTGTGCCATGCACAATCTTAACAGATAAAAGTTCAGCTCAGTTGTCAGAGCAGAATCTCTCTGACACATATGAGCAGTCTCTTAAAGTTCTTGTGTTCCTTTCTTATAATCCTTTTGTAGGTTCCAGTAGGCTTGTAGACACCGCTGTCTTTTTTGTTAAAGTTTGCTAGTGCGTCATAGTCTGGAGTAAAATTTGTTGTGGCAATTCTTAGGCGAGATCCGAGGTGTTGGTCAGTTTACCTCGATCTGTGACGGTTTGATGTTGACGTTCATGTGGCTGAACGTCACGTCGCGTACGTCGAGCCAAATTGGCCACTCTCTTTTAAACGCTCGGCACTGTGTCCACCTTGCTTTTCCTTGGGCGACTCATTTTAATGGAAGGATTCCAGGGGAAGGTTTGTGGGTGGCTTTAGCGCAAAACTGCATCTGAAAGCTCAGCGCGCGAATTACAAGAATGCTGTCGTCACAGCCCACGCTCTAAATTCGGGACTGATACAAATAGAGCGCGAGTGCGCCATGTCCGTACTACTGAGTACGTACACGCGCTTGTGAGTGTGCACCGAGCTTTCTGACATGGCTTCCGGTAGTAAATGCGCAGGCGAGCGCTTCCCCATCTACTGGGGAAACGCAGTCATTGCAGGCAAAATGACCACAAAAAAAAGTTTAATAATACAATTTGTTCAGGGTTGGCGGGCCGGATTAAACGGTCCCGTGGGCCGTATCCGGCCCGCGGGCCGTAGTTTGGTGACCCCTGCTATACTGCAACAAACTGAGGTTGACTAGGGTTGCGGTATGCATCCACTAGCCAATAGCCAACGAGCCCTCTGTAAACAATCGCGTTTCTCAAACGATCTCCTATAAAATGATCGGAACTGACTAAAGTTCGATCTAACGCATTGGTACTACTTACCTATGTTTCCCTTCCATATCGATCCGTAGATTTACTCGAAACATTAACAGAGCAGCCTATTTTGACATGAAATAGCCTGGTACGTATAGCAGCTATCGTTATAGCATTAGCCATCCGCAAAGTCCCATGAGCCTCAGCTCGCAATCTCCCATGAGCCTCAGCAAAGTGTAAACAATCGCGTTTCTCAAACGATCTATAAAATGATCGGAACTGACTAAAGTTCGATCTAACGCATTGGTACTACTTACCTATGTTTCCCTTCCATATCGATCCGTAGATTTACTCGAAACATTAACAGAGCAGCCTATTTTGACATGAAATAGCCTGGTACGTATAGCAGCTATCGTTATAGCATTAGCCATCCGCAAAGTCCCATGAGCCTCAGCTCGCAATCTCCCATGAGCCTCAGCAAAGTGTAAACAATCGCGTTTCTCAAACGATCTCCTATAAAATGATCGGAACTGACTAAAGTTCGATCTAACACATTGGTACTGCTTACCTATGTTTCCCTTCCATATCAATCCGTAAATTTACTCGAAACATTAACGGAGCAGCCTATTTTGAAATGAAATAGCCTCGCGGGTACAACAGCTATTCGGTGACGCCCCCTGACTACAGTTGCCGTAATGTTGGGAAGCGATGCGACCTTGTAATTTACTAGTCGTACTAAAATGTACTGAAACATTTTGGCAGAGCACTGTGTACAACCAGTATGGATCAACAAATTCATCAATTGATCCATATATAAGGCGCACTGGACTATAAGGCGCACTGTCGGCTTTTGAGAAAATTTTAGGTTTTTAGGTGCGCCTTATAGTCCGGAAAATACGGTACATACAAACAATTTTTACAACAGATTTTAAAACAAGCAATGTAAAATTTAGTTACTGTTGTTCCAGTTGGGACAATGGCGACACGGAGAAGATGAGTCCATGGGATATGGAGCTAATTCCTGATGAGGGTAAGTGCTTCTAACACAACAAGCTTCTTATCATGTGACTCTTAACTTTTTTTTTTTTTTTTTTTTTTGCTCAGCGTCATTCCCAGACGAATTGGGCACGAGTGTCCCGCTCACGGAAGAGGAGCATCGTGAGCTCTTGTACGTGCCGCTGGACGGTGAATGGGGATGCCGCACGCGCGCCGATGAGTGCGAGCGCATCATCAAAGCCATCGACCAGCTCTGTACCCTGGGTAGGACATCATCATCATCCCGCCTTGCTTCATCCCAGCTGAGTCATGCAAAATAAAGCCGCTTCTTGTAACACGAGTCAGCATGTTGAGGTCATCAGTATGATAGACTGGCTGCTGTATTGTTTTAACGCACCATGTGATTGTGCAGTGAAGCCTCGTTTATTTGCTGGCGAAATGTAAAAATAAAAAAATAAATGAAAAAAGGGAAAGTGAGCCACCTTTAGCTTAAATCTTGAGTGGTCGAGGTAAATCTGGTGTCAGTCTAGCCTTAAGGTGTGTCACAGGCACAAAATGGATTGATTGTCTACAAATTATTTTTGTTTGTTTTCAGACATTGCGGCGCCGTTTGCTTTCCCAGTGGACCTTCAAGCGTACCCCACCTATTGCACGGTGGTTGCTTACGTTACGGACCTCAGCACCATACGCCAAAGGCTGGTCAACCGCTTTTACAGGTATCGGAATGTTACTTTGCGTGTGTGATAGGAGGAAGAGCAGTGGATTAATGCGTGTGCGCACTTTGGCTTCAGACGATTGTCGTCTCTGATGTGGGAAGTCCGTTACATCGAGCACAACGCGCAAACGTTTAACGAGCCGGGCTCCTTCATTGTCACCACCGCCAAGTTTGTCTCCGACCTCATGCTGCAGTTCATTAAGTGAGTAGAGTGCCCACCAGCTGCTTTTGCAACCTTTTTTTTAATTATTTTACTAATCAATGACATTTTATTCATTTAAAAGAATTTTCAGTTATTTTTTTATTTCATTATTCTTTGTTTTGTCATTCTCAGGGACCAAAGTGTAACAGATCTAATGCCACTCTACAAAACGCTGAAGAAGGCCACCCTCTCTGACACTGAAGACGAGGTGTGTATCTATAAATCATTGAATAAAGACGCATTTATTAAATTAATGCATTTGCTCTGCTTGAAGGAGGAAGAGGACGATGACGAGGACACGAGTACGCCAGGAACCTCAACGCAAAACAAGGTCAAATGAAATGCAGTTACAATGTGAAATGCAATCAAGCATATTAAAAAAATAAAAACAGAATTCACGTCAAGTCCGAATGGCCTAATATCCTTTTTCTCATTGTGATGACAATGTCCTGCGCAGGAGCGACGTTTGACACGACGCCATCTACGCACGCGACCTCCCTCGTATGACCCTCAAGCGTGGCGAGGACGCTGCAAGGAGCTGCTGGACCTCATCTTCCAATGCGAGGACTCTGAGCCCTTCAGAGAACCTGTGGACCTGCAAGAGTATCCGGTACGCGCAACATGATGGAGATGAGACATACAGTGATGTGGCAATGCTATTAAAGTAAATGTGTATTAAATTTAACATTAGGTATTCTAGCACCCCCTGTTGGACAAGCATGGACATGACAGCCTGTCAATGTTTTTTTTTTTTTTGTGTGTGTGTGTGTGCAAAAGCTGTTAATTCTTTTCTGCTGTTACTGTGCCAGGATTACCTCCAGATTGTAGACTCTCCAATGGACTTTGGCACTGTCCTCAACACGCTGACTGCAGGCAAGTATCAGACTCCCATCCAGCTCTGCAAGGATGTACGCCTCATCTTCAGCAACTCCAAAGCGTACACCCCCAGTAAGAAATCAAGGGTGAGAGAAGCACATGCACACATGAACCAAAATCTTTTTTTAGTCAGTAACTGAGGTTTCTTTGTATGTTATTGACATGGTGTGTGTGTTTTCAGATCTACAGCATGAGTCTGAGGCTGTCTGCGCTCTTCGAGGAGCACATGAGCTCCATCCTGGCCGACCACCAGGCCATCCATGGCTTGACGGACAAGCTCACCCGACGGGCCGCCGAGCGCCGCGTCCGACACACCACCCCTGACCAGCGACCCACACGGCACCTCAAGAGGCGACGCCGCAGTGAGTCTCCCCCCAGCAGCGCGGCATCCAGGTACGACTCCAAAACCAGGTTCCGAATTCAGTTTGAACAGCAGTCATATGACCCGTCCTCTGTTATTAGCCCAGAGAGGAAGAGGCGCGTGTCGTCCCGAGTGACCAGCAGGCGGGAGCCTTCACCGCCTCCTTCACGGCCACCCTCGCTGAGACAGAACCTTCCCCCGAAGCCCACGCCATCGCTACTCAACGGGAAGACTGACACGCCAGCAGTGGGGCGCACGCGTAGCGCCGCCAGACACTTAGCGCACACGCCACCCTCGTCAACGTCTGCGCCGAATTCCGGCTCTTCAGGTCAGATCACTATTTATGAATTAATTTACTTTTTGCGGCTGTGATTAAAAAAATATTATACTCAATAGTATTTAAGAAACATCTTTTGTTTAGAGAAAAAAATCACAACACTCAACACAAAATTTATTTTCAGCAAATGATTGTGAGGAAAAGAAATATGTAAAATAGACATTTAAAACGGAATTTACGTGTCGTGATTATAATTTGTCTCCCTTTTAGAGTCGACACGCTCGCTGAGAACGCACAACTCTGTGTCCGCCTCCACGCCACCTGCAGCAGCTGAGAGAACGACGCCTTCTCCTGCCGTGGAAGGTGGCGTGACCGGAAGCATTCGGCGGAAACTGAGGATGCCTTTGAGACGAAGATCAGGTACAGTCATACCTCGGTTTTCGAACGTCTCGGTTCTCAAACAAATCGGAATTCGAACGAAAAATTTCTGGCCTTTTTTGCTTCGGTTGTCGAACAAAATTCGGAGGTCGAACTTTGCGAGATGAGCCGAAAGGACCCGAGAAAACCCGACCGCGCGGCCCGGATGCCGACTGACTCCGTTATTGTATTTTCGTTTCTTTGAGGATTGTATTAACCCCTAATCATGCCGCCAAAGAAAGCAAGCGGGAGCAGTAAAGCCATCCTAAAACACAAAGACGCTCTTAAAGCAATGCGATAGTGAGCGCCCGGCGCGCTGCGGTTGCGCGATCGGACCAAATTAAGCTCCCTGCGCACTGAGGTCCATCTAAATTTTGGAAAGTACATCAGGACTTTAAAAATATTTTCTAAATTTCAGCGACGTCTGTCACAATAATGCGACCAGCGCGGTGCAGTGGCGCGGTCGGCGGCGCGCTACGTTTGCGCGTTACGTGATCGGACAAAAATGCGCACATGAAAAAATGCTTAAAAAAGGCGGGGGTTTTTTTAGTCTTGGAACGGATTAAAAATTTTTCCATTATTTGTAATGGGGAAAAATAGATTCAGAATTCGACCGATTCACTTCTTGAACCGCCTTCTGGAACGGATTGTGGTCGAAAACCGAGGTTTGACTGTAATGATATTGAAACATTGATTTTACTTAATATCCAGAAATGTGTTTTGAATACCTTGACTCATTTGATCATGTAGATGTGTGCGTCTCGTGTTCGATGTGATGATTTTAAACACGCTTTCCGTGTGTCACCTCCCCCTCCAGGGTCTCCTGAAAGCCCCCCCTCCCAGAGCACCGCCTACCTGAACGGCCACAGCGCTCACGTGACCGCCGGAGCCGGAAGGAGGGGTCGTAGATCCCGAGCGGAACCGCCTGCGAGCCCTCCGGCAGACCCAGCGACTCCGGCCAGCCCCTCCAGGAGACGCGGTCGCCCGCCGGGCAAGAAAAGAGGCAGTAAGGGCAAAACAGACCGTGTCAGCCCTGCCCTTGACGACGAGCTCGACCAGTCTACTGGCGACGAGGGCGGCTCATCGGCGGCAGTCCTGTCAGACTCTGCCACGCCGAGAAGGAGGGGCCGGCCGCGGTCCATCAGAACTGAGGAGGTAACATCACCGCCTCTTTCTCCTCCTCTTCCTACCCACTCTGAGACCCCTGAACCTTCACCGCTGAGGAGGAGCAGCCGACGAGCGCATGAGGACATCACATCTACACTACGGACGCAAAGAGGGGTCCGAAGGGATGAAGCAGCGGACCATGAGGAGGAAGAGGGCGAGGACGGGGCGGGCGGCTCTATGCGCACCCGTAACCAGGGGCGACGCTCGGCCTGGTATGTGGAGGATGACTCGGAGGAGGAGCAGAGGCAGCTACTCTTTGAGGATTCCTCCATCACCTTCGGAACCTCTTCCAAGGGACGTGTGCGCAAGCTGACAGAGAAGGCCAAGGCCAACCTGATTGGCTGGTAGCCAGACACACACATTTACACACACACACACACACCCAAGCCCCTTTCACACTGCCCATCAAAGCCGGTTTCCTCGGAAATTGAAGAAGCTTTGGTTAAAAAAAAAAAAGAGAAGATTTAGGATTTTTTCTTTTCTCCCCAAAATTCAATCTAGTTCTTTTTTTAGTTACAAAATAATTGAACCCTTGGATGTAATTTTTCTGATGTCTTATATAATTGTCAGAATTAATTATTAATTATAATTTTCCAAATATTGAGCAATTGTGGTAAAAAGGAAAAAAAGTGTGATATAGAATCTGAAAAACCACAGGATAAAATAATTCAGGGGATTTAAATCATGTTTTGATAAAAAGGAAAATGAAAAAAAATAATTGGAAGAAAAACATTTTCAGGCAAAGATTCATCACGGAAAGTTGAGAAACGCTGTGTGCAAGGGGCTGCACATGAACATGCTTGGCCCAGCTACTGCTAATCCAAGCTGTGCCCCCTTCCCTCAAGTATTGGTCCATGTTGGACCCCCCCTCCCTTGTTTAGTGCTTGAAAGAAAAGCCGCAGGAGGAGCTTGCTTTACGGAACTGTACCTCGAGCGCGGTGAAAAATGCCCACTTGAGCCCAGAACGTTTCCCCCCTGTCCCCAGATGTTGTTTTTATACACCCCCTGTCCTGCTTTTTCTTTTTCTAACATTTGTATGATGCTTCGCCCTCTGCTGGAAGTCTTATGTGTTGCTGTCCAATGAAAAGCATGAACCTCCATATACTGTATTTGTGCCCAAAAATTGCACACTACCCAGTTTTTTTTTTCCTTCAGCTTTTTTGCCAAAATTGTTTTTTTTAAATGATACTAATAAAACGTTTTGGTGATGCAATGCTTTACAGTGGACAACAACAATCTGGAAATGGCATGTGAATAATTTCTCAGTGAAATAGAATGTGTGCTGTCCAATGAAAATGACCTATTTACAAATTTGGTGACTTAAATTTTTATTCAACTGCAATATTTTAATCAGGATTTTTGTGTTTTCTTTTTTTCACCAAGGGAAAACACAAAAAGGAAAAAATAATGTGGCAATACATAGTTTCTCGTGTCTGGGTGAGTGCTGTCCAATGAAAATCCTGTACCTTTACAAAAGTAATTTTGATTTGTTTTAAATTTGCAATTTTGGAAAAAGTAATTGTTTTTCTTAAAACAGGAAATTTTTGGGAGATACTGTATATGCTTTTCAGTAGACAATGTATGCATCCCTGTCCAATGAGGAAACATTAGTCACAAAAACTCTTGGATTTTGAAGAATTTTTTTTAAAACTAAATATTTTATTAGTTAAAAAGAATCACCAAATTATTTTTCTTTTTTTTTTTTTTTTTCCTTCTCTAGGAAAACATTACAAAAGCTTTCCATTAGACAAGGACAACATGGATGTGTGTGCTGAAAAACCAAATGTTGTACCTTTTTACTGGTACTGTTGGTCCGAAGGGTTATATTATGTTTGTGTGTCAACATGGACAAAGGAGCTCATGTGTACGTCCTCTTACATTAGCAATGTGCCTTTATGTCTGATGCGTGCGTAGGTGTGTGGGTGTGTGTGAGAGACAGACAAAAGTTGTGTATTTATTAGATCATGTGACTCATATCACATAAGCAACGCTATATCCACATGCACTTACCCCGCACAGCTTCTTTGCAATGTGCTTTTTACTGTATTTTTAAGTGTTGTGACCACACACACATACATGTATAAACATATTTCTAAAGCAAATTGGGTCAAATTGGCAAGTGTCATATTCATGGTTGTGCTGGTGTGCCTTGATGAATCCTGTCGGGGCCTTAATTTTGCTTTCAAGAAAAGGCCTGACTGGATTTTCACCAAACAAAATGTCAGTGCTTTTCTTCCTTTGCTCTATAATATAACTTCATACATAATTTCCCAATTTTGACAGATTATCAATGTTCTGGACACGATGTGTGCTCGGGTGCTTTGATTGACCGTGTGTATTTTGATTTGATTTGGTCAAAAGTGAGGCATACAAGGGAACCTCCAAATTACCTTTTGTTTTTTTCCCCAGAAAGTAAGGCTGCCTGGGCGATTTAGAAAAACAATCGCCTGTCCCCTTTGAATTAATCAAACTGCCAAGCTTCATGGGAAATAATCTCATTTTGGTTCAAATTTTGGCCTTCATAAAACCATTACTTCTGCTGCAGACAATTAAAACATATCTTACAGGAGTAAAATTAATCAACAAGCGCTGCTCTCAAGGATGACTGCATGTGTAGGTGAGTTGCTTAATAATGACTGTTGGCAATGTGCCTATCCTTATTCTTGTTTTTCTTGTAGCTGAATTGTATTGAGCAGCCAGCCGAGAGTACCACATTCCAATATTGCAGTAAGTTCCATTTCCTATTTTATTATTATATTTTTATTGGGTAGCATCACTGGTATACTTCAGTCGTGGCTTTTCACTCTGCTGATGACGTAGTTCCAAGATGGACGTCCAGCGTCATCAGGTAAACGACAACGCTCACTGTTAAATATGAACTAAATGGCTCCGTTTAGTGCGCTTGCAAATGTCTTTTATGAAGGTAAATTAAGTGGTTGACTAACTTTGTTGTCATATCCTCGAGCATTTTTATTCCTTCTAAAAGTAAGCAAACGCTATACTGTCCTGTTGAAATAGTACCCGTAGTTTGGAAACGCCAACTACAGCTACGGAATGTGAAAGAGTATCCACGTTTTATAGGTACAGCACTCTAAACAATAAGTGCTGTAGTAAATAAATGTGTTGTATCCAAAATTTCAATTAGTTTGTAGAGTGCTTATGCAGGGTCCTCTTTTAGTCAATAGGTGGCGACAACGCAACATAAATGGTGTACTAAATTCATGTTGCTCGTCTTAAATTGCAATCATAATTTGTGGCCTAATTCTGATTCTTTTGTATGTCTAATTTATGATTGTAGTGCCTGCCTAGCTTGTCTTCATTGTCTTAATTGCTTACTTTTTAGGCTCCGTTTTTGCACATAAAATATTCAGATTGAGTGCAGTTTTTATCAACTTTGTAAGGAAAAGCATTCATTTGTATAAAAGTGTAAATGTAAACATAAAAGAACTCGCCTTCGTGTGTATGCATGCATGACTGTATCTGTAATCCCATCCCAGTTGCGGACGCCAGTCCTGTTTTTTGAAGGCCGCAGTTTGTTTGGCTACACCCGTGCATCAAACTGTGAAAAGTGGATTTTCTACTGGCAACCTAAAAATACAGAGGCTGTGTTTGTTGTCATAGTCTCTAGTTTCAACGCTCCCCTGCCATGATCCGTGAAACCCAAACCTCTGGTGCGCGGTACCGTCCAAAAAGGGCCAAGATACCCGCAAAACTGTTTTTCACAAACTAGGAGTACAGTGGGACATAAACTGCCGGATTTTTTAACACAGTAGAATCTCTGAAATTATCCGCATGCCAAATTTCGTTTGAATTTAAAAACATTTTATCAATTAAATGGTGAGAAATTTTGTGATGGGCGCTTCACTTTTATTTCCAGTTTGATACCATTAGACAGTCATCGAACTAAAGGGATCAGTTTTATGATCAGGACAAAATATAGTGAAGCATACAACTTCCTTTTTATGAGCGCAGAGAAAATGACCTCATTTCATTTGCCATGGAAGCAATCTGATTCAAGACTTAAGATCTGTTTCTTCTTACTCTAGCTTTGGCTGGTCTTGATGACATTGTCTTGACATTGGGGATTTGTTGGTCATTGAGGTTTGCTCATAAAACTTTGAGATAGTGAGACGATTGCTTAAAGGAAATGTCATTTACACCTTGAATACTTTCCGGGTGCACTGTAAATGCGGATGTCTTGCAAAATGATTCTGCTACCAGACGGAAATGTCGCTAGTAGCTTATAGTGGCGCAAGAGCGTTGCGGTGAATGCAAATGGCGCTATACTATTTATGTGTTTGACTCTGTTTTACCCTTTAAAAGCACAAATTCCTACTTTCCTCTTGATATTTATAAAAGTCACTTTAATAGTCAGGTCTGCCGTGTGACGTAAGGATTTATGTAAAGCCAAAGGAGAAGAAAGAAGGTGTCGATAAAAAGCTTGGTAAACTGAGCCTTGCTTGGAAGTTGGCCTGAGAAGGGGCCGCGGTCCCCCCCAGCCACCGCCACCCGCTGGAGATCGTGGCCACGTCGGGAAAAAGATTTGCCTCTAATGGTCTCTGAATCTGTTGACGTCCGTCCCCGCCGCGCTCTCTCGCCTGCTTGCTTTTTCAGATGTAGCAATAAAGTCGGCCATGTTGGAGCACCGCCACATCCCTGTGACGACCACAATCAAGCCCAGCGCAGCTTTATTGCGTGTTTTTATTTTCATATTGTCTAAAATCTCCAGGCCCCCCCTCCCACACCGTAAATCCTTTAGTTTGACTCAGGTTCTTTTGTTTTTCTACAAATTTACGAGCGAAGGTGCTAAAAACCCGCGCGGCGTCAGCGTGTCCGCAAGTCATTCTCCGCTGGACGTTATGGCCAAGGGGGAAGAAAAGTCAACTTTAATTTTGTTGTGATTTGCGCCATAAAATGCCTTGCGTATCTTTTTTGTTTTAAACTGTACTGAAGTGGGGGGAAAAAATGCTATGAAGGTACTATTTGAGACATTAATTGCCCTACCCACACACATAGACACACCTTTTTTGCCCATGTTTCACTAATATGAGGTTTCCATGTTGTGCATTTCTCACTCTCTCTCTCTGAGACGCCCATACATGGGTGAGCATAAACATCTGGGCACAGCCGAACCTGTTGTAAAAACCTCATAAAGACTCCACATCTGTTTATTGCAACGCCCGTTGCCGATTCGCCAACGTGGACACCCACCCACTGACCCACATGCACCCATTTAAAGGGCTGCATTTTTTTAATGGCACATACATATACACTTGCACTTATGTACACACGCATGCAGGTGTTAGCGCTAAGCTACGTCTAAAATGACAATGCATCGTAACCCTCTCAACTGAGGTCATAGTGAATTGTTTTAAATGTATTTTATTTTGGTAGCTTTTCCATTCAAATGTGATATTTAGGAGTAGGCCCACTTCACTGCAGTCACTTATACACTGTTATTCCGTCTTTTCCAGAAGTTCTTCGGCTTTTCATGAAATGACTTCAGTTTTCTGAGAAATGCAAGAAGTGTAAGTACGCATTTTTGTACAGTGGTTTACATTTTTGTGTGTAATATTGATTGAGATAAGGAATCTCAAAATGTTACCTGTGCTGTCGTTGACATCATGCAAATGAGCTCTGTATATTCCGATGATTGTTTCTGTGAATATTGAAAAATTACATAAATGACACTCTAAAGACAAGATAAGAATTATTATAGGACTGCCTTTTAGCATTTTAATATAATTGTTTTCGTATTTAATCTCATGCTGTACTATACTAATAGGCCCGCACCTGAATGTAATAATTTTTTGGGGGTGGGCGGGTGTCAGGTGCAGATGTTGTGCATCATTTGCTTTACCTTTAACAACCTCTTGGTCACATGACCCCATTGTCCTCTTGCTTCTTCCCCGATAATTCCCCCGTCTTTCGTCACTCTTTTTTTTCATCCTCGGGCCTGCTCGGCTTTCGGGCCTCCACTAAAACTTCAAAGGTGGTGTTTACTACTGTAACTGGAGCTAGTCTGCACTGCAGCTCGCACTAATGAGCGCACGGACCGCATAGCGCACACAGCAACACATGTTCCCCTCATGCAGGCGGCAACATTCCCGACCAACACCATCACCGCCGTGTCGGAGAGCCAAAGATCCATCACAGATTAACAACCTTTCAGCGCCGGGCTTTGTTGTCTCCATCCTCACCGATGAAGATCTCAGCCTCCCATGTTTACATCCTTGTGGGTGGAGATGTGTGCCAATTATACCGCGTTAAGCCACTTTTCAAAACAAAGCCTCAAAGTATGCCCACTCGCGCAACTGCATTATTTCAGTCCTTTAGTTTTAGTTCCCTCTTAAAAAGATATTTAGAAAATTCCTTAGGTTATAGTCATCATGAATGGTGGATTTAAAATATATATATATATTACAGGCCTCATGATAACGTAAATTCTAATTGGGCCGAATTAAAGAATGTGTTTTAGCGTCACTAGCACACGTTTCATCATACCGTGACGTGTGTCTTGAGCGCTCGCGATGGATTCAAGCCTCAAGGGAAGCCTGCATCGCCAGCGCAATCGCAAATGGCATCCCTTCTATAACAAATTAGAATTTAATCATGTTTGCCCAGTCTTTCCGGGGGTCTTGCGGTTTGACCTTTCTCCGTGCTGTGTCCTCGGACGGCTGACATTCTTCCGTAAACACGAAAACAAACACGGCGAAGCCTGGGATTAAACGTCTGGAATGGACGTATTTAGGCTGGGCCAAACTCTAGCTGCGCGTGTTTATGCGTGTGTGTGTGTGTGTGCGCGCGTTTGTGTGTTACTAGAGGCCTTGCTTCATTTGTTTGTCATCATTATTCGTCACATAATTTGCCATCTTATAGGATTTTCTGTACTCAAACAAAGTTATCGATTTTAGTTTAAAGCAGGCATGCAACAATCATTTTTCAGTGGTCATTTTAGGATAAATATTTTTGTATCTATATTGTTTTCAAATTATATTTATTTCGAATTATCTCTAGTCCCTTGTCTGGTACGCTTAAATGCATCATCGTGTACTGTACATTTTTAGATGCGATGATCTTTTTAGCTGTTTCGACTTTCCATGCTTAAACAAAAACAATGCACTAAAAACAAATAGCTCTCATTGTTTTAATTGAACTATTGCTGTTTAGCTTTCGGCAATAACTTCCTGAAGGCAGACTCGCCGGCCCAGAAATCCAAAACGCCGAGCGTTTATTATTACCCGCTCGCAGTCGACTTGCCTTCAGGGGAGAGTCCCCAGCGTTGACCCCTGGCCCCCTCCGCTGGAGCGGCCCATACACACACGCCGCATTCCCGCTCCCCTCACACTCCTCCTCCCTCTGCTCAGCGTTTGCGGTCCGGTCCGAAAATGTTGAAAGGAGAATAAACCATTTTCAAGGGAACAATATTCGTGTTCCGGGAAGGTCGCTGAGGCAATTTTCTTTTATTGCGGCCCAGCGGCGAAGCAAACAACACTCATGGCTTTGTCCCGCCAAGAACCGATCCCAGCCCATCAAAGTGGACACTCCTCAGAAAGTCTGTTACCTGACGGCCTTTTCCCTCCGTTTGTAGCCCCTGTTCCAAACTTGGCATCCCCCCTGGGTGACTTCACCCGCCGTCTCCACCTGGGGGCAGAGCACCTGCAGTGCTCGCTATGACGACCATCTGTCTGTCCATCAAGCCCATAAGAACCTGTTCCAAGACACACACAAAAAAAGATGCCTAGTGGACTGGGGTCAAAGTTTGAAGCGGCCCATTTCCTGTCCAGACGCGCGAGGGCTCGGCCCCCTCCCCTCCAACCCCCCCTTATTCGCGCTCCCTAAACACAAAGTTTGATAAAAACTAGAACTAGCGCTAAACTGGTTCCACAAGGCCGCGTCATTGTCTGCCATAAGTCGGAAATTTTGCGACAGCCGACTCCAATGGCAAAGTAAAAATAAATTCCGCTAAGTGGCATGATAATAGTTTTTTTGGCATAATGACACGAGCTATCAAATGAACAATCAAACCATAGTTTACATTTTTGTGTTCGTCAGCGTAAAAGGAAAATAGCAAAGATTTATAATGCCAACGCTCCAATTGGCTTTACTCAAACAATCTTATGTTACATTTAATTAGCAGCAAAACTGTCTAGTGGGTCGTTATGGTCCAAATCAGTTGATGTATGAGCAGAAAATACACACTTTAATAAGTCTTGGCTAAACATAGTCTGGTTGTGTGCGTGCGGGCATGTGCAGGCCATCAGGCAGTTTGTACAGCGACACTCTTTAAGCGTCCCTCGCAAAGGTGCCGTCCGGCATTGAACGGCTGCTTTTTCTGTCCCGGGAGCCTCTGCGGTGCAGCGCTAATAGTCGTCAGCGCAGAGATTAATGTGAACTATTATTGGCGTAATGATGGCGCGCGCTATGGTGGTTTCAAACTCTAATTTGTGCATGCGTGTGCGGAAAGAAACACATGATATTAATTGACAAGTTTTGCACGCATATGTATGAAACCCCAAAAATGTTTTGAGAGGCTGAAAAAATATGAAAAAAAAAAAAAAACTTCACAACCACGCACCTGTGTGATGCCATCAGGCATCTTATGTTGTGGAAGTGATTGACAGCCGAACGGTCGCCGGGGCAGTTGTGGGAAGAGAAGGACCTCGTTGCTTTTTCATCCCTGAGGGGGAGTTGAGTGTTGCAAATCTAAACAAAATAATGAGGAACACTGGGATGTGCTTCCAGACACAAAAATGTGCCACATTCCATTCTCTACCAGTCACCTAGTGGCAAAATAAAATCATGACCTTCTAACTCCTTTACCTTAAGTGGAAAAAAAAATGGATTTGTTGTATTTATATACGCTATATGAAATCACACATTATATTGCTCTCAAACTCAATTGAATACACATTAAATATGAACCTTTAGAGAACTGTCTTATTTTTGGCCATGGCAGAGGTCGCTATCGCCGCAGGGGAGCGCGGGCTCCCGGCCATCTGGCGTTCAAGGTGTTTCTCCCAAATGTCGGGAGGTGTGAATCCTCCCGTGCCGAGGTTTCTTGCGCAGGCCACGGATCAATAAAGTTAACTGAAAACGTTCACGCACTGCCATCTGAAATCAACCATTTCATGACTCGTTGTTCCTGTAAAAACTGGAAAAGGCCCCCACTTGGGTTTATTAGAAAATAGAGGAGACCTAGGCTGGAATTCCAGAGAGGGACCGCGTGTATACCAGTTAGACGCTCAAACGTCATTATTTTTATCCATACAAATATTTACTATGGTTTAACTCCTCTGTTAGCATAAGTGAGTGATAATCGACAAGCCGATTTAAAAATTCAAGCAAACAGAGAATATCCCTGTAAAAATTTTTAGCAACCTCCTTGCTGCTACCTACAGGACTGGAGTGGAATGGCGTCACAAAAATGCCGTTATTTTTTCAATTTTGTGCTCGAAATTATTTTGGGCCATGGCAGAGGTCTCATGCCTGGAGCATTTTTTATTTTCTTAAAGCTCCATTTGCTAACCCATATTGGGGTTGTCCCTCCTGTGTGGCCACTTTTTTTTTCCCCCAGATATAATTAATTAGTTTAGCGTCCTGAACCACTTTCCGTACGTGGGACATGGGCCATAAAGGCGATTTGTTCAGCCATGTCGTTCTGGTTGCATGATGACTGCTTTATGCTGATGCTCTATTCCATTCACTCCAGTCAGGCGCTCCCTCAGGGCCGTACTGGAAAAAGGAAGGAAGAATCGTCCTTTTTTTTTTTTTTTTTTAACAGCCGTCTCTCACTGTGGCAGTTTACCTTAGCCTCCGTTACGAGATAAATCCCCCCCGACAGCTGCCTGACTTTTATGAGACTGTTACCTGCGCTCGCCGCTTTATGGCAGAATCCTGCGCATTAACAAGCGCGCATGGAAGGAATTAGCCCGGATGCCACGCTTGCTGGGGGGTGGCGAGGAGAAAGAGGGGAGGGGGCTTGTGTCGTCAGGTGTGACATTAAGGGAGCAAATCTACCATTGGTGGGAAGTAATAAAGTTAAAAGATTTGCCACTGTACCTTATATTCAAATTAACATTTGAACCAGTTTTTTTACTCTTTCTTGAATAGGCTCGTTACTTTTTTTTCAACCGGATGATGACCGTGTGAAAAGATAATGCGTTGTCTTGAGCAAGCCTAAAAACCACCAGATCCTGGCATTCAAAAATAGTCTAACCTAAAAAAAAAAAACCCGCAACACTCTTATTTTCAGTTAGCATTGGATAAGGTAGCATTATTTTTAGTAGTCAGTTGCAAAACGTTCGCAAAGCTATGAGATGTTGTTTTGATAGCATAAAAGTTGAGCCAAAACTAGCTCTTAAACGCAATCATCCGACATGTAGCATTTTTCTCTTTTGTTTTCAGCATGAACAAAATATTAATAAAATGAGATACTCTTGTGCGCACGTACAAAGTATGAGTCGTTTTTCTCACCTCTATAATCCGCCGCACACTTCCGGACATGGCGTTGACGGACAACCAAAGCGAGTTGCGAAAGACTCTGGAATTACAAGCAGGAAGGAAGGAGGGATTTGGCGTGAACATGGTTGAGACGCTAGGTCGTGTTTGTGAGCGTACGCGCCAGCTCGTGTGTTTACGCTGCTAATGGCGGTTTAATTTGATAAGCGGTTGGCGGATTTGTCGGCGCTCGGCTGGGACGGAGGCAGCCTGGGTTCTGTATATTTTGGGTAAACACAGAGAAATTCATTCCAGGTTTCCCCCCTGTGACTCTCTGCCTCACTGGCTTGTGTTTGTGTGTGTGCGTGTGTACTTTGTCAGGGTGCGTTGCCGTGCAAGTATTTTTCCTTAAAGGAGAACTAATCGACTAGATCACAGGTGTCAAACCAAAGGCCCGGGGCCACATCATTTTTATATAGCCTGCAAAATTATTATCACTCAACACCAATGGCTGACCGTGAATTTGGTACCTAATATTGGGATTGAGCACCAAAAATGTCGGCTTACCAACGCTAACTTTGATGGAACCTTTTCGATGCCCAGCCTTGTATAATTCAAACTCTAATTTAAACCTGAGAGATGCTTGCAGCATCTTTCGAGGGTGTCCTAGGTGAGGCAGGGTTGTCTAAGTCGGGCCTTGTAATGTAGTCACAACAGAGGGTTCCGAGCCAAAGGAAGCAGCCCCCCCCGCCCCTCCCCACCATCCCCAAACAGGATGGGAGGATGAGACCACACGCACTGAGTTGTGAGTTCTATACATGTATCTACATATGGATCAAATACATACACCATGTTCCGCTCTATTGGATTCCGCCACCTATTCTGATGATTTCTGCTTGACCCTGATGGGTTTTCTCGGACTCCCACGTAGGCTCGCACGTCTTCACACAGTTCTTGTCGGTACAAAGCACCAACATTCCCAGAGGAAGCCTTTCAATGAATGGCTCCACTGTTTTCCCCTCTAATCTTTTTATTCCTCCTTCTCCTCCTCTTCCTCCTCCTGCCGCTCACTAGGAAGTGGAACCAGATAGGCTTTATCAGCAAAGATAGGCCAGTGCAATTACTCATGACATATTACACATAATAGTACAACAAGGGACGCTTCTATTTGGCCCTCCATTGCTTCACATTTTATAATCAAGTTCAATTAGCGTATTGCAATTTTTTTTACAGCTATTTGGAAAGGACTTTGCGGAAAACTGCTTGTACAAAATTGTATTTTGTCGTATGATGTCCGGCGTGACACCCTGTTGGTCTTCAAACAAAATAACGCTACGCTCTAGAGACGTGTATACAAATGTTAGCTAACGCTCTGTTAGCTAGTTGTAGTTTGATGAAAATGAAACTTACCGAACCAAAGTGTACCGCAGGCAGGTTCAACATAAGCCATCACTTGTGCCATTTTGCGCGTGTGTGTGTTTGTGGTGTTATTGCAGGTGTTTGGTAAGGGAAAGTGTGTGTGAGTCAGCTGGGGGTGGCATCCTTCATCACCTTGCGTTGTGTGTGTTGGAGCGTGCAAGATCAAGAATATTCCTGCCTAGGAAGTGAAGGCAGCCCTCGCTGAGATCCGCAGCCACACTGGGATGCTTTGATATATTAGATGTGGAAGCAGAGGGAGACAGGAGGTGCACCAGCAGTGTGTGTATACGCATGTGTGTGTGCACGTGTGACAGTATGTACGTGTGGCGGCGGAGGTAGCGCAAGTGTGTAAACACTCCCCACCGGCCAACACCGGCACCTTCATACTGTGAAGCGTCGGGGACATCCTGTGCAATCGAGATCGCGTTCATAAAAGTCATTTGTTCCAGATGGAAATTGATTTTATCATCGTTGGTGTCGAATAGACGGATTTCCGTCACGGTTGTCAAGTGCTAATTTTGTGGGATTATTGTGTAGAGTTGTAGTGCAGAGTCCTTATTGTTGTTCGTATATCTGATAAATTAACGTTTAGCAAGGTAAAGTATTTGCACAGCCACGTTTAAGAACTTTTATTGAAGATCATGACAAATGCGTGCAGCAATATGAGATTTTATTTGACACGCCACCTGTCCGGCCACAGCTTAACTAGTCGTCAGGCCTCGGCCGAGCGGGGTGCAGCAAGATGGCTTTCGCAGCGTCTCCGCTTGAGCGGCACACCCCGCCTGCCGAGTGGTGAAGGGTGCACCACGGTCCACTGCGCCCACAAAATCACCGCAGTCAGCACGTCTGCACGAGGGAGCGGCTTCGAGAGCGGGGCCCGGGGAAAAGAAAAGCCTTTGCGACCGAAGCAACAATGAAACGTCTTTTTTATTTTCTTAACCTTGCGAACTTTCAGCTCAGTTGGACCCGAGCGAAGGTGACGGCAGTTTGCAGTGAACTCGCTTCAAGGCGGAATTATTGAAGCCTCGGGACCTTGCAGTCGACAATCTGCTGGCTGAACTGAAACCCGACAGTTTTGAAACGATCCAATCGTTTTTACGAAAGCTAGCCTTACTCCATCTTGTCTTGTAAAATCTTTTTTTTCTTTCTCTCGCAAGAGGTGACAGCAGGAGTTGTCATTATTCAACTCTGCATCCCAGTTTAGTGGTCAATCGGTCACAAACCAGTGAATTGATTGATTCCTTTGCAATTTGTAAGTTATTTCATTAGCCTTATGTTTTTTTGGGTGCAGCATCCAAAACTGGCCATTTGTGGCCGTAAAAGCAAGCAGCCTTTTATGTGTCCGTGCTGTAGGTACCAAGTGCTGAACCTCTGAACTTTGCCCTAGCGTTGAGGGAAGCGACACCATTTGCTCCTCTGCTGCTACATGACCTTCCAGGACCTGGACCCACCACTCACACATGGCGGTCGAGACCTGTTTACAGTAAACCCTTTTGGGGGGGGGGGAATGTACAGGTAGTCAGCACATGCGATAAATACTCTCCACTACCAACCCAGGCTAAATGCTTCAACTCCAGAGAACCTCACATTGACTTCCACCTTCACGAGGCTGAAAGGTGTGCAGGGTGCTCTGTCCCCATCCACCCCCACCCCCCACAGTTTAGCGAGCGCGTGGGCGTATTGCTCAGCGTTTTGGCGCCCGCATCTCCCGTGACTGCATTTCCAGCATAAGCACATTATAAATTCACACATTGGCCCTCCCCGCCCCCAACCCGTTCACCGCTTTACTTCCCCCACATCTGATACAGTCACAACACGGCTACAAAGAGGCCGCTAGGCAGGGGGCGCCGGTGAGTGTGCGGGGGTGGCAGGATGAGGAGGTTTCTTTGGCACCCACAGATTATGTACGTTTTTGGTTTTATTTTTTTTGCCAAAACTTGTGGTCTCTGCTGCTTCATGAACATGATTCACTTATCATGCAAACGGCCAGCATTGCTTAATATTTTCTACTTACTGCAAACAAACACACACACACACACACACATACACACATCTAGGTCCACGCCAGCATAAGATTGACACTCAGTAAAATTTTACAGGTGCGCCGAGGCGGATAATTAGCCTGTTAGCCGCGACTAATGAAATCTCCACCCATGAAGCCTCAACTGCAACCGGGGCAGAGGCCAACTTCCTGTTTGGATAGGCGACGCTTTAAAGCAGCACGAGGTGAGCGTGTACGCGTCACCACATGTGTCGAGTGAAAGAACGAAATTGAAGCGGCTGAAAAGTGCAACAAGGGGCAAGTGGGCGGTTCTTGCACCTGAGGGGCTTCTTATGCTAGTTGCATGCAAATGACATCATAGGGGGAGGGGCCTCAAATGGCCTTTTGTGTTTACTCTTGAAATGACTTAATCAGGATAGATTATTATTATTATTGTTCTGTGTGATGCACATTATTGCTAGAAGTGAAGTAGAGCTCAGCACAACACGAATTTTCAAATTTCAAAAACATGCTTTGCTGCATGGCATGCGGCACTCGGCGTGCTAACGAGCTTTACGTGCGTTACCGCAAAACAGGCCAGATGAAAAAAGACTTGTGTGAGAGATTGTGAAAGGGAAGACGCAGAAGAGGGCGGCAAAAAGCATAAATGATGACCATGCGAACTTTAGAGTCCAAAACGTTTTTAATGACAATTTCAGATGGCACACTTAAAAGGAACAAAGCACGCGTGTTTCTTTAATTGTGAACCCTCGTGAGTTAAGTTTTGCAGTGTAAAAAAAAAAGAACATTTCCATTCCTCACCCGTTTGCCCTCCCATTCTATTTTTACTCTTTCCTTCTTGTTTTTGCATTTACATTTTCTTTCTTAACTTTTTTTCTTTCATCTCATCCTTCCTTTATATGCTTCCCCTATGTATCAACACATAGCTGGACCAAAATTCTGTGATGTGCGTCTTTCAATTGTCGAGTGTGAATGCCTGCAGGCCCAAAATATCTCATCCATGTTTATAAAGATTTAGCCCGTTTGGGGAAAGGCCTGTAAAACGCCAAAGCCTTTGGGTCCAATCTGGATGGTGTCTGTTAATGAGCTTCACCAGAGAGCTGACGTCCCTTTGAAGGATGCCCCGTTAAAATGTTTCAGATTGTTCCTCGCCGTTCGCGTTCAGAAATAACCCAAAACCTCCAGACCGCAAGTCCACATAAAGTGAAGCGAGCAAGGCGGATGGGATTTGCACACGCTGACCGCCGCGTTTTAGACTTTACGTTCTTGTAGCTGAGAAGTAAAGAAATGCAAAATAACTGTGGGTACCTCCTCGCCACTTTAAAATTTCCTTTATGGCCATTTTCAAACCCCTTCATGTCACCGACTTTCTTAATTCTTGAAGAGAATCAGAGTGGGCTTCCCTCCCTGAGCTTCACGCATCCTCTCGGCGTGGCTGAGAATAACCAGCTTTGGTCTTTTATCGGGAAGTGTCAGCTCGTCAGACATGGCCGACGCGGACTCCCCTCCTGTCTCCTTCCGATTCTGTAAAATTACTTAAAGACACCTCGAGGTCAGTAAAACCCTGTGCTAGATTTTCTGGAAAATGTAAGAGGATGAGCATTAGCTAATGAGATGCAATATAAGAAAAATAGGTTGCATTTGATGGCCTACTGGCCCAGCTTGTACGTACTCCGGATAAAAGCGGTAAGGCATGGGAGGGGGCGACTCCGTTATCGTATTAATGAGGAGACGTCTTATCAAATTTATGAGCACTGGAGTCGGCGAGGCTCATCATTCTGCCGCTATGAGACAAGCAATGAAAGAAGTTAAGATGAGGGGATGAAGGACCCCCGCCATAAAAGACCTTATTGATGGATTCTTTATTAAAACACACACACCGTGGGCTCCGAGTGTTTTCTGATGACAACTGATACGCCGCACTTCAAACGACACTTCCCCGGTGGGTTTCCTTCTCCGTGGTGCCTCATCCTGGCCATCAGAGAGCGCAGGAAGTGGATCAGAGCGCTGCTTGCTCAGATCAGGAAGTGGGGCAAAAGTTCACTTCTAGACTGCAAGAAGCGTTTTGACTTGGAATGACGGGTGAAGTTTCTTTAGTCATCTCCGTAATCGATTATAGCTTGACACAAACGTCCTTCTAATAGCTCCTTGTACCCACTTCAGAATTAGCAACCTGACGAGCGTTTCGCTGTGACGGGTCATAAATCAAGCGACGCTTAGACTTCAAGTACGTGACAATCACTATCAGGCCAGACGCTGACGTCCGAGGATGTGACGGAGACGCTGGACAGAGACCGTGGCTTGATTTTTCTCACCCTCTCTAGCGCTTAGAGGCCCGATAAGAACTCGTAGTCAACAGATACCACCAGCGCTCTGTCAGCTTTGACACCAACCATCAGCTTCGTCAAGGCTAGTTAATGACGCTAACAGTGCATTAGCGGGAGATACTTGTGTTTCTCTAAGTGTTACTAAGTGCATGAAGGAATTTTCACTTTGCAAGGCAGGCAGGTAACTCGCTCAATGTGCTTCAAGTGTCAAAAGTACATTTGGTAAAGGCAGTTTAAAGTAAAAAATAGTGTATTGTTACATTTATTAAAATTGCAGTTATTTTGTGTATTTTAATGAAAGCTTGTCACAGACAGACATTTAAATATATCCCAGATAATTTTGTAACAAAAATGAAATAATGTCATAATTTTTTATTTTTATAAAAATAATGAGGGGAAATAGATTGAAGTAGCAAATTAAATACTTTTTTTTAAAGCCATCATCACTTTGGTAGAACCTGGCATCCATTTTTTGACGTTTCAATCTCTGCACTCATTGCAGGGTCAGCAACAGGCGAAACGCTAGACTGGAGACCGGCTCTGCTTTTCTTCGCCACCGCCGCCTCGTCTCTCAGGTAATCCAGCTGATTGCGAGCCCGGAGAGAGACGTCTGACAGAATGTCCTCACCCCCGCAGGCCCGTTAATTACGCAGTGCGAAACGCGCGCACATCGGCGGCGAGCGCTTATCTCTCGTTTGAATGACGCTTGCGGCGATACGCCGGCCTCTGGCGAGCCCGGGGAGGAGCAGCGGTGTGATAAGGCTGCTGGGAGTATGCCGAGAGGAGGGGGGACTCATTCGCACCCCTCTTGAGTTACATTCTTTAGACTCAACAAAAGCGTCTGTTTAAATCTGTGACTCTCAACGAGTAGTTTGTGGACAGCTAGTAAATAATGTTCAGGTCAGCGCTCGTCACTCACGTTCATCCACACAGTACTGTACTTTTGCTCCTATTGTTTCACAAACATTATGAAATGTCCTCCACACATAATAGCTAGCGGTGTGCTAGTGACCGAGCTAAACGTGGGATTTTTCAGGTCCGAATGCAGAGGAAGTTCTGCTCCATTCCCTGTTTCCCGGTCCACCAAGCGTCACTTCGGACCATAAAGATGACATCACGTACCCCCCCTCGAGGTTCCCCCTTTCTACACAATCCAAGTAAGCTTTTAATTCCATTACATATGAATCCTGTGTTAAGTTGGAGTGTGTCGTAAAGCTGAGAGTAAATGCTAAAACAATATGTGGAATGTGCCGCGGGACTGAAATGGACCATTGGAAAACAACGTGGCATAGATGGACGCGCGCAGAGCATAAAGTTCAATTAGAAATGGATTTGATTTACTACAGAGCACATTTCTGCGTGGCAAATCACTCATCACGTTTTTTGGGGTGTGTTGTTTTTTTTTTTTTTTAAATAGAAAAAAGTGCCATCAGTTCGAAATTTTAGTTCAAGATTGTTCTGTGCATGTGTGTGGTTGTTTATGGCTTTTAATGGGCCCCCGTTTGATGTTCCACACCACCTCACTTAGCACCTCTGCACGCAGGGACAACGTGGACGTTCACTACTTGATAATGAGACGCCTTTAGATTTTTAAGGCTTGCCTCAACCCGAATGGCAACCAGCATGTGGGCCCTCCATCTTGTTTGTGTTTGTGTTCACCACGGCCACGCAGCATCTGCTAATATGCCTTTTATACCTCCTTGACCTTGAATGGGATGTTTGGTGACACTATGTTTAGTGTTTACACGCCGTCGTCTGAAATTAGCCCGGCCGCAGGAAGAACTCCTTCTAAAATGGACGCCCTTGTTAAAAAAAACAAAAAAAAAACAAGATATTCTCCGGTTTCCGCTCGCGCCTCCGCTCTCTGATCACGGTGCTAATCACAAGCGCGCGCTGGCCCGGGCCTCGCTATGTTTAGTGTTTACGACGCCGCACTCGCACGGGGCCACAGATGCGCGCTTGACGTTTGGTCGCTCTGTTTTTTTGACAGGTTAGCACATATGGGAGAATGCTGTTTTAAGCTTTTATAGCAAGGCTTCTTTCAGTAATTACTCACAGCGTAGATTTATTTCCTAAAAGAAATGCTAGAATATGGCCCAGGCATATATATACTTGGGCCCTAGCTTGAGTTGCTTCTAACCTGCTACATATAATACTTAAGGAGTGAAATTACAACCCATGGGTTCAGAGGTCAAGGCCAGTTACTCACTGCAGTGTGTGCATTAAATGACTTTGTGCTGGAGTGATGAAACGTTTTGTGTTCAGGAGGGCACTGGAATGGTGTTGGGAGGGTGTTTTCACGGACGGTCGGGCGTGTGACGGAAGACATTCATGAGGAATTTGGATTTCCGCGCAGAGAGAAAACAAACGAGGCGAAGAGGCGACATGGGAACGTCTTGTCGGCCCATCTGGAGGAGATTGTCAATTGTCATGGCTCACAATTAAACTTTCCAACTTTTTGGGACACCTCAAACAAACCATTTCTAACTTTTTTTCACAAATAGCATATATTTTTTGATCTGAGATTTTTATGAGTGTAGCTGTGGTGTTTGAGATTCATTCCTGTAACTAGTTTCATTTTCAACTTCTACTGGATTCCTTTGGGCTTCCAGATGTTGATGTGTAAAGTCCCATGTTTTTGTTCATATCGAACCCATAATGCATTGCACATTGCCCGTGAGTCACCGAAGTGTGATGGACATGTGGAAGTCGGTGGGAACGTCGGAGACCCAAAAATCATAAAAGAGGCCATGACGTTGTTTTATTTCAATTACCGTGTGCATGTGTGGATTCAGATGGAGTGGAAAGCATGTTTATTTGGTCATGGGTGTAAAGCGTGATAGAAAGGTGTGGGCAGCAGCAGCACTGGGAAATGATATCACACGCACACACCATGGTCAGAACTGTGGTGGTTCTGGCTCATGCTACATTAGCATCCCAAGGCCGTGTCGTTCCCTGTTGCGAGAGCGGTCGTGGGAAATGGAGGCAGACAGGAAGTCATCTCGGCATATAGTAGAAATTGGCTATAAGAATGGAAGAATACAAACTATATATTAGACAGGGCCCATCTAAATAAAGCTCCTCCCCTCATTTTAACGTAGTTTGCTGGCACCAAGATGCCACACGATATCCAAAATCAGAGAATAGGTGAGAGGAGAGCCAGAAAGCAAAGCAGGCGCCTTCAGGTTGCCAAGTTGTTACTTGTGCTTCCTCCTCCTCCTCTTCCTCCTCTTCGTCTTCCTCCCGGCCGACCACATCTGATGCGATGAGCGGTCCAGATAGTCTCGCCTCACCGCCGGCATGCACGCTCCAGCTCATGGACACAGATTATCCACGTTCTTTGGCGCCCGTCTGCGCCTCCGGAGATGACAGTGTGTCACCCGGATGCTGAGGGTGCTGACAGACAAGTAGGATATTGATATTTAGGAGTGGGCAGGAGGCTAGTGGTTAGGTGTTCAAGTTTCATCTCCACTTTTTTGTTACTCTGCAGCATTATGTAAGAATAGTGATGCCTTTCAATCAATATCTTATAGATAATAAAAATATTGACCCAAATGCTCAATTTGGAGGAGCTGCGAACATTCTGGAAGAGATTACACTTCACTTCAATCATGGGGAAAAAAAATGCTAGAGGCCCATTCAAAATAAAAGCACAAAGGAGACGTTGCTTGGCAACCTCCAAAATAAAGTTTCAGTTTAGCCAGGATACTCGTCATACTGTAGTGTGTGTGTGTGTGTGTGTGTGTGTGTGTGTGTGTGTGTGTGTGTGTGTGTGTGTGTGTGTGTGTGTGTGTGTTGTGTGTGTGTGTGTGTGTGTGTGTGTGTGTGTGTGTGTGTGTGTGTGTGTGTGTGTGTGTGTGTGTGTGTGTGTGTGTGTGTGTGTGTGTGTGTGTGTGTGTGTGTGTGTGTGTGTGTGTGTGTGTGTGTGTGTGTGTGTGTGTGTGTGTGTGTGTGTGTGTGTGTGTGTGTGTGTGTGTGTGTGTGTGTGTGTGTGTGTGTGTGTGTGTGTGTGTGTGTGTGTGTGTGTGTGTGTGTGTGTGTGTGTGTGTGTGCGTGCGTGCGTGCGTGTGTGTCAGTCACGCGCAAGTTATGAAATGAATAACTCAAACATGGCTGGGCATCTGTTTCAGCTCACTGTGGTTGTTTGATGTCATCAAATCATTAGCACTACAGGAGCTAGTTTTCTTTCACGCGTCATTTCATCTTTCTTTGAGAAACACATTTATGATTTATGTTTTATCAGCCTCCAGCACACCGTGACAGCTGATTGGCCGCCATCGTGATGTGAGGGTGTGTGTGTGTGTTGTGTTTAACAAGCAGGCCTGTGTTTTTGTCTGCTTTTAAAGCCCCTGTGGAAATCCAATCTATGCTTCCTCCTCCTCCATGGAGTGCAGTCAAAATACACTTGTTTAGGCTTGGCGGACATTTTACCAGGGCCTAGTATCATTTGGTGAGCAAGGTGGGTGGCTTTAATGGAAATTTGTGGAGAACCTTCCGAAAGTGATTTCAGCAGATGTTGGACAAACCCGATAATCCCCGTCCTTGTCGGCTAGGCACACTTGTGCACATTTGGCCCTTATGGGCTACAGTAGCTGCTACAGTGTGTTTGAGCATGTGCTTAGCCCTATACAGTAAATCCTGACCATGCACTGTAATCACTAATCAATAGAAAGCGATCAATCACACACCCGCGCACATGCACACACAAACACTTCCATCTGTTACATGTTTACATCACACGACATTTACAGATGCTCCATTAAAAAGGCCCCGCCCCCTTCTTCTTATCTACGCATACACACGCACGCGGGCTATGAAGGTGACATTAATGCAGTGTGCCGGATGTTTCTGTGACCTTTCTCTCTTTTAGGCCTGACCCCAACAGATGACCCCGGAGACGGATTAGGGCCCAATTCGCCTAATTAGCTCGACGATCCCTTCCAGCCCCTAGGCTGCACACCACCCGTGACTCACTCACTTCATTAAGGATGCCTGCGCTCATCGCCAAAACAGAAAGAATAGCAAAAGAAGTCATTTACTAAAGGTAAATCATTACAGACACTTCTTGACACTTATTCTGTTACATTTGATAAGTCTAAAAATTATTTCACTTCAATGAGTACCAGTAATTAATGAATAAGATTAGATTTCTTTTGCTTTTGATACATAGTATTAATTACATCTATTTTTGCCCGCCCCTTTTTTACTGATATATATGCATGCTGACACTCTAACAAGTATCCAGTGAGGCGTCAAAAGCATGAAGTCAGCCTTGAAAGGCGTGCGCTAATTGCTTGCACCCCTCAGTTTGTGTCTTGTGTGTGTGGGGCAAGTTGATGTCATACATAAGTGTGTCAGCAAAGAAGTAAAGATGATTTAGGATGGTGCTCATCATATGAAAATTCCATACTGCTAGTTTTTCCAACGTACGATGAAGCAGCGTCTGCTTTGAATTCTAGAGATGAACTCGTTGGTCTTCACACCTATGCCATGGCTACTGGAGAAATTTAAAAATTAAATTAATTCATTAAATTTAAAAGCAATATATAAAAAATAAAATTCTCAATAAAAGCTCTGACATTTTTGGGTCAAAAAGGTAGAGGGAAAATGACTTTTTAACGCTTGTAAACAAATAGTTGTCTCTAGTTTGCCGGCCCACCCATTAAGTGTGAAATTTAGCAACCAAGTAACTTGAGTTAGCTATCTGTAAATGTGCCCGAGAAAAACAAAAAACCTCAGCTAAAGAACCATGGCATAGATTAGCATTTGCAACATTGGCCTCTGATAATATTATATCATTCAGCTAAGTTGCCTATGCGGCGAGCCGTGATTGACAGTTCTTCCTGGGTGGTAGCAAGCAGTGACAGCTCCGTCACTACGGCAACAAACACGGCAGCCTGACGAGTGGCTCAGCGAACGCCCCCCGGGATCCATCCCAACACACATGCACATATTGTTGGGTGTGTGTGCGCGTCTCCCGTTGACTGCTGTTGTCTTCGGGTCGTTGACGTGAACGTCATGGGAGAGTGCCCGTTGGAGCTAACGGACACGTGCACACACACACTCACACACTTATCAGCTGCTTTACTGAAAAGAAACAAACAAATGGTGGTGAAATGTCATCCTAACCTAAAATAGCATGTGGCTGAAACTTTAAAAAATGTAGGCCAAAATTTTCCTGGCACATTGTTCAAATTCACTTTTTTTTTTATTTGAGTCAGTACGTTTTAACTCTGGAATTTTCATTGTATTCCATTTCGCATCCCATTTTTAATGTTTAATGGCAAAATGTCACGTCTTCCTCGCCCTCTTTTGTGTATTTGTCTTTCCTCTCACTTTCTCTTTCCGTGTCGGTGTTATCTCCCGTCAGCTCCTCCCATCTTTGTTTATTTCAGCGCCGCCGCTTCTGTTTATGTGTCCTTCTCCCCGCGTCCATAAATCGCTCTCTTGTTGGCTGTTGAAATGTGAAGAATGGCACATGTGACGTCTCCTTGCAGCTGCTGTCGCTACCACCCGCCTCCGCGAGCAGCAGGCAAAATATACACCACGCCGCTGCACATTTAAACATTTTGACCGGCTTTGATGTTCGACTACTTTGTCCCGCCTTGGAAAAAAAGATGTTGGGCGTTGTCATCCACACCACAGACTGTATAAAATCGTGTCTACCTGAATTCTTTCTAATGGCCTTTTATCACGGGCGATTTGTTACCGACGTCTCAAAATCACTCAATAACAGCGGCCAGTGTCTGTTGTGACATAAGAAATAATGTCATTTAATTTTTTTTCTATGTAAATACTTGCTGGGTACACGGGAACGTCTGACGTATTGTTGTTGTACAAAGACTCATTGCCCCCGTGTCAGCGTGGCTTCACAGCTCATTGACAAATATTCCCCTCGCCCGAGCGACCCCTGCCCTCTCACACAAACGCACATTTGACAGAATGTGATCCATCGCCGTAGCATGTGACCCGCCGTCCACTGCGTGTCCAGCGTGCCATAATAAATTCCAAGGTTGTGTCAGAGGAGCATGTAAAAGTTTTGCTACTGTTCTCTGTACAGTTCACAGCGTGGTGGCCTATTGTCACTTAGTCAGCCATGATGGTGGCCGACTTGCATAAACTTTATTTTTCCTCACCCCATCCTTCTTTTCCCCTGCCACCTTTCCCGACTTTTACTCCCACTCTGCTCCTTCACCTCTTTCTCCCTCCTCCCATTTTCACCCGTCCACCGAATAGTGATCATGTCTGTCGTTTCATCAGCTCTTTGCATCGCTCGGCACTATTGAGATTGATGAGCTGCTCGGCTATAAATGACTGACACACTATATGCGCGCACGCACACAAATGTGGGTGTTGGGGTCACGATAAGGGTTTATTTTGGTTACAAAAAAGTGAGGCATCCAAACAAACCCACCTAATAACAAATTTTTTGTTGTTGTAAATACTAAAGAGCGCCACCTATAGGAATGGAGGTTTGATTAAATTAATTCATCTAAATTATTCAAGAAAACACTTGACTGGAAGATAAGCTTCTATTCATGATGAAAGACCCATTTTATTTCCCAGTCACTTCCTGTCTGGCTTCTACTTTGTCTATCCAATGTGCGGTTTCCGCCTTATCCGTCATATCTGCCGTCTAAAAATAGTCCAAGCATGCGAGCTGGACAGTCCCAGGAATGTTCCGGCTCTGTTCCTACTCGAGTCAAGTCAGCAGAGAACTTGAGTTCTCTGGTAACGTTTGTTTGCTAGCACATTATACGAAGATTTAAAATGCACGTGTATAGATTGCTAATGGAGCGACTTTATGGATATTGGCAAATCATCCGATATGATCACATATCTGCCGTTACAAACATATAGCCGTAACTTTTGACTTCTGAACATACGCCGCAAATCATTGCTTGACTTGACAAAGATTTAACAGCTGTAAAGAACGGCAACAAAGCTCGGGTTCTTGCGACTGTCATCAAATAGCCGTCGAGTCGTTAACGGTTCACGCGGTGAAATGATCCTCAGTGATCTCTATGTCGCCCCCCCCCAAAAAAAGCACAGGTGCACTTGGAGCCTTTTGCTGAGCTTGTTGACATCATAGAGTGATATCGTGACAAAATTCTGACATTAATACATTTTGCGCTCCGGAGACAAAACTATTTGTATACTAAAAATAGACATTAAAAAATCATTTTTACACATTGTTTCTTTTTTTATTTTGAATTTGTGGTCCTCGGGAATGTGGTCCTAAACCTCATTCATATTTAAACTGCCTTGAAATCAGTTTAGTCTTGGCACCATATAAATAGAACGGCATTAAACCACGTTATTAATTCTACTTTTCTCTGGCACGTTTCTTGATTCCCCTCCTCCTCTGGAACCTTCCGCCGCTGCCCACTATGACCTCACCTTTGGGCATTTAATGCTCAGTCACGGACCCTGCGGCCGCCAAACTGAGCCCGCATCGTCTGAGGCCCGTAATGCTAATGCTTCCATTCCAAGCGAGTCTAAAGCCACACAACTGGCTTTTATGCAAATGCTAAATACTGTGTTGAAAGACGAGGTCAGCGTAGGGAGATTGAGCAGTACCTACTTTCTCGTTTACTGTTTACAAGTTCATTTCAAATTAGTTATTTGGGTTAGTTATTTTGTGTGTGTGTGAGACACACGGGGTCCCCCCCTAATCCCCCCCCCTCACTCAGGAACAACAAGGCTACCATTCCTTGCGTTCTAAAATAAGACCCCCTCCACACATGTGCTCGTCTTGTCAGCGACCCCTCACGTTGACACCAGGCAACACGAGAGGCCGCGCCCGAGCTCAGGAGGAAGTGGATGACTTGTTCTTAATAATTCTTTCATTGCTTTATGACTTGTGTTATGTAATCATTCATCTTTTTTTATTATTTCGGCAGTGGTCCCGCCACGAGCATGCTTTTGTGGTTAATTCTTCTGTGAACGAAATATTTTGTCACATGATTTATAAAAATACTTTCCTATTTTGCAACAAATAGATAACTTACCAAGCCCCAAATATCAAATTTAAGGCCACGTTGAAGTAAAATTCTGCTATTTTTGGTACAATAAATGGGGGAACACATCAAAGTTGACACCAAATAAACCCTATAAATACCATCTAGTATTTCAAAAGTGCTTGAGATGCAAAACTGACATGCTGGTAATTAATCTACATTAAACTCATGTTTAACATTTAAGCTACAGTACATGTGTTAGAATTAGAATAACTTGGCTAACGCTCTCATGGAGTATGCCTCGAGGGGGCGGCGGGGCTCCTTTTGCATTTTCTGGGATCAGCGTGACCTTTAGAGACGTCTCAACCACCTGTTGCCACACACATTCGCACCTTCACACCCTCCTTGGCGTACGCCCTTGCTCTCTTGTGAGCCAGTGCTCGGTTGGGGGGTGGGCACACACATTGTCCGTTTACGCCGTTACGCAACACTTTGATCTGCACTGGCTGTTTATGGCATCGGTTGGAATTAGATCAGGGTTTGAGCCAGTTGACCGGAGATGTCAAGGATGGCGTTGGGGGCCATGGAAAATGTAAGCGACGCGTCCCTGCGAAGTGTGTGTTTGCGCGTGTATGTGCAAAGTATTCGCCATTCATAGGCTCTCTCGGCAGTCATTACGCTGTAGAGTTATGACTCCAAGTATAAAAATGTTCATTTCTCCTTTCATAAATGCGGTAGACAAAAAATGCTATGTTGTCTTAAATGAACAAGGAGTAGTGTTGCATGTCTACACTCTCATTTCAAGTTTTGTACACTTAGAAGTGTACCAACGTGAAAACCTGAGCAGTATCAACATTTCATCTTAAACCCACATTAAAAGGCAGCCCACAAGTAAATGTTCATATTGTAAACATTGTAATTGATTAAGATGAAACAAAAGGTGGTATGACAAGTCAACAATTGGCTGTGCTGTCAGTTAAATTAGTTGCGTACAAAAGCTGTTGGCATGAATAGATGTGTGCATGTGTGTATATATATATAATTGGGCCAAGAGCATATGTGTAAGAAGAGTCTCTAACAAACAAGTTCAAGGTCAAAGAGCAGGTGCATAAGTGCCACGGGTCCCTCGCCCCAACCCCCCCCCGTTATGTTCTCGCCTTCCAGCCACGATACACACTCAGTGCGTGGCTGTGAGGAAGCATGGAAACAAAGTGCTCACTTCAACTCACCGGACTTCCTTCTTCCATAATCACTTCCAGTTTTCACCCCCGTCGTTGTGTTATCACTTTGATTAGCTGGCGACATGTCCAGGGTGTAACCATTCAAAAGTCAGCTGCGATAGGTTTGCGCTCACCCTAATATGGATAAGCGTTTCGAGGCCTTCCTGAGTGTCGTATGTCGGATGCACGGTAAACAATTTCAGCCCAGGTGGGCGGTGACTTGCGAGCCCCCGCTCCCCGACGGGCTGCCTGCTAGCCCCAAAGTCCGAGAGTCGAATAAGAAGCCCTGCTGTCCAGCGGCGAGCACCCCCAGGCTGTCCGTTAGCGTCCCATTAGGACACGAGCCAAGCGGGGTGATCTGTTGGTTGGCGGCGGCACTCATTTTGTCCGGACTGGCGGCCAGGCGGGGGGACGACGGGAAGGTGTAGCCATATAGGCCGTAGTGAGGCGTGTGAAGGCGGAGGCCGGCATAGCCCTGCGGGGCGGGGCCGGACAGGTAGCCCAGTTGCGACGTGGAGAGCGGCAGGGTGCAGAAGGCGTCGCCCTCGTAGGACGCCGGGCCTCGGGGCGGCGGGAAGGGCTCCGGAGGGGCGGCGTAGCGGTGGAGCGGGAGGGCCGGGCGACTGCAGGTGAAGTCGCCCGGGCTGAGGGGACACACCTGGAAGGGCGACGAGCAGGGCGAGGGTGATAGCAAATGAGGTGATGGACCGACACCTCCATGGCCTCCTTGGACTCCTGTGGGAACACGAGTTCATTGAGATGTCATTAGTTGTCACCTGAGCAAAAATGATGTCAGATGTAATTTTTGGGGGGGGGTCATCAAGATCATGTACCTTGTTTGGTCATGCCAGGGATGTCCTCGAAGGTTAGCGTCCGCAAAGACGGCCGCCAGAAGGCATACGACTCCACCAGGGCTTCCAGGCCCATCCTGCAAACACAAATCACGTTAGCCACGCCACCTCGTAAAATGACCACCTGGCCGCCATCTTGGTCTGTCTCTCTGTCTGTGCAGGTAATGAGGGGCATAAACGCCACGTCGCCATTGGCCGCTGCCAGCCGGGCGCTCCGAGGTAATTGCTTTCACACGGCTTTTATGGGCCAATCAGGAGCGAGGAGGCCGGAAGCCGCAGTGAGGATTTATGAGGTGGGATCACCCACCCTCTCGCCTCCACCCTACCTCACCCGTCCTCCTCCAAGGTAGGCTGGTGTGGCCGCCTAACGCAACTCCTCTGTTGGACCTCGTTAGTGTAAGGATGAAAGTCACCCCGCCCCACCCCCACCGCCGCCCAACATATGCGCACACCCGCAGGGTTGAAGCCGCGCTGATAATTTAGACAAGCTGCCCCTGTGAAAAGTATGCATGTTCACATTTCGCATGCTTGCCTTAATTGTTGGCTTACTGCTTTTTTTTTTGTACCGATTGCATTTGACTCATTTAGCTTTTGTTTCAGAAACTGTGTTCCGATCTTCCACGACAAAGTGAGGAATACTCCACCATGAAATCTCCTGAACGCTGCTGCGGTAAGACTTGATTAGTTCCACTCGGGGTGGATTTTTCACGTTCGTAGCGGCCCGTCGCACACTTCCCACGAGGGAAGGATAAATAAATGCAGGCCGTGCTTTTTTCCCCCCTTTCCCGTAATATCAGACTGAAATAGCCGTGACAAAAAACAAAAAGACAGAAAACCCGCAGGCCAGTAAGAATCTCAAACATGACCCAGTTGCGGCGGGTAGTATGAAGGTCTCGACTCACCGATTCCTTCCAGAGTCTCTGAAGCCTTTGGCAAAAGGGTTTCTGTCAATTTTCAGCCTGGTTATCTGGAAAACACAGGAAAAATTCCCCCAAATCTTATGACAACACATAAAGCATGCCAGCGTGTCTCTTGACATTTAGGAAACTGAGGCAGTGTGTTTGCGGGGACGCACATGTGACACACGCTAGTTGAGAGAAAAAATTGTTCAACCGTGTGAGCTGAATCCAATGTCAGATGTTCAGTCTTACGCTCAATTTGGATAATGTACACCATTGCGTTATTTTTACAGGCAGCTAGTTTGTCAGTTGGCAGGATTAACCAGAAAAAAAAAAAGTGAACTCAGTCAGGTTTTTCTTTGTGGACACATTTTTACTTTTAAGTGAAGAGTCTTATCTAAATTTCAAACTGTTCTGGGATAAAAACCGCCTACGTGGTTTTCATTAGACATCAATGACTTTTCTCGTTGAATTCAAAGCGTTTGAAATTCTCACTCTGTGGTAAGCAAAAAGTGACCAACGGGGTGGGAGGTGTACGCTTCTGTTTTCATATTGTTGGGGAGGGTTGACTTGAAGATGATGAGTAGGTACGGACCTGCTGGTTCTGGTACGCCGTGACGGTGGTGAAGACTGTCTCGGGGAAAGAGAAGGTGCACGTGCCCTCCCCAGCGGGTACGGCCTTCACCGGGGACAACTCCTCACCGCACTCCTTCCGAATCACGTGCACCCGCGGCTGGTACTTGTGCATGGAGTGCAGGATTACCTGCATTGGGCGCAAGCAAAATGGGCTCTTAATGTGTTTCAAAAAATTATCTTTTTAATTCGGCAGGAGATTGTGAATTTTGATTTTAGCAAGCAAAGAGCATTTTGTTGCCTGGGTCCTTCAAAATGCTTCATCTACTGGAAGACCTCCTCCAAGGCCAAACCATTAGAAAAATCAGGCCAGTGGATATATATATTTATTTATTTATTTATTTTGCTTTTTAAGGTGGTGTTCAAAATTTAAGTCATTTTCTTTGAAATGTTCTAATTTAACTTTTAAATACACACACAGAAATATAGTATAAGTGTAAATAAAATCATAACGGTTAATACTAATAAGGTTAAGCGATACCATGAATGAATAGTTGGATAATAATGTGGTCAATAATAATAATAATGATAGGTGAATTTACATGTCCCTGGTCGTCCAGCTCGTTGTTGGTGAGCTTGAGCTTGTCGAAGCTGACCACCTGCCTCATCCACGTCTCCCCTGAGGCGGGCGAGTCCGGGTGGATGTAGACCCGCGGTGGCACCGGAGAGTCGGCGTTGCCCGCCACCATCCATTTGGAGCTATGGTACACGTACCTGTAAGTACACAGCAAAACCATCCACTTGCAGTTTGTGTCGAAAAAAGAATATCAAAATTTAAATAAGGAATTTTTGGAATGCCAAAAAGTGGTTCTGTGAGGTTTTTTTTTTTTTTTTTTTTTTTAAACTTGATTGATTCAAATTGGTTGAGAAATGTGAAAGCAGAAGTGTGTGAAAAAAGTAGGGACGGTAAGAAAAATAATCTCCAGCAATCCCACAATAACTGAAGTTATGTAAATGTTGTTCCAAACAAGACTGTTGAATCTTTCTGGCGTGCGTAAATACGCACCAAAGGCTCTTGGGAACCTTTGTTGTGCTTTTCCCCCCCCCTCTGCAGATTGGCACATTTGCTGCGCTGACCTTCCAGCAGACCGAGGTTAAAAGTCCAAAAGGAACAACCAAACAACTGTGCCCAGCGCCCTTTGTGTGTAACACAAAGAGGAATTACGACTTCAACGTGTCATATTTCTCATTTCTAGCTTACCTGTATCGTTTGTTGTCCACGGGGATGATATCCATGGCGATGTAATATTGCTGATGTGGGTCCAAACCGGACATTTTCACACGCATGGCAGGGAACATCCGCCTGAAAACCAAACGCATCTATTTAGAAATACCTTGCAGTAATGGGGGCTTTCAATTGACTTTGCAAAAAAAAAAAAAAAATAGTGATGCTCACTTTGCAATGATTTCTTAATTAAATCCTTGAATATTTATCTTTGACTATAATGTCCCCACTATTAATTACGTTTAACCAAAACGTGCAAATTGGTTTTTTTTTAAAGCACACTATTTTATTGGCCTTTTAATTTAAATTGAATTTGCATGAACACAAACGGGCAAAACATGACTTAGCAAATGTCTATACCTTCCAGCTTTCGTGATGATCATCTCCGTGCCGATCTCGTGGAAGCGTTTCCACAGGTCCGAGCCCTGTAGGTCCACGCGTGGGTCCTCGCTCCCGGTCCCGCAAACGGCTGCGAGTTGCGGACTCTCCAGGAGCGCGTCTTCGCTCTCTGTAGCACACGCGCGCACAAACACGCAATTACTTGTTACCACGTTCCACACGTTTACTGCGTCTCCACTCCATTTTTTTAAAATTACAATTGAGAATTCTTTGTATTAAAAATGTAATTCAATTAAGTAGCTATTATACAATTTTGGGGAGTTGAAATACAGTTGAATTTATTGATCATTCTGATAACTAAGCATATTTATGAGCGTGTTTTCTTTTGTGTGTGTGTGTGTGCGTGCAGGCGGTGCATTTGAATGCAGACCCTGAGACTTATTGCATTAGAAGTGACACCGTAGACTCGCGTATTAGGTTTCCAAGTTTCCAGTGCATCCTGGTGCTTTTGGGTCCGTTTCTACTGCTGCTAATTGGCGCGTTTACGACTGCAGCCAAAAGCCCATAAAATAAAGCATCGACTCACAGTCATAATTGTCACACACTTTGCACGCCGGCCACAAGCCCAACATGTCTTGTTTGCATGGCTTCTAGAATGACAATAATCAAGATTAATAATGACGACGATATTGTAAGTATCTGATCACTATTTTATATTATATTATACTAACATAGATGTGTGTGGAATGTAGACGTGTGTCTGATGTAGCAGCCGATAGCGTTGTTGAATGTTGTGGATGTCTCCAAATTTTGTACATATTATTCCATCTTGTGTTCCAGTTTTTGGCAGCACTGCAAGCTTTTACTTACGGGATCCGTCGCTGGCATATTCCGCCTCGCTGCCGTGCACTCTGCCCGCCGGTGGAGGCTCCGGACTGGCGGCCGTTCTCGGGACGTCGTAGCCGGGCGACGTCGCGCCTTCTCCAGCCGTCCTGCGCCTCTTCTCGGCCCCGATGAGCGCCTCCACCGAGAAGGCGTGCGCCTTAACGCTGAGCGCGCACGGTGAACGTCGCTTCTCGGCCATAGCTCCGATCCCAAGTCCCGGGAAGCGACAGTGGTCAAGGCGTGTCAACCGTGTCTTGGGTACGAAGACGACGACAACGCAGAAGAGTCCCCGAAAAGGTGAAGAAGTGTTCTGTGGTGCAAGTTTCCTCGCGTCTGAGGTCTCGGTTGTCCACCACTTTTTTTGGAGGGAGGTGTCAACATAGGGGGAGAACCAAGGAGGGGCTGTGGGGAACCTGTCAATCACAAATGGCCTGGGCCAATCAGGAGTCTTCCCAGTACCCACTCCGGAAGTGGTTACCCTCCGTGGCCGCGCCCACTGGTGAAGCCCATATGTGGTCAACGAGTGAAGCAACACCACATCAAACCCTTCAGTTAGAATTTATTGCATTATTTACATTATTTACTCGACGTTTTAACACAAGCGATAAATTAAATCTCAGTAATTTATTCAACATCAAATAGGAAAATGTGCACATACAACTGACAATAGACATGACTCCTTCTCCTTCTATTGGATGTTGAATAAACTCGTACAACGAACAGACACAAAGAACGCAAAAATTTTGAAGCAAGGAATAAAGATGCATATTCTTCATAGTTTTACAGTCAGTGCAAAGGTGTTGTTATTAATGGTAATTTAGTACAATACACCCAAAATGTGAAGTGTTGATAATACTGTGAAATTGTCATTCTGCTGAATGTTTTAGTTCTACGCAAATTTTGTGAAAAAATAATCTGCTATGAGCTATTGTTCAATAAAGTGTCCTTGGTCCTCAAGAAGACGCAAAGCAATTCTATAAGATTTGTTATGTATGCTACATTATTTCGCATTTCACTTCATGTAATTTCATTGGCATGCATTTCAATAGGTTTAATTGTGGTCCTCACTAAACACATAATTGAGATTAAAAAGATTATTTAATAGTATTAAATCGAACATAGTGTTATTTATTCGACGTTCCATCGATTATTCACTAAATAACGATGGATATTTACAAAGAACTCTGCTGTAACGGTTGACTTGAATAATCATGAATTGAACGATTTATTGACATGTTCTGTTTCAGTGATGGTGAGAAGGGTCCCCGAAGTGACATTTTGACCTCCACGACGAGCAAGCAAGTAAATCAGGTGAGGAATGAATTAGCTTAAAACATCATTTAGAATCTAAAAAATATATATGATAGTTTGCAGTTGTCGAAACCTTATTATGTCATATAAAGTAGGCACAGTGTTTTACAATGTTGCTTTTAAATTACAATCGATTCAGATTTTTTTTTTTGCATTCTATAAATGGCAGCTATTTTTTTTTCCCAGTGGCTTTGCATTTTTTTTTTAATTGTACATGCTGTATTGACAAGTACTGTTCTGACTTCTAGTTAAGGACAACTTTAATTAGGGATATATATGTAGGCTGCCGTAAAAAATATTTAAGTCGTGTGTTTCTGACCTGTAATTTAATTTTGAAAAAATGTCTATATAAAAGTGTTGACATTACTTTTAAATAAATAAGTATAATTTAAACCAATATAACTGCCTTCCAAGCATATACTGACTCCAAAACAAGTAAAATAAAGTTAATGTTGTAGTTTAATATAAATATAAATATTATTTATATTACTGACAACCATTGTTCCTCCATTATTATTGTTGCAATAAATATTACTCACACATCGGTAGTTCATATTTGCCAATCATAAAATGGAGCACTATAATTTAAAATTACGGCGAATTTATATCACACTAAAGATAATAAGGTGGTTAAACATCATGTTTCTATTTATTTTTTTTTATTTTTTTTGCGCTAGTATCATTACTATTGTGATTAAATACAGACAAAAAGGACCAGATTAACGGAATCTTTTGACCGCGGTTTGCTCACCCAGAGTCGGAAAATGAGCGAAAAACGTGACAGCTTCAAGGCGCGTGCATGCGTTGCAGGCGCTTGCCCGTGTGCGCTTCTCTAATGAGCCTTGACGGCGCGTGCCAGCCTGCAGGCCCAATCTTCGTGCTTTCATTTAATCTTTTTTTAATTATAATTCATACAAACAAAAGAACTAAAAAGCGTTTTAACACGAAGTAAAACATTTTTGCATTGTTGCTAGCGACGTCAGAGACTCCAAATATTACAAACACTTCTCAGTACGATGCATTGTAGCACCAATCAGTAATAATAAACTACTAAAGCACAGCAGTAATTATTGCTATACGGGATTTTTTTAAATATTTTTTCCTCAAAATAGTACACCAATTTTTCTATATTTATCTGGGTGTGATCCAGACGAACATGTTTGTATGGGATGAGCTGCAGATGTTTCTTTGTTTGTGTGCGCGTGTGTGCCGTGCGCATGTGTGTTTATGGGAGGACAAACTATCAGTCTTAGCATGCAATGAATTTAGTCCTTTGATAAAGCGCAGTTTGAATGTGTGCACCTTTAGCAGTTCATTACGTGGCCGCATTCAGGATATTATGGAGACGATTACACACACACACATACACACACATACACACACCATGGCAGCGAAAATGGGAGCAATGAAAGCTTCTCTGCTGGTGACTAAATTGAGACGTTGGTTTTGTTTTTTATGACTTAATAGAGGCAAGGTTGGAAATGTTCACCTCCATGGAAACAACACCTGCTTGCTTGCGCTTTAAACAGAGCGAGGACGTCATCCAGGGATGATAACTACCTCTTATGCATGCAGGTCATTTCATTTCAGGGCACCAAATGTCTGGCAAGTGGACTCTTGTGGTTACCTGAGAAGACATTTGGCCTCTCTTCTGAGCGGGCTTCATCAGTTCATGCAACGGCACGAACCAGAGGCTGCTCTGAAGGGAGGCCAAACGTCTTCCAAGACAACCAAAAAAAACAGTCCACTAGCTTTTCATATACTGAGCTACCTAGCATTGAGCATTGTCATTGAAATTCACACTGTAACACTCAGAGCATTCTCCAATTGTTTTTTTTCCTCAATAAAAACGTACATGATAAGAAAATATAGTCTGTATGGAAAAAATAAAATCAAAATATCTAAATTGAGACAAATCATAAAGTTTTGAGGAAACTATGCTTGTTCGTTTTTCAGGGAGGAAATAAATGTAGTTTCATGCAGTCAGTCAGTTTTCGGACACAAAAAAGATGCTATATGTAATTTCAATAATTCAAAGTTGATATATTATTTTTCTTTAATGATAACTTTTGCTGTTTTGAAGGAGGCGTGCGCCCGTTAGGCCGCTAACGCTCACGATGATGTGAAAATCACAATCTTAAAACGCAAACATCTGCAGCTCGTAAGCGAGCTTTCGGGGAGCGGCGGGCACACGTGCGTCTTAAAAAGCGCACAACAACGCTTATTTTCATCCGATTTCTTTCTCCCACCCAACTGGAAGCGTTTAAGCGTTTTCTTAATCAAAGAACAAAGTCATAAAAAGAGAAATTCCGAATTGGCCGCTAATGCCGCCTTTCCTCTCCCATCCAACTAGCATTTAGCGCACATTGAAGGAATGTCAATTTATTGGAGTGTTTAGGGCGTAAAAATGTGCACAAACACGTACTGGTTTTTATAGCGACGTTGCAAAAAAAAGAGTAAAGAAAGTGTTCTAGTGTTTCCCTCGCCAGTTCCTATTTTTACCTTTTTCTAATTGGCGGTAATGACTCCGTTTTAACGGCAAACGGCAACATGAAAGCCTCACAGACAAGTTACATGTGTTCCCTTGTCGTATATTTATGAATGGGTCCCACTTTCTCATTTTTTATATTTTAAGATGTATAAATACATATATATAAAATATTGTGCTGACGTCACACCCCGGCAATATGTTTTACGCCAAGTTCTTCGGTATTATGACCACCCTAGTTCAGTGTTAAGACTTGTTGCTTTGAGAATATCCTATTTTCCTGCAGTCGTCATGAAATCATTTAATGACGTCATTTAATGACGTTGCTTTATCTTTTGGAACAAAATGGCTGCAAGCTGGTTGTCCTTGAGCACAACACTCATCATTCTGACTTTCTTCCTCCTTTTTTAAAAATTCATTTTAATGGCTTATTCCCCTTCGTCATCATTATCATCGTTGCACAGTGAACATTTGATTTTTTATGGACCCACTGGACATTTTCAACATATGAGCCAGGATGCACAGGACGTGTTTGGGTGGCTCCCACTCAAGAAAAAAAAAAAACTGGACAGTTTTGTTGTTTTGTCTTAGTGGAAGCACTCCAATACATTACAACATGCACTTTCATTTAAAGCAGGCTTTCACAAAAGGGGAATACCCCACCCCCAAAAAATTGCAACAAAAAAAAATCTGCGACGAGGTGAATCCGCTGGTGTCATACCACAATGATGTGGGGTCTCAGTGTTTCTTTGAAAAATCTGCTTTCACTTGAATCCCCCAACTTTTTGTTCTGCTGGTTTTGTCCTCGGTGATACGGCCTCGGGCGAGAAATGTGTTTTTCATCCAGCGTCTCTTCCTCCCTCTTCCCGGGATAACGGGGGTCACAGCATGGAGACCCCCGATGACTCCACACCTGGAACAACAACGCCCGGAATATCCGCTCGCCGTGCACGTGTTTAGTGTGCATGTGTGTGTGCGCGCTAATCCTTCTTCAACACCTCTTTAGGCCTTAAACGAGCCCTGGGGTGCACCGAGTATGAAACACTTGAGGCGTTTTTTAGCATCTGCATGTGTGTGTGTGAGCAGGCGACACGGCGCTGAGATGTGATTAATAAAAGATGAGTGCAGGGGAAGTTGGAGTGTTTGGATTCCGTCTTTACGGGATGAAAGACGGGTATAGGGGGGATGGGGGGGTGACCGGGGCCACACTGTGAACGGGCCTTGGGGGGGGGGCGGAGTGCAACAAGTGATGACAGTGAGAAAATATTCCCATCCGCCATCTTTTGATGCCTGTGGTGCGCCCGCTTGCTAAAAGTAGCGCTGCAAATGAACTGGAAAAGAGGCTGACTGAGATATTGTTGATGATTTTTTTTCTTTTTCATAAAATGATGATTTAAGAATATTGACCGTCTTTTATCTTCTTTAGGGGTCGCCAGTATGATGGAGCCCACCCCAGCTGACCTTGGACAAGAGGTGGGCTACAAACTGGATTAGCCACAGCCAATCACAGAGGAGGTAATTTATACATACACACACACGCGCACGTGCGCACACACACACACACACACACACACACACGCATCTTTTTTTTTTTTCTTTCAATTCAGACTTTTGTTTTTACTCTTGAATTGCAACTTTTCTTACCACCACCCAATGCCACGTTGGTGTCTGAAAGGGCCGTTGGCGACTTGGCAGCGAGCCCCTCGTCCAGATGCATTGTAATGTTTTTACAGCCCATGCATTCATCCATTCACGACTATTTCATCTTCAAATAAAATTTCGATGATGCCGAGTGGTTTTCGCAGAAGGCGCGTGGCGTGCAAAGTCTCTTGTAAATGATATCAAAGATGTGGAATTTACAAGGAATACGCTTTTGTTTTTTTGGATTTCTAATTTCATCCGGCTCTTGTTTGGCTCATGGAAATCTGCATCTTGTTGGAGACAAAAGTATTGGGACAGCTTTTTATCAAACTATCAATACAAAAGCGCTCATCAAAATTTGCTTGGTTGGGGGGTGTCCCAATACTTTTGTGCCAGGAAGTCTTTTGAAGATTTGACTCCGCGGCGCTCAAGCTTCCCGCGATGGTGACGTTCGTAAGTTGGCGCGGACATCACACGCCGTGTTTCTTGACCTCACATAAAAGTTGCACATGCGACAATAAAACGCATCCGAGCTTGCACATGAAAGCCCGCAGAATGCGAGGAAGAGGCTGGCTCCACATGCTAATTCCAGCCACTCCAACTTCAAGTTGAATTTGTTCCCTGACCAAGCTAGTAACTTGAGAGTTAAAATGCATTGTAGGATTATTTGGTGCCATTGTGTATTTTCCTGAAATTTCTTTCTTCTGCCTTCCTATAGAGGCTTTGCAGTCACGTGGTTTTATCACGTGATTTTGTGTTATGCCGCCATCTTGGCGGTCAACTAGTCAGCTCGTTCCTACGTGTTTGTATGGATTGTCTGATTTCTGCGCTACGTTTTCACCGATTTCTTCCGAATTATGGCTGATTTGCTATCCAACGAAGTTAGGCATTTGGATGACTAACTGTTGAAACTTTGGTGGCGCCACCTGATGCTTTGGTTTGCCCATGGCAACCTGCAAATTTTTTTTTAATACATCTATACAACTAGACATGTCGTGTGTTGTGCTTATACACAAACACACACACAAGCTGGTCTTTGTGAAGCACACAAGCACAGTTGTGTAACGTTTTTAACGGCCTGATGTTTGCCAGCCAACGAGGTGTGCTATTAACAACATAACACGTGCTTAATGAACACATACACACACGGGCGCACTAATAAGGGAGGATACACTTTTTACAGCGTGGCGTTCACACAGAAACACATCTTTATGACGCAAGTCACAACAAAGGTGTCGCGGTGAGAGAGGTGTGCAGGGAGCTTCTGTCAATAATCCCCTCTAATTCCATTTCCTGTGTGTGTTTGTGCGCATGGATGCGCATGTGTGTGTTGTGTGTGCATATATGTATGCGACCCTTGTAAAATTATGTTTGTTTTTTTTCTTTCAGATGCCAAAGTTCCAATTGTGCTGATAACCCTAGAGAGACACACCTTTCATTGACGGCAATAATAAGGTTCGTTTTCGTCCCAGATTTCTTGTGCAACATTGTGATGAAAATGTTGAGATATGTGTTTTGCATGAAACATCCATCAATTGTGTTGTTGCTTCAAATGTTAGTGGTGGCTGTCATGGCTTTTAGTGGACTGGGCCTCGCTTTCACAGGCTGATTAAAAGTTACCAATTGGGAACAGATTCTGACACACATTAACACACTCACACACCTAAACATACACACACGCATAGATGCATGCTGTAGTACTCCCACAATGCAACACACATGAGGGCTAATGAGCTAGTGAGGAAAAAACTTAAAGGGGGCTGTCTCATCAGTGAACAGGTTGTAACTCAGAACGTATTCAGCCTGTGTGTGTGCGTGTGTGTGTGTGTATGTGTGTGCGTGTGTGTGTGTGTGCATGCATGTTTGCCACGCACGTGCACACGCACACTGTTTCAGTATGTTTCCTCCCCATAAAAAGCAACACTTAGCACTTCATTGGCATTGAGCACTTGTGACATTATGCAGCAGAAGCACACACACTTAGCTTTGAATATTCCGTTTACAATTAAAGGCATTTCCATTCATTTTACCAGAAGACAAACAAATTGCAATCACTTTACATACAATACTTACTAAAAATAAATGATAAATAAAACTGGAAAAGAATACATTCATTATGTATGTTCCCCAATGTGATACTACTGCATACCTATTTTGCACCCCACTGTGTAATTATATTCGAATTTTTCCTCACACAAGCCATTTTATTAGGTACACCTGCCTGCATATTCTAATGACTGAACACTGTAGTGAATACTGTCAATATTTTCGAGTGTCAACGCCCTGCAAGTTTGTGAGGGCAAAACCTGCATCGCTGCTAATATGGACCGTGTGTGCACACATATGTACAATGTGTGTGTGTGTGCACGCATGCTTGCGTGTGGATGTGTGCTACCCGCTGCGCTGCTCCCCAAATTGAAATGTGAAAGAAACGTGTTGGAAGGTGATGACAAGAGTGAAGCGAACCAGTCATTTCCTGGCGGCCCGACCCACATGTGTCTCACACACACATGCACACGCACACACACACACACACACACACACACACACACACACACACACACACACACACACACACACACTCACGAATCTGCACCACATTCTGCTTTAATAAGTTGGACATTTAAGCGGAGCGTGTGTGTTCAATGCATACCAGTGTATGTGAGTTTGTTTTTTACTTTAATTGGGCTTTTTAGTCGGGAAACTCTGCAGAAGGTTGAAGAAAGCACAGTGGGCTGAGGCTCCCGTCACCACTCATCACACACACACACGCGTGCGTGCACACACAAACACACACTCACTCACATATGTACACAGATATGTATGCACTGTATTGCACAGCTGACCACAATAGTCGCTGCTTCCTCCTAGACAAGACATACTCCCACCTCATCCCTACTCATCCTCATCCCCCCCTTTTGTTCCTTATTTTTGCACCACACACTAAAAGGGGAGGTGCTGAGATAAGAAGTGACGTCACATGTCGTCAACTCATGCTAATTGTACGTAAGAACATCGCATAGCAGCAAAAGTGCTAAATTGGCATTCCAAACACTTAGTTGTGAGCGGCACTGTGGCGCTTTGACCGCTAGAGGGCAGCATTGACAGATCATCTGATTTGACTCAAACAGCAAATAATAATGCAATACAGATGATAATGATAATAATGATGTATTAACGTAATAACTAACAGATTAGGCCACCCCCTTCCTAAAAAACGACAGCGTCGTAAAAATATTGACATATATTTATAAATTAATGCTACCGTTGTATCCCTGCTCTGTATTAAATATCAAATGGAATTTAGCAGCTTTTATTTAAATTGCATACAATTTTGTATTAGTATTAAATATAAATAACCTAATACAGTCAATATATGTACTTTATGTGGGTGTTTGGGTAGAAGAGTGCGAGTACGTGTGCATGTGTGTGGGATTACTATGTATTGTGGGTATGCGCAACCAATCAGAGCAGACTTTGTGTGTGCATGTGTGTCATGTTACAATGCATATTGGAGCATCTAGTGAGTGAGTACAACACTGCAATCTGAGCTTCCCCCCCACACACACACGTGGTGATAGAGTTCAATGGCAGGCGCCCAGTGTTAAACCGCACCTCTGTTTTCCACTGATCTCTATTGCGCCCTCTTAGCCCTTTAAACGCTTTATGCACAATATTGACATTGAAATTAAAACTTCCATACATCTGCAAGGAAAAATATGTGAACTATGGGATATATATGGGGTTCCTGCATGAATTGGTCATAAAATGTGATCTCCTCTTCATCGAGGTTGGAATTAGACCCAACTCACGGCATCATAAGTCAATGAGGCACCAGCACCGTTTTAGACACGCCCCCCCTTTTAAACTTCTAATGTAGGTCAGTGTTTTGGCCTCGTGGCCTTGATGGCTCACCACAGGTAAAAGAGCAGGTAAGAGCGTTTGAGTGGTTACTATGTAACTGTGGCCAAGTGTTGCAGAAGGGAGTGTGTGTTTGTATACGTGGGGGGGTTCTGAGGGGGGCGTAATTAGGGTGTCGCATGTCACCAACGGAAAAGAAGAGTTAATGATGCACTAGCGGCTCAGCAGGAAGCAGCACCAACGCTTTCTCTCGTCTCTCCACAGCAACCAACCGGGGGGTCCCAGTATGGGGTTCGCTTACCGATGCCAGGCGCTGCAATAAACGAGAAAGGAGGCGGCGGAGGCGGAGGGGGCGCAGGCCTGGCCTTGTTGGCGACCCCATGCAAGGACCTGCTGAGAAGCTTCCCCCACACCAAGCGGGTGGGCTCCTACCTGGTAGGCAAGATGATCAACAAGGGCTCCTTCGCCAAGGTGATGGAGGGCCTCCACATCACCACCGGAGAGAAGGTACAATATTCACACACTCACTTTATTAAGAACGCTCTCCAGCACCATCTTGACTTCAAGTTTACATTCCCTGATCAAGCTGGTGACTGAATTTCATCATAAATTAGAGCACTTGGGAGTCGAAATTTTTTTGTACACTTTTGAGTTTGTTTAGTAAAAACACAATGGAAAAAAACAACAATGCGGTGGAACGAATAAGCTATTCCAAGCTCAAGTTACCACTTTATTACCATTACGACCAAGGCGTTTCATAATATTGTGCATGTGCACACATAGCCACTAGGTGGTGCTCAAGCACCTGTCCTATAGCCCTGGATGGAAAAGGTTTTTCTTCATTCATCAATATTACATAATTAAAACATAACAAAAATATTTTTGTGTCACAAAAACCTGCCAATTGAAAATTTGCTTTTCACCTGCATTTACTTACCTGCCCAACTATTTCGATACTGACTGACTTACAGAATTACATTTGTGTGTTGAGGTGGCCATCAAGGTGATCAACAAGAAGAAAGCATGTCAGGACTCTTATGTGCAAAAGAACATGAAGAGAGAACCTCGCATCCACCAGCTGATACGGCACCCGAACGTCGTCGTCCTGCTGGAGGTAACCAAATTATAGGCAATATTTAAATTTTTATTGTGACGACGTGTGTGTGTGTGCGCGTGTGTAGACCATGGAGACGGAGAACAGCTACTACATGGTGCTGGAGTTGTGTGGCGGCGGCGACCTGATGGAGCGCATCTGCGACAAGAAGCGTCTGCCGGAGAAGGAGGTGCGGCGATACACACGGCAGATCCTGGCGGCGGTGGCACACCTCCACCAGCATGGCGTCGTGCACAGGTGACACACACACTCTCATGACCTGTTGTGAGTGTTAAGTTGACAGTAAAAAAAAAAATTATCAATACCAGCCACCGATACTTAAGGTAAAGCAAATTTGGCACAAGTCCTCCTCGGCAGTAGTTGGCGCTATACTGCAGCAATTTGACACACACATACACGCACGCACGCACGCACGCACGCACGCACGCACGCACGCACGCACGCACGCACGCACGCACGCACACACGCACACACACACACACACACACACACACACACACACACACACACACACACAGTGTGCAGCAGGGCATGCTTTTAAGAGGTTTGGCTCACTCAAAGGTGGGAATGTGATTACCAGGCAATGACCTCATCACGTTGTGCTGGCGCCATGATTCACACATCATCACGACATCACTAACTTCCTCTCTAATGAAGTCCCTCAACGACAGCCAAACACACACTCTCACACGCACACACTGAGATGTGATTAAAATGGAAATAAATGGAAAATTTGCACTTGAACCCACTTCCCGCTCCCCCACGTTCAGGAGGTTTACCACAAACCTTTTTTTCCCTCCTCTGTGGCGATGTCTGCTCTTTCTTCAGTTCTTTGTCGTCCGTCTGGCTTTGTCTCCTTTTGTCACCGTTTCTCAGCATCTGCTGTTGAGATGAATGAACTTGAAAGGAACATTCATGATTCCCAAGCCGGATGGCGAGCGCAGATGTTCATTTAGCCTGCTGGCTGCAGAGCCTCTTTGGGTGTGTCTTGTGGTGTCAACACCCAACTTGGCCATTTGATGGCAAATTCTAAGACGCACCATTTTGGGGACTAGAATCGATTATCAATTCACTTGATAACTGACTCCATGCAAATATCATTAAAATATGAAAATATCTGACTCGGCTCCTTGTGTCTCATGTGTCAGAGATTTGAAGATTGAGAACTTCCTGCTGGACCAGCACAACAACATCAAGATTGTGGGTACGTCCTCAAAGCACTACAATGACGTGTTTAGTCGATACACGTGACACTGGGGACTTCTTTCTTTTCCGCTCGCAGACTTCGGCCTGAGCAACACGGTGAAGTCAGAATCTTTGCCTCTGGAGCTGCTCAGCACTCAGTGCGGAAGCCCCGCCTACGCCGCCCCTGAGCTCCTCGCCCACAGGAAATACGGACCCAAAGTGGACGTGTGGTCTGTGTAAGTCAGGTCATCATCACATCATGTTTGAAAATTTGTTTTTTGAGTTGACGTGTGTTGTCAGAGGCGTGAGCGTGTTCGCCATGCTGACTGGCACGCTGCCCTTCACCGTGGAGCCCTTCAACATCAAAAATCTGCACCACAAGATGCTGCACGGCGACATCGCACACATACCCAGTGACATCAGCAAAGGTCTGCAGCAACAACAACAACAACACACTACTCACAAAACTATTTTTTGCTTTGGGTCGAATTTCATGCTGGACCTAAATTGTACACGTGATCTTGATTTGACTTTCTGGAAATTTCTGAACGCACAACTGTTCAGTATGTTTTAGCTGAACAACAAAGTCAATTAGTGCCAGAATTCATTAACAGGAGGGACACATTTTGGATTCCTCGGCGTTGGGGGAGGTCGACTCGCCACTGAATGACATTTGAGTCATCCGTCTGTTAGGCGCTGTGACGTTCGTGCTGTCTCTGCTGGAAGCCGACCCTGAGAAAAGGCCCAGCATCCGAGCCGCTATGGAGTGCGCCTGGATCAATGAAGGCTTCGCCAAGAGCCCGCTTCTCACGCTCTTGCACAGTAACAGGTACAGGTAGTAAGAGGTTAAGTCCAGTCACACAGTAAACAATGACAGCGAGAGGATAAAACTTAGCTTTCAGTATTTTTCCTTTTGGTTCCCTCTGAGAAAATTCCCCCATTTATTGCATTGTTGGTGTGAGTTTTGTAATCCGAGAGCATTGAGCAGAAGGAAATGAAGGCAAATGAAAATTGTTGTGGTCGTCAGCTTGACAGCTTGTGTGTATTAAAGTGTAACTTGAAGGCTTTTATGGAGCGTGTGGAAATGTCATCACGGCTAAGTGGCCGCGCTGGCCGAGCCACGATGCAAACACGCCCCCTAAAGGCTGCTAGGAGTCATCGGTTCGCGAGCGTAGCAATATTACATGTACGTCTTTCTTCTGCCCACAGGATGTGCGGCGAGGATGTGGACGCGTCAGTGCTAGCGTACATGACGGACATGCTGGGCTACTCAGCCTCCGAGGTCACGCGCACACTCACCGATAACCGGCCTTCTCCACTCATGGCCGCTTACCACTTGCTGCTCGCCAAGATCAAGAGGAACCCGCCATGCGTCAAGGTCAGAATGTCATTTTACAGTTACTTTTTCAGTTGGGTTGGCCTTTTGAAAACTTTGTAACCTTCATTAAGGAGAAAAAGGCGGCAAGCAGACATCCCAAGGAAAACAGACAAAGGGCAGAGCGGAGGCGCGGCAGGACCAGACGCCAGCAGCCGCCACGACGACACGATCATCACGTTGATGACAATGGAGCAGTGTCATCCCCTCTCGCCCCTCTTAGACCCTCAACATCACCAGAGGTCACTGATCTGGATGCCACCGCCATCTTAAATAAGACAGAGACTCTGCTTCTTCCTCACGGTACATCATTGGAAAAAAAACGTATATTAGGATAAACATCTTAGTAATATTTTATAATTGATGCTTTTCCCCAAAATTAGTGTTGGGCTCCAAAGACCAAGTGGTCCATCTTTCTCCTCCCAAAACAACCACGTCGCACCTGTGTGACTCCGCCCCTTGCCATGCCCCCTCGCTTGCCAATCCAAGAGACAGCCCATCGGGGCCCGTCCAACTGGTGAGACAGCTCATTGGGACCACGTTGTCGGACGGCGGCGGGGGCCCTATTGAAGACGTCCTGAGGTTCAGCGCACCACAGAAAAGCGGCGCTTCTCCCAGAATGCACCTGGAAACCCTGCAGAGAGCTCCGCCCACTACGCTGCCACGCATACACAACCTTGGGTCGAAAGACGAAAGAGGCGGAAAGGTTTCATGGGTCCCGCTGAGTCTGCCCGAGACCTCTGGATTGCAAGTGAGTGCATCCAAAACTCAGACTTGCCCCCCACAGAGAAACACTATGAAGGGTGGGAAGACGACAGGAACTAAGAGGAGCTCCATAGCCAAGTTCCGCCCGACTCCACGCCGACGGATGACAGAACTCAATTTTCCGTTGCTTCCTGCTGCACTGCAATGCAAGTCAGACAGGAAACTGCGCAGTGTGGACTGCTGACATGTCAAAGGCTTAACACAAGCAGGAAAATTATTCCAAAAATTAAAAAAATAATAAAAACAGTTTCAAATATTGCTTTTTTTGTATGTCTTGTGTTCAATTTTTAGTATTTGTTTTCTACTCCAACACTCTAATAATCTTGCACTCCTCTTTGAGTTTCCTGTGGTCGCTTTCCAGGTTCAAATTCATGCGTGTGGTCATGACATGTCTGTTATTAGCCATTCTAGCACACTACTCAATTATTCATCCTGCTATGAGATAGTGTGTACTCTGTGCACGTGTGTTGGTATGCACTCGGTTTGCCCTGTAAGGACAGATTGAAAGCACTCATGCATGCAACAGAAGCACCTAGGCGCGCGTTTCTTTTGGTCATGGGATATTTTGTTTACGTTTTCTTTTACCTTACTATACATGATCATTTTTGTGAAAAAAGCCTACTTAAACATGGTCATGGTTGAAGTGTCGTCACAAGGTCCAGGAGGGACATGAGCGGTCTCCGTTGACTATAAGGGATGCCAAACCACTTCCCCAATTGCATTTGTTCATTTCTTCATGTAACTGCTTGAAGGGCTGCATCGAAATGTAATTCACTCGTGTACCTTTCTGGTGGTAAGAAGGACTTACCCAAAAGAAAACGCATTTGCCGCGGCACGGTGGACAAATGGTATAAAATGTGGTTTGATGATCAGGACACCCGGGTTCGAGTTCCGCTCTGTGTAACATTTACATATTACAGAGTCATGTGTGAGATTCGAACTCGGTTCTCCTGGACTCAAGGCAAAAGCTTTAACCACAAGACCTTTTAAATCAGGGGTCTCAAACTCCAGTCCTCGGGGGCCGCATTCCTACATGTTTTCCAAGTTTCCCTCGTTAAACACACCTGATTCGAATGATCAGTTCTGCAGGAGCCTGATAATTAAATCAGGTGTGTTTAACGAGGGAAACTTGGAAAACATGTAGGAATGCGGCCCCTGAGGACTGGAGTTTGAGACCCCTGTTTTAAATGCTTAGGAGAATAGTCCGGTCATCCATATCTCCATCACTTTGAACATAGACTTTAGAAAGGAATCGTGAAAATTTCAGGGCAATGTGGTCGATCGCTATAATTCTGCGCTTGTGATGGTACACCTCTTGTTCGAGACCCAATCTGTACATCGTTTACAAATGAAACAAGTGATGGCAAAGGATCGAACCCGGGGTCTCCTGAATTCAACAAAAAACCTTTATCCATTCGCCCATTGTAGATATGTTCGACACCACTCGCGTCTTTGTACTTCGGTGTCACCGTATACACTTGGGCTTCGAAGATGTTCAGAATGGTCAAAATACAAAAAAATCCCAGTAAATTCACAGGCTATGGTCGAGTGGTTAACGCCATTGCCGCTGAATAATGGAACTCTGGTTCGTTACCCCTAATGACACTGCCGATTTCTTCTCATTAAGTGCTAGCTTATCTTTTTTTCTTTTGCCTGCTAATGACGTCATCACAAAAATCCTATATAAGACGTCACTTGCTCACTTCTGACGTCACGTCCCGCTGGTCCACCTGCTGTTCCGCACGCTTTTCCACAACATGCAGCGTTTAAAACTTTGACAAGGTGAGTGTTCACTATTTCTAAGTCATTTAGAACTAACTGCTTTTGCTTTCTTTTAGCGTCAAGTTGCGGGTTGGCCGTGCTTTTACACCTTGCTAACATGCAAGCTAGAAAGGGTGCTCTCGCGTTGGCAGTTAACGTCTTCTATGACCTTTTAAATTCCATCAAACGCCAAAGGTAAGACAAAACGTTTGCATAAATTCATAACAGAATGAATCAAATAGTTTGCTGCACGCGTGTTAATTGTCTAATATTTGTCTGCAGGTGCGGCTCTTCCAAATGATTCTCAAATGACGGACTTTCTGTTTGATGAAAGTGGATTCACACGTGAACCCTTTTAATTAACAGCATCTACTGGTCTCATTTCTGTCCACAGGCCTGCATCTGCAACAGAAGAACCAGATTGACTGCAACAAGGCAAAAATCCCATTTTTATTTGGACATCTATTATTAAACTGATCTTTTTTGTTTTTGTATCTTTTTTTTTTTTTTTTGTCTGCAGGTTTCAAAATGGCCGACTTGCTGTCCTGTGAGCACTGGCTTCATGAGAAGTTTGCAAGTCTACTCTTGTTGAACATGTCTGTCAAACCAGCTTGTATGACAGAAAATTCAACATTAGATTGGTTGTAACGTACCGTGTCTTTCAGGCCAACAAACTGTGGTTGGAGAGAAGTCCAGAGCTGCCCCTGCATTCTTCATTGGTGAAACACGCATGTGCACTTTCATACATGAACAATGTGACCAATTTATTCAGCATGTGCATTTTCTTCCCGTTTTGTCCACCAGGTGGTGCCAAAGGACCTGATACCTGCTGCATGGATTGACTGAAATAAAAGCGCCAGTTTGAACCTGTTGCAATGACAAACTCAACAAATCAAAGCGCTTGACCCGTTTTTTGTTTCAGGTGGTGCTGGTGCAGACAGTCAGGAAACTAGGCCTCATGAACTTCCCGTTCAAAATGCTGACCGGTGACAAAACGTGGCAAATATTTGGCCTGCTAAGAGCACTAACCTGCTTCCCCTGGTAGTTTTTTTTTTTTAGTTTTCCTTGCCCTTTTGGGAGCTTAAGAACAGGGGATGCTTTAGGAATAATTGTCAGTTGTTTGTCTATGTGAAGCCCTTTGAGACTGCTTGTGATTTAGGGCTATACAAATAAACTTGACTTGCTTTTTCTTTGCTCTTAGTGCAGTGCAGCTTCCAGTAGGAGAAAGACCTTCTGTCACGTCTAAGTACCATAAGACGTTATTTTATACACTGAAAGAAGAGAAGACAACCAGTATTCCTTTTGCTCGCGAGGAGAATTACGTAGAAGGACCAGTTACAGTTCTCCACCAATTCTGGACTCCTATCTCTATCTCCTCCTTTTTATTTTGGGTTGCTCTGGTTACAAGAGGCTAAAGGATGTGTGGTGCGAGGCCTTGGCAGATTCGTGACCCCAGCAATGCAGAATCTGTCCTTAGTTGGCAGTCTCGTCCTAGGCTACGATCTTCAAACGTGCTGGGTGCCGTGTCCCTGTAAAACAACGCTCTAGACTTTCTTGCTAAGTATAACACAATAATAATGAGTAAATAATCTGATACCTCTCGTGCATACACTCCGACAAACGTTAAGTAGATGTGAGATAACTTGCATGAAGTCTACCTTAACAAACATTGAGTAAATATGGGATAACTTAAAAACTGTCCCGGTCAACAACAACTTATGAAGAGAAACTACAAGGCATAAAATAGAACTTCTCTTGAACTAAACAAAGAACAAAGGTGTTCTGTTCATAACTAGTGAGGGCCTCTCACAGATAAGAAACGGAAGGGTGTCTAAGAACTCCCCAGAGCTAGACAGATATGTTTGCTTGAGCGAACATATGAGTCCTCCGGTTCAGGCTGACCAGCGCTTCTGCAAAAACAATTATTCCCACACCTTCCACCTACTGGGCCAAGAAATTCTCCAAAACTGTGCCGAAGGTCCTCAAGCCTATCTCCATCTTAAGTGTTGAGACGTGCAAATCAACTTGCTCAACAGCAGCTTGACTGTTCCCTTGTTTGTGTGCAGGTGTGGCCGTCCAGGAGAGTCTTTGCAACAGTTCAGGAGTTCGTCTTCCTGTTACTCGTCTAAGATTCAAGTGCACAAACGACCGAAAGTTTTCAGCGGAAGATTCCAGTCTACAGTTAATAATAAAAACAGTTAACTTAAATTGAGTCGTTGTGTCAATGTTCCTTTTCTTTACAGGCAGCGGTGGCAAATCCTGGCCCAGAAAGCGAAAAGCCTGCCACAGTTTGTCTTCAGCAACAGATGCTTCTACTTTGAGCTCGTCCACCTGCCGGTGGAGTCGAAGCACCTGTGGCTCGAGCCAAACTGTGGCAGGCTCTTCACTTTCTGGACTTGGACTGTTACAGGTGGACCTACAAGGTGAAATGAGACATTCCTGGTATGCTACTTGCCAAAAGCTTCAAGTTGACGTTTTGGCAGATCTACAAGTCTTTTGGGTCTGCACCTCCTTGCTGCCTGAAAAGCCCTCTGCTGGTAAGAGAAGGAAAGTACATTTCATTCCAGCCACCATGTTCCAAAAGTTGAATGACTGTTTGTTTTGTTTGTTTTCTGTCCAGTGTGGTGCACCATGGAGTACCTGCTTGCAGCGGAGGCTGAGGACCAGAGCGCAGTCGCATGCTAGCAACATGCTTTTTCGTGTTGCTTCCTCATCTCCAAGGCAACCTGAGAAGTGGGCAACATTTGCACTTGGGTGGTATGCTCTTTAAATGCTAATCATTGCACAATCCCAATGACAACTTTGTCCCAAATTCTTTTTTTCTATTTTGACAGGCAGCAAGGAATAAGCTCAGCTTCCTGGTCATGCAACTCTCAACACTTGGTGCCATGAACAATTCTTTCACACTGGTAAGTTTCATGCCAAAACATTTTCTGCACAAAATATTGACTTAACTTTTGACTTGCAAATCTTTTTGTCTTAGGTCCAAGCACGGAGTCCTCACCACTCGTCCCACTGGCCGACCACTTCACCACTCGTCCCACTGGCCGACCACTTCACCACTCGGCCCACTGGCCGACCACTTCACCACTCGGCCCACTGGCCGACCACTTCAGCACTCGGCCCGCTGGCCGACCACTTCACCACTCGTCCCGCTGGCCGACCACTTCACCACTCGTCCCGCTGGCCGACCACTTCACCACTTGTCCCGCTGGCCGACCACTTCACCACTCGTCTACGAGCAGACTGCAATCCAACTTGTAACTTTTTTGCGACTGAATGTTTACTCTGGAAAATAAAGTTTGATTACAAAGAACACAAACTCTCACTACATTTTCAAACACATCACAAAAATCAAACTTTAAAAATATCCTATACTAAAATCAACAACTTTTTTTTCAAATTTTTATTTTCTGTGTCCATGGCAGTGACAGCAGGGCAACGCTCACATCGAGACTGAAAACTGCCTTCCAAATAAGTGCCATTGCACCAACCACCAAGCATGAGGAACTTTAAATGAGTGAAGCAAATCTGCTCTTAAAAACACAAAGACTGGCATTCCAGTTGATTAATTTATTGGACAGAAAAGCAGTTTAAAACATTTGAGCAGTCGATGTTTGTGTGGGACGAATTTAGTTGCTCACAAACATTGATGACAGGCCTTGCATGGAAGCAGCTTAAGTGTTTGATGAGCTCAAGTGAGATGTCACTTACTTCTAATGATGACACAAGCGCCACCAGGAGGAAGGTGAGCACATGCAAACAGCTGACATCTGAGACAAAAACTAAGTGCCAGGTACTGCACAGTACCATCAGCACACACTTTTGGACAAGTTTTTCCATGACACTGACACCAAGTGAGTTAAATATTAATCAAATGTATATTTCTGTCTAACTTGGTTTGCATCAATGTCATTAAAAACATGTCATCTGTTTGATGATGAAGTTGAGCAGTACCTGGCACTTAGGTTTTGGCCCAGTCAGACAAAGTGCCAGGTATCGCATAACATCTTCATCACACACTTTTGGGGGTGTTTTTCAATGACACTGATGCAAACCAAGTTGGTTAAATATTAATCAAATATATATTTCTGACTAACCTGGTTTGCATCAATGTCATTAAAAACACGTCTAGAGGTGTCTGATGATGAAGTTGTGCAGTACCTGGCACTTAGGTTTTGGCCCAGTCAGACATCACATCTCTCACTGGGACAAAACCTAAGTGCCAGGTATTGCATAACATCTTCATCACACACTTTTGGGGGTGTTTTTCAGTTACACTGATGCAAACCAAGTTGGTTGAATATTAATCAAATACCGTAATTTTTGGACTATAAGTCGCGTTTTTTTTCATAGTTTGGGTGGGGGGGCGACTTATACTGAGGAGCGACTTATGTGAATTTTTGCAAAAATTTTCTAAAAAAAAAAAAAGTGAAACCACAATAAACGAACCGCGATGTAGCAAGGGATTACTGTAATTTGAATTTCAAGTGATGTCAGCAGCGCAGCGCAGCGCGGCGCGGCGGTTGTTTACAAAAAGGACAAAGATTGATCACGGGATGACGAAGATGACAAGGGCCCCACGTACTACCGGCATCATTAGCGGCTTTGTTTGTAAGTGACACGGAGGATGAAGAGTTTGGAGGATTTAATGATTTGGAGTGACACAGAAGGTTTGAAAAACTATTATGGCTTTTACGCACGCCCGGTCCTACTCTACGGAGCTCTCTTTAACCTCCGTGGATGGAAGTCTGGGGCCGGCGCTCGGCCGGGTGGCTGTCCAGGGACGGTGGATCGGGCTCGGACATGGCTTTTACGCACGCCCGGTCCTACTCTACGGAGCTCTCTTTCACCTTCGTGGATGGAAGTCGGCGCCGGTGCTTGGGGCCGTGTGGCGGTTAACTATTTATGTTATAGTTATTTGATATATTTTATTTCGTGTAGCAACTTGTATATGTTTTTATCGTTACAGTTCAGTAGTTATTGGCTCGTTGAACTCTTGTTTTGTTAAATAAAGAGCCGTTTACCAAACCCACGTCTTTCCTTGTACTTTGTTAACGCTACAATATAGTTATACACTAGATCTGTGGAACGACGAGGCTGACGTCAGGGCGCACGCGCGGCGTTGTTGACAAAGGACGAGGAATTTGAACGATGGATTTAATGATTTGGAGTGACACAGATGGTTTGATAATATTATTGCTTATATAATAGTTATTTGAAATATAATTTATATATCGTTATATGGGCCTGTGGAATATTTTGAAGTGCAAACGCCGTCAGCGGCGCGCACCCATTGTTGACAAAGGACGATCGATGGATTTAATGAATTGGAGGGACACATATGGTTTTATAAACGTGTTATTTATGTAATAGTTTTTTGAATAACTCTGAATGTTACGTCAGGCCCGTTCTCAGCTCTTCGTTTGTGTTTATGTCACGTTAGCATACCTATCGTTTTGCCTGTTGTTGCTCGTTCATGTCTGTTCTTGGTGTTGGATTTTGTCGAATAAATTTCCCCCAAAATGCGACTTACACTCCGGAGCGACTTATATATGTTTTTTTTTCACGTTATTGTGCATTTCATGGCTAAAACAAACTAAACAAACTAACTAGCTCCTGCGAGCCAATTTGGTGTTTTTTTAAATTAATTTGTTCTTTTTTGTTAAACTATTTCCTTGGCAGCTATTTTTAACACTATATTTAACATCGAATATTACACTATCAAGACCGAAACAGTAATAGAATCCTCAACTATAGAGGATGACCACAACTTCTGAAACTAATGGCCGATCTGCTGTTACCCAATACCTAATTCACCTGGCAACCGTCGAATAACTCAGAGCACAACATTATCTTTACAAAATAATAGACTGTACCGGTGTTTTGGCCTTCTCTAGTCACTGAATGCATAATACTACATAGTATAAAAAAAAAAAAAAAGAAACGCAACATGCAGTACCTTTCGAAAATATGTTGGCGTCGTGATGTGCAGGTAGATTACCAGCAGCCGATGTGGAGCCTCCACTCTTGCAGTTTGGACATCAACTTTTGCGTGGAAAACATACAAAACAACATGCAGGTCAAACGCTTTACTTGATTAAGGTTTGATCGACAGCCGTGTGCTAGTTGTGGGCGTGCTCATTGACAAGCCAACTTTGTTGATATTGTTCTACGATAGCTTGCGAGCAACATACAAACTCGAGGAGCTCGTGTCGTAATGATGCTCCTACATATTTAGATGCAAACGGCAAATAAAGAGCTTGAAAATGTTTGCAATACGCACTCAAAACACAGCAATAGTAACAGGTGTTGAGCTGCACGGTAAACTGGCGTGCTTACGGTAAACGAGAAAGCTCAATTCAAAAGGAACCAAGTGCGTTTGACAACCCGCAGAAAAGTGAAATCACTCTTCGGACACCACCACATTGTGTTATTAAGGGAAATATTTGCTCTAAAACGGATTGTCAAAGGCATCACTTTGAGACTTGTACTAAATGGATTGCCTATCAGTCGCAAGAATGCTGTTCAACTATCAAGTACATATGTGCTTATAGTTAACATATGTTACGTAATTTATCCTCCATGTTAAATCTCAAGTTCATGGTTAAAATGACAATAATTCGGACTGTATTTATTAAAATTGTACTCATCGCTTCAATATTTACGACAGCCAATCATTTATCCCGTTTCTGTTACGTCACTTGCTGCTCACTGTTTATATGTCCTCTTTCGTCTCACGTGACTTATAGTGAACACCAGTGCGCATGACCGAATGTCTGATTTGCACATGCGTCGTACACAACATCCGGGACCTTTGATAAGAATGAACGGCGACTTTCAAGATGGCGGCGGAGGGAGGAGGGAAGGAGACGAACGAGATTAAAACGCAATTCACAACCCGGGAAGGCGTCTACAAACTCCTAACGCACTCCGAGTACAGCCGCCCGAACCGGGTGCCCTTCAATTCGCAGGGTTCCAACCCCGTCAGGGTCTCTTTCGTCAACGTCAACGATCAGTCGGGCAACGGCGACAGGATCTGCTTCAATGTGGGCCGGGAGCTCTACTTTTATATCTACAAAGGTGTGAGAAAGGTAAACAACGTTGACAGTCGTCGTCGGGTACGCGTTTGTTCGGTAGAAGCCGCACCTGATCGGCGTGTCTGTCCACCCCTAGTGTCGACCCACCGGGCTCGTGTCGCAGATTGTCCGAACGAGGCCATGAAGCATCCAAATATGTTTGACGCTAATTAGCTTCGCCAGCTAATATAATCGCCACAGTTGTTTAGCACTTCAGGTGAACTCGTCTCTCTGTGGTACTTTGATACAATTTCTGAGTGACCGCAAATGGGTTGTTTACCTTTGACGTGTTTGAAGGAATGAGACGACAACATAATGTAAATGCCTAAAGTCAGGTGTATCAACTTTTGAGGTCAAAGGTGTGAGTGATTGCTGTAGTGACGTCACGCTGCTTTCGTGACACCTCAGTTGCATGTGACAAAGTTTGTTTGTACTGGACCTAATGATAAAACCTTTTGCCTACTCTACTGCTCAGCAGGGCTCAAACTTTGTACTCTAAAGAAATCCAATTTCTTGTTTTCAGGCTGCCGATCTGAGCAAGCCTGTAGACAAGCGGATATACAAAGGCACGCAGCCCACGTGCCATGACTTCAACCCTCTCACGGCCACCGCTGAGAGCGTCTCACTGCTGGTGGGCTTCTCGGCGGGCCAAGTGCAGCTTATTGACCCAATCAAAAAAGAGACTAGCAAGCTCTTCAATGAAGAGGTGCGTAATCGTCCAATGAAATCCTTGTACGGCCTCACCACGCGCAAAGATTAAAAAATATTTTGCTGTCGTGTTAATCATCCATGCTCTTTTCCCTTCCCAGAGGCTAATCGACAAGTCGCGCGTGACCTGCGTGCGATGGGTCCCGGGTTCTGAGAGCCTCTTCTTGGTGGCCCATTCGAGTGGCGCCATGTACCTCTACAATGTGGAGAACACGTGCGGCACGGCGGCGCCCCACTACCAGCTCCTCAAGCAGGGTGACAACTACGCTGTGCACACCTGCAAGAGCAAGTCGGGGCGCAACCCGTTACTGCGGTGGACGGTGGGCGACGGGGCGCTCAATGAGTTCGCCTTCTCCCCGGACGGTAAGTTCCTGGCGTGCGCCAGCCAGGACGGGTACCTGCGGGTGTTCGGCTTCGACGCTGCCGAACTGCACGGCACCATGAAGAGCTACTTTGGCGGCTTGCTTTGCGTGTGCTGGAGCCCAGACGGGCGCTACATCGTGGCGGGTGGGGAGGACGACCTGGTGACGGTGTGGTCGTTCTCGGACTGCAGGGTGATCGCGCGGGGACACGGACACAAGTCGTGGGTGAGCGTGGTGGCCTTCGACCACTGCACCACCAGCGTGGAGGACGGCATCGGCAGCGACCCCCCCGCCGAGTTTAGCGGCAGCGATGAGGACTTTTATGAGCATATTCACTTTAGCGCTGGAAGAGATCGGGCCAACAGCGCCCACTCCCGACTTTCCAAGAGGAACTCTACCGACAGTCGGCCCGTAAGCGTGACGTACCGATTTGGGTCCGTCGGCCAGGACACCCAGCTGTGTCTGTGGGACCTGACTGAGGACATACTCTTCCCTCACCTCCCTTTGTCTCGCACCAGGACTCACACTAACGTCATGAATGCCTCAAGCCCCTTGGGCAGCGCAGCAAACACTATTTTCACTTCTGGCACCAACGGCAAAGACAGTGCTAGCAATAGCAGCACCGGCGGCAACACGCCAAACTCCCTCCCGGGGACGCTGCCTCGGTCCAACAGCTTACCGCAATCCTCCAACCCAGCCGGCGGAGGCGGCAGCACACCTAACAGTCACACAGGCAGCAGCAGCAGCAGTAGTAGCACCGCTGCAGTACCCGCCAAGGGCGGCGGCAGTATCATCGACAACGCCCTGATCGCCGCCGGCGTGGGCAAGTTCGCCACGCTATCGCTGCACGAGGCACGCAAGGAACGGCCGGAAAAGGAGCACAAGCGCATGCACAGCGCCGGCCACATTGGCAGCAAGAGCGGCGACAAGCTCAGCCAGCTTGGCCCCTTGCGGCCGCCGGGGACCATAGGTGACACGGCCAAGACGCTGGGCACGACGCTGTGTCCGCACATGGAGGAGGTGCCGCTGCTGGAGCCGCTGGTGTGCAAGAAGATCGCCCACGAGAGACTGACTGTGTTGATCTTCCTGGAGGACTGTCTGGTCACAGCCTGTCAGGAGGGCTTCGTTTGCACGTGGGCCAGGCCCGGCAAAGTGGTGAGTAACGGCCACGTGACGTCATGTAATGCGCCTTTCTTTTAGCCAGTCTACTGCAAAAAACAGTTTGCTAGCTTAATGCTAACACATAATGTAGAACGCATTCTTAGACTCGATTATTCTCATGTTTGCTTTTTCTCACGGCCTCCGTTTTGTCTGCGGTGTGACTCTCCACAGGGACTGCTCTCATCTCAAAACAACCCTGCCAGCTCCCCCAGCGGAACCGTTGTATAGCGCCCCCTACAGCCGACCACAGTGGCAGTGCTGTTTGACAAAGGAGCTTTAAGGTTTGTTTTTGGGGTTTTTTCAAAGGAAGGGCTGACTGGTTCACTGTTCATGTGAGGGTGGCTGCTGTCTTGCCTGCGTTCTTCTCTGAGTGTTCTTCCCATTTCTTTACATGATGTATCAGGCCTCGGAAAGGGAAAAATATTTTTCAAGTGGCTGCATATCCTCTGCGAATGGAGGTCGTACTTCCTTAAATTACTCAAAGTGTATTTGCACAAATTTGGCAGCCCATGCTCCCTGGTGTGACTTTTTTTTTTTTTTTTTTTAAATCTTAACATGAGCAGGTTTTGGAAGCACTTGGCTTGTCGGCACCCTTTGTCTCCCATGTCTGATGCTGCAATCATATTTTTATTATTTAGGAAAACAATGTTTGCACTTAACAGTTTGTTGTTTCAAGGAGGGCGGATGTACTTTTTTTTGGAGTGTTCAATAGAATTAAAAGCCTTTGTACTTATTGGTTTAATATGGTTTTCCACGACACGGGCTATGTATTATATGTAAATATTGTAATGCAATGATTTATGGAGATTATTAATAGTTTAAAAAGCCTTTCTTTTTTTCTTTAGAAAAAAAATAGAACTATTTCTAATACAGAAAATCTAATATTAAAATGAATCTTGAATATGCAGATTTTTTTTTCTTTTTTTCATTGTACCTAAAGAGAATTCAGGTGTATTTTTTCTTAACGCAACATTTGGTATAGGAAACGCTTTTATCTAACAACTAAGCGGTGTGAACGCAATTGTTCAGCCATCATTCGGAGCTCAGGTAAAACCGCAGGAACGCGTGCTGGCCTATAGTGTGAATCGACTCCCACCCTAACATGTCTGAGCAGCGTGGATATGATGACGATGACTATTTTTTTAAAACACTTTGTTGATTCCTGCTAGAGCCGGAGGGTGCTTGAGGATATTTTTCCTCCAACAAGGAGAAAGCCTGAGGGTTAGAACAGCAGAAGCCTTTTTCCTCACATTTGACGCCTATTAAACAGTGTGACAGACTATAACCATGACTCTCTGACTCTATTCTTTGAAGAAAAAAATATAAAATACACATACTCTCACAAGTTTGATACATATTGTTTTCCCCTTGTTTTTTTAAAACTTGATTTTTCATGAGCCAAAAATCCCAACATTCATCTTTATTTTCTTTAACAGTCCAGTGAAACAGGCAATATGAAGAATAGTCCATAAAGATTTTAATTTGAAAAGACTTTCTTCTTGATAGGATGCAAAAGAGACACAAGAAAACGGAATATAGTAGCAATAAATGTCACTGTAATCGCACGTAGCTCTTGCAGAGTTCGTGATCCCTGATGTCCCCCCAGCCCCCGTTCTTGACACGCGGGGCCGCCCTTCCGGCTCCGTTCGGTAGTCTCTTGGTGATCAAGAGCTTCTCGGGGAACAGCTGGCTGCCGCTGCTCTGCAAGATGTTCTCGAACTTGGTCTTCTGGCTCGCCGGCATGCAGGCGGCCTTCTTGTGGTGCATGCCGCAGTCACCGGCGTGAAAGATGCGCGGCGCCTCGCTCACCATCACCTTCCAGTAGGACGGCAAGCAAGAGGAGGTGAGGTGCTGCAGGGACCAGTCCCAGTTGTAGTCGTCGTAGGTGCAGAACGCGTCTGTGCAGCCGAGCAGATTCCGGTAAGTGTCCCGACTCATGACCATGCCCATGTTGTGCTCTGTGGACTTCCAGGCTTTCACCTCCACCTTGTTGGCTTTGCTGGAGTAGCCGATGTGGCTGTAGCTCCCCAGCGACAGGATGTCGCAGTCGCCACACTGCTCCTCTTTCAGCGCCGACATCATCTTCAGTAGGTGGATAAAGTCCGGAGACAGGAAGTGGTCCTCCTCGATCAGCAGCACTAGACCTCTGTGGTCCCGGAGGACGTGCACTCTGTCCCACGTAAAGTGTAACTTCCACCACCAGTGGTGCTTGGTTTGGGAGAACTTGGCCTCGCGGTAGTGCCCGAACGAGTCTGGGTACTCCGCATTGAGGCACCCCAACTTTAAGGCCTCCTTTTTGGGAATGTCCCTTGGACAGTCCCTCGGGTCGTTGCTGGGAAACTCCTGCGGGTACAGCTGCATGCTGAACGGGAAGAAAATCTGCAGGACCTGGCAGAAATCCACCGAGTTGACCACATTGTTAATCTCGGGGGACCAGTAGTCGTGGCTGAATATCAGCAGTATGCTTTCCACGCCGCGGGCCTTGCGCAAGCTGTCCACCAGCAGCTTCAAGTATTCCGGTCGGTTGTGGACCTGGATCACTACGACCAGGTCGTCCTTCTGCCGCGCCGCCTTAAACTTCTCCTCGTTTCTTATCGTCTGGTCAAAGTTGAGTTGGAAAACGATGGCGCGGTAGACTAGAGTGGTGTTATCCACAGCGACCTTGCCCTTGATTTCTTTTTCTTTTGTTTTTTCCAGGTGCGTCTGGTTCAGAGGCGCAACAGGAGCCCGGCTCACGGCGGGAATTACTAGCAAAGGGCTATGGCCGTCAAGGCTGTTTCTGGTGCTAATGCCGCCGCTACTCTTTGCCTTCGGGAACGGCTCAATCTTCTTCTGCCGTCCGCTGGTCCACAACGCCAGTCCGCAAATGACAACCACCACAGTCAGTATCACCACCTTTCTCTTGTAGATCCGGAATCTCATTGTAGGGGATCGGGCTCTTGGAGGGAGGAGGGAAAAGAAAAAAGATCGTTGTCAGACGATTGTGATGGTGGAAGAGGTGAAGAGGAGCTAATTGCTGGAAACATGGATCCTGCTTCACTCCCACTGGCGAGGGGTGTATAACAAACAGTTGCTGGGAAGCACCAAGGTTGCAGTGAGCATGAATTGCCTGAATGAAACACAAATCAAAACATCAAGTTAGGGCTGAGCAATATGGCCTAAAATTCATGTTGGGCCTAAGCACTGACACTTCAAGCCTGGTGGAGAGAGGTAGAAAAAGGCACAAAATATTTTTATGAATACATAATTCCTTATAAGAAATATATAACCATGGTTTAATATACAATAATGCATTGGACATGCCACTTCCTCCAAGCATCTTGTGCATGTTTTTTTGTCTTAATCGTGATACCACTCCACTTGAAGCCCACCTTTCCTCTTCTGGTCTGCACAAGTAAATGTAAATATTCGCATTCATATAACCCGAAGCGTCCTTTAACGGTCTCATTATCGTCGTAATAGACACCGAACCGCAGCATGCTAGCACTAAATTAGCATCAGCTATCAACTCAGTCTGCAAAACAGCACTGTCCGAAAAATAGATACCATGTCCGGGTTCGGCGTGCAGGTTACCTGAAGTCAAAGCCGCCTAGCGTTTACTTCATGATTAAAACGTCAGTTTGGCCGTGCCCCATTTTCGCTCCATCTCACGCAAGGAGGAGTTGCATGGAAAAAACAGCCCGCTAACTGCTAATGATGGGTAAACGGGATCATTTCAATGCGCCCATTCGCTCAACAGGGAGCGCTGTTCTGTCTGTACTGTACCGTCCTCCGGCCACTAAAAGGCGCTCCGACCCAACCGCTCACCGGAAACCGGAAAACGTCATTTGCGCATGCGCGGATGTCAGTCTTCCTTTCCGACGCTCGAGCGAAAAGAGACAAGATGGGCCACCAGCAGCTCTATTGGAGTCACCCCCGAAAATTTGGACAGGGATCCCGATCCTGGTAAGTGTTTTGTTCCGTTTTGTCTGGGGTTTACTTAAGTCCCGTCTGGCGCTCGTGTGGTGCGATTTCTACATCCCTCGTATGTCAAAAATTGCCAACAAACGCGTACCGCATGGAGACTGCTCCGCAATAAACATGGCGGCGGATTGATGCCTAATGCTAACTGCTATCCTCTGTTAGCATCTCAAAATTACATTCATTACGTCAAAGTTACACAAAGTACACATGCTATTAATGTAGAACTGCAATTGATTGTTTTTAAGAAAAATACTGGGTAAAGTAATGCATCAAGTCTTTTAGGTTTTGAGACTTAGGAATGTTCTTGAGTGCAAAATAGAAAATACTATTTACTGTCAATTTAATATAACGCCAATTTTGATAACTTGGCTCAATGAAAATGGAGAAACAGTATTTTCTGTAATGGATTCGAATGTAAATGTTTTCTGCCAGTGTATTGTCTAGAATGTCTTATTTTGAAAATCACACTAAAGGCATATTCAAGTACAAATGCCAACGAAAATAAACTTTGCTTCCTATCGATACTAAGCTACATAAATGCATAATCGTATTGTGTTAAACCTGGTGTTGTGTTATCGCCTCTGCCAGTCATTCACTCATTCACTTCCCAATTGCAGCCGGGTTTGCTCGAACAGACATGGTCTGATCCGTAAATACGGACTCAACATGTGCCGCCAGTGCTTTCGGCAGTATGCCAAGGATATCGGCTTTGTCAAGGCAAGTAGCATCCTCGCTTTTTTACTGTCTGCAAATGTTCATTGTTGTTGCTGCCTCACCTTACCACACCCAGAAAATATTTGTGTGAACGCCTGTTGCCAACCTTGCTTGCTTACTTCTCCTTTTTCTTCTTCCACAGCTGGATTAAATGTCACGTTGTGCAGAAACATCCGCCAATTGTTACCTGAATGGCTGGATGAATGGATGATTCCTGAGACACTGCAAATAAATGTTGTTTTTCCCTTATTGGAATGCTTTGTTTTCAATTCTGAAAATGACATGTTTGCAAATTAAACTGGTCATGACAAATTGTTTAAAGTGTCAGAAATTCTGCTGAATTCTAATAACTTTAGAGGCAGAGATGGTATTACTTCAACTATATCGGTTGGCCGAAAACTATTAAGTGTTGCTTCAGTTAGTGAAAGAAAAGACGAATAGCATCAAATTGCATGGAACTGACAGCTGCAGCAGGTTGAAGGTTCGCTAACTTGCAGTTAACTTGAAGGACTGTAGTTGAAAGCTATCAGGAGCTTGCACAGTACTATTTTGTTGATCTCCGTTTGAACCGCTAGATGGCAGCAACACCATGTGATCGTACGCAAGCGAGTACTATCACCACTACGACTGACTCCACTATTTTAAGTGATCATCTTTTTGTTCAAGCTCTTTTTGAGCAACAATAATTTTAGCTTCAATTTTTAGCATGACTATGATCTCCCATATAAATATAGCCAATTGAGTACCGTAAACTAGTACGCTTGTTCTTCACGTTGTTCTCAGCAACGTAACGCGCTGGACTGCGTAACCATTTGAATTGATGGTGGGTGGATGTATTGTATTGCTCTGTCGCCCTCTCGCGGTGATTGTCTGAAGCACATGCTTAAACCAATATAAAGTATGTATATTTATATTTAAATATAACTAAATGTGTGTGTAATACTGTGTATATATATATATAAATGTATATTTCAACAAATATGTATATATATTTCTATATATGTACAGACGTGTATATATAAATTGTATAAATATATAAAATTATATATATATATATGTCTTCTATGAACACAACTATCAAACACAATGGACCATTAGAAGTTAGAACACTGCAGGGTTGCTGGAAATGAGCCTTTATACACCTATGTATATATTGCATTAAAAACCAGACATCAAAGTTACAGTACTAATTCTAACAGCAGCCCTATTCGACTAAGTCAACCCGTGACTGAGCATAAGTATGTATCCACGAGAGTGACCTTGCATTAAAATTCCGAGAGAACAAAGTATCCTCTCCTTTTAGCCCAAGGAGTGCGAGGACAATCTTATTAAATGTCGCCGTGATCTTTGGAGCCGTCGGATCCCAACTCGTTGAACCTGACCCCGGTCACTGTGATGTGACGCCTGTTTCCGCAAGGGGGCGACAATCCCATAGGTTTGCTCTGATTGGCGTAACAAAACACAACTCGAAAAATAATCGGTTCAACCTAAGGCTATTTGAGTTTGAACAGTTAGATAATTTACAAATTAGTGCCGTTTTTGTCGCAATAACTAGAGTCTTATATAATTTTGTTGCCATAACACAATAAGCATACCTTTTTATGTCTTTCTTTGAATGTGAAATTAGTACTTTAGCAAATCACCATAGATGTAAACTATCTCTTAAAAACCGTGCTTCCGTCTTTTCTCCCCATCCTTTTGTTGTATCTTTAATGGTGTATTTTACGCAAAAGATTTCAGGTTGGATTGCACAAGTTTAAGTGCAATTTTCTGTCTCAACAACACTAACAGTATAGTACCGTAAACCGTAAAATGAACACGGATAGTGACACTACTGTCTCTATACTATAGACAGTAGTGTCACTATCCGTGTTCATTTTACGGTTCGTACCATCACTGCCATTATTATCATCCCAGGCGGCATGTGCACAGCCTGACCGGCACATCACGTAATGTCCGCCATTAAATATGACATACTGGGTGCTCCTGAGGACCATTTTCCTCTCGTGGGATATTGAAAAGGGAAAAACTGTCCCACATTTAGGTCAGCATGCTTTCTTTCACTTTTGTAACTTTCTGAAGAGAGCCATACCATGTTGTCATGGTAATACTGTAATTATCCCATGTGGGACGAATAATAAAATCTTTTTGATTATTTTATCTAATACTGGGTTTTTGTTTGCTTATCGTGTAGAGAATTTGATACTTTTAAGTAAGTTTGGTATGGGACCGATACCGATGCTGGCGTAAACAGATGGAGGCGGGCCCAAGTAGGACAAACGGATGCGCCGGTCGGCGGAAACGGTAGTGGACGAGGGGATGCCGGCCTGCAAATGTCCCTTGTAAATAAGCCTTCTGCAGTGATCCCGGCTGACATTTATGAATTAATAAAACCACAACAGAATGTCAGCGCGTCTATTTGTAGCGCAGCCCAGGGAGCGTTTGTGTGTCAAACACGCCGGAGAACACCCATTCCGCTCTCGATTTATTGACATTTGCGCCGCCGTGACGACGCCGTCTCCAGATGAGGCCTGCTAAGTAAATGGCCTGATATATTTATGATCTGCATATTTCCTTACAAAACACACAAAAAGGGCCACATTCGTCCTCCATCACTGTCGGTGGGTTTGCAATCCTCCTTTTCTTCCTCCTCCCCCTTTTCCTCCAGCAGGGTCAGGCAGAAGCTTCCGGAGAGTTTTACCGTGATTTGTCCTGACAGCCAGAGCCCCCCCGCAACGTTCATTTAAAGCGACGCGCACGCACATGCTGTGCTCGTGTGTGTGTGAGTGTGCGTGTGTGCGTGTGTGTGTGTGTGTGTGTGTGCGTGTGTGTGTGCGCCCGTGGCGATGTGTGTGCGTGGGGCCAAAGAACGAAGACTTGATTGACCCCCAACACACACACACACACACACACACACACACACACACACACACACACACACACACACACACACACACACACACACACACACACACACATACACACACACACTGGGAAAGTGCACTTACATAAAACACTTGATTTCATTAGATGGACATTCTGCAGGTTATTAAAAAAAGATTTATGAGCAAAGTAGCTTTTAGTTCAAGATTCCTAGTTGATGTTTTATTACTTAATGAAAAAATGTAGAATTTTTTCTTTTATAATTTTAAGTAGATGTTGCTTTTTATTACCTCTATTCATAAATTTGCACAATTTTAGGTCACGATTCCAATTTATTTTGAAAATTGAAAAAAATCCCAAAGATTGTAACGTTTTTGTAATTTTTAAACTTTTTTTGACGAAGAAAAAGTTTTTTTTTTACAGTACAGCTCAGCTACCTCAACATGTAACCACTCAAAAAGATTCATTCACTTAACCTTTTGATTGATAGGTCGACAGGAAGCCATCAGCGATTTCCCCACGGACGTCGTTCAAAATCAATAGGACTCCACGACAACACTGAGGGGATTCCGGGGAATTGTTCCCAATCAATAAGGTACATGAGAGAAATGAATGTTTGTATGTTTAGCAATGTTTACATTCCACTCTTAGTACGTAGTTTCTATTCTTCACTTAAAATGAGGTTAATGAGATGACATCACACGTCTTCATTTGGCTTGTCAAGTCTCTTCTTGTTTTGCACTGACCTCTATTGATTTATTTTACACTCGCACACATGGATGGACACACACACACACACACCATCAATCCTTAATTGGTTCCTTTCACTCAATTATGTCAGTCTTCATTGGATGTTTTGTTTTTGGGGGGCGCATGAAAAATCAAATGTATGACATGACTTGAGCAACATTAGAGTATCCTATGCATGTACGTATGTATCAAAAGGTTCTGGATGCAAAAAAACAAAACAACAACCACAAAAGGTCAAAGGTTAAACAACTGTGAATTCTGACCTTGCGGCTGTTTGGGCAATCCGCATGAACTCACCTGCCGCTGAGCAAAAAAAAGGCAAGGGTCTCGTTCCACCTGCTGGCCAAATGCCATCCAATAAATTGAGCCCAAGCTACCTGAAGCTGAAGCGGGTAATATTCACGCTCTGTAATTTTTACCAAATAGCAGAAGATTAACGTACATTTACGCAGCATGTTAAACTGCCGCCCACCGTGTGCTTCCTTTTCGAAAGCCGGCGTTCCGGCCGCCTCGGAGTGAGTCGAAAGGACATTTTACAAAACGCTCAGTATAATAACATGCTGGCTGGATGACTTATTACAGAATAAAAAGTAGACTTTTTCCTCACGTTCTCCAGCCTAGCTTAAAACGCTACGCTAGCTTGAGCCGTTTGTGTCCGATTTCCCATATGCAAGGGCTTTATAATACTTTCAAAACCCATAAAAGGATCACTTAAAAAATGTAATGTGTCGCGGCTTTGGTCAGATAGATCCACTCAGCCGTCTTTGAGTCAGCCCGGACCGGCGCCCGTGTTTGCTAATGAAGCTGACAGATGAGAAGAAGAGAAAGTGTTTTGTTTTTTTGGGCGGCGGCGATAACAGCAGCTCAATCACAGAGCTGAGCGGAATGCTTAATTGGGGTCATTATTATAGCGAGGACAAGCAGAAAAGATAAGCTTCCACTCCATGGAGCGCAACTTTGAGAGTATGGTGAGCCTTGATTTACATATGCACTGCAGTTACTCGTACGTATACTTGTGCAGGCCGGCATGGTGCAGTAATGAGAAAAAAAAAATCTATTTTCTTGTTTCATGTGTGCTAATTTGGAGAATTTCTCAAGGAGACAGTAAGGAGCGCGTCAATAGGGAAAACTTCAGCTGGACTCCTCATCCACCCCCTGATGAATGGAAGTCCCTGAAGACGTTCGCGTACAGTATGGACCAATTTACAGCTTACAGCATTTGCAAGTAAGAGTGCTGACTGGCTGCTCCACATGAAGTCATATCTGCAGAAACTGTGAAAATAGCCCGCTTGCGCTTAATACGACTTAAGTGGTGACCCATAAGTTTCCATATATCTGGTTTGGATACCTATAATGGATTTCTCAATTATTATGATACTGGACTTCATTTGGGTATATTTAACAGGACTTTGAACTTTATTTGTGGTTTTTCAGAACCAGTCACATTCAAAGTCAACACACACCAGCCATCCTTTAAATTTGAATTACATCAACATTCCCAGTTGTTAGAGGGTGTGCACACTTTTGCAACTCAGTATTTTTCATTCCTTTCTAAAATAGTTTATTTCAATCGGGCTGTATAGGTTATAGGTCAACAATTAATCTCGTTTTTCATATCACGGTGTTAACATAGTTGCCTTAAAAAAGTTATTTTATTGATTGTTAGCTATTGTGAGCAACGCATATAAAGACATTACCATCCTCAAATTCTTTGCTGCAATTCATCACAGCGACAAGAAATACACTGATGCACTTCCTCATCTCGTCTCCTCTTTTACCACAACTCATCTTCTTAGCACGATGACTTTATTTATTGGTCATTTGTCAAAGGTAAACAAACCGTTCCCGGGCGGCGGCAAATTCACGCATCACTGCTTTGCCGCTCGGCGACATACAAATGATGCTGTCTGCAGAGTTCACCGGTGGCTGATTGTTGGCTTTCAGGGAAACTTTTATTTGTAATCAAGAGTAGTTGAACCTGTCCCGCCTTTCTAGGGAAGTCATTAATCCGCGGGAGGCGCTCAGTGGACGCACATCGCTCCACCTCGCCGCTCTGTCGCCAGGAACAACAATGCCAGCTCTTCATTTGCCTCAGAAATAAACTCATTAACCACCTCCAGAGAGCAAATGTGAATAATCTCACGGAGCTGCACACCTGGCCTTGTGCATATATACATTAGCAGATGAAGAAATGGAATGTTTACACATGTTACCTTCCGATTAGTCTTCCACGTGAATACAAATCAGCACAACCTCTGCATGCCAGCTTCGACATTGCAGTTTCTAAAATGCTTGGTGATCCGTAGCACAGAATTCTAAAATATTCCCGCACGTAGTTGATGATAATTGGTTGTGCTTTTATCGCCACGAGTCTCACGTCAGCAAAGCAGCAGCTGTAATAGTAATAAAAAAAATATAAAAAAGTGATATAGTTTGTTCAATCTGCAGCAACACTCTACTCACTCTTGATTTGCTTTTTTGCTCTTTCAGCAAAAAAACGCTGCCTTCACTTGTAGGCAAAAAGAAAAAAGCCTCTGGGATTTAGATATCATACCAGAAGCCAATGTAGCGCAAAAGCCTAAAGAGAAGTGGTGTACATTCATTTTTTTTTTTTAATCCGTTTGAACTGAGCTGTGTCTCTATTAGTGTCAACTTCAACGCAAGACTCATTGCGTTGAGCGGCGGAGTGTGTGTGTCAGCGCAATAGTGTCAATAATAAAAGAGCCACAGTAGTGCTGCTCTTCAAATAAACCATATGTATTCGCTTTAATGGCCCGGCCTTTTATTGACGTTTCGGCGGGGGGGGGGATCCTATATTCTGCCTGCGTGCCAGAGAATCTTATGTTCTTATGAACGCGCCAGCTCCTCGCTGCAATTATCTGGAATTGTTCACCCTCGGTCATCAAAGGCGTAGAGTTGAACCTGTGGAAGGTTCGAGGCAAGGGATGTCACACAATGGCAAATTTGGAAATAGTTTTCCATTTAATAGGTTGAAGACAGTTGGACGAGTGGGCAGAGCTAGAGTTGTTGGTGAAATATCGGAATTTCGAGTGTTGTACTTTCTTTCCATTCATTCGCTGACAATCCAGTCGATATTCAGGAGACAGACTTTTCTTTGAAGCTCCCTTATGGGTTTGTACCTCAATGATGAAAATGTACCCAACTGCATCGCCCACGCTGTGCTTGACGCGTACACGCCACGCCGTCTCGTATAGTCTTGCTTTGTCTCGGGAAATTGCTTTTTGTCTCTCCCTAAACGCCTCTTCATAAGTCGTACGCGCTGACAACGTGATATATATTTGCCAGACGCGAGGAGACGGCGCTTGTTGACGTAAAGAACGCAGCAGGTGTGCTAGCGGAGAGGCAAATAGTGTAGTGACAGTTTTTCAGGTTTTGCTTTTGATTCATTAGTTGGTTGATTTGTCGCTTGGTCAGTTGGTTGGTTTTATATTGAGCATGTTTTTTATTTGGCCATCTTAGCATCTTAATTAGCGCTTTATTTTCATATTTTTTAATTGTATTTTATGGATATCTGTCACTTTTTAACTGCACAACTAGATTTCAGGTGCACTTAATAAAGTGACTAATGGTCCTTTTTAGGTTCATTCTGATTTCCCTTGAAATAAAACAATATACCGTGTGTGTGTGTGTTATAAAGTGAGTCACGCGTGTCATGACTGCATTTGTCCTCAGCTGAGCCTGAAATGACATGGCGGTGGTCATCTCAGGCTGGGGAGCAGGCGGTGACATTTAAAGGACTCACTTTGTTCAGGGTCCATTTAAAAAAAAAAAAAAAAAAGTCTCACAAAAACACCCTGCGGCAGCATTGGAGCAATTTTCTCCTCGCAGGTGTGCAACCGTAGAGGACTTTGAACTCATGATGACATTTTTAACACTTTTCAACATTGGCACATTGTGGGGACAAAATGGACGTTGTTTAAATCTGTCCCTTCCATGTTGCTTCAAGCGTCCGAGCTGATCATGAGATCGGGCCACGTTCCAATCTGCTCAGGTGGCGTGGGAAGCAGGTTGCAATTTGGGCCGGGCCTATCGGGCTATTAGTCACCTCTGCATCTGCAACGCTGCCATCTGCTGCGGGGAGTCTCACCTTGGAAACAGGAGCGCTAGCGATGCTAACCCGAGCGCTCGGCAGCTGAGTACTGACAAGACTCTGCTGCATATGGACATTTTTTTTTTTTCGAAACACGGTGACCTCAAACAACATCGACACGGGCGGTTGCGTGCAAACATTCTCGCTGATGTAGAAGCTGCAATTAGACGCTTGAACAGCATGTGTGGTCGACAGTCTGTACTTTCAAGCAATCTGCTGGGGGACTTTCAATAACAGCATCCTCCCTTTTACAAATTCTCAACAACTACAAATAGAAGCAAAAACAGAAGCGTCTTTTGGTCTTTTGGGCTCTGTGACGAGAGGAGAATAATCTGTCCAATTAATATTGCATGGATTTACGGGCAAGCTGTGTAACATTTGGTGCCGGTGCTCGCCCGCGCCCTCGCCCCCCCACCTCTCGATTTCTGATTTGATTTGATTTGTGTGTGTGTGAGTGTGTCTGTGCATAAAACAAATGAGAACAAATCGTCACACGCGAACGTTCCAAGAAGACAAACAAATTCTGTGTTTGCGTGCAAACAGGCACATGGAAATTCTGGCAAAAGGCACATGTAAACATGAGAATTTAGCCGTTTCAAAACAAAATGTTGATGCCAATAACTTTCATTCTCCTAAATGCATGCAAAGGACACATCGTTTTGAGAGTGGATTAAAAGCAAGGTATGGTTTCGAAAGAAGCTGTCAATTTAGAATTAGGGTTTCAAGCTATGGCGTCTACTATCTTGGGTTTAGGTTTCCAACGAGGGCTTTTAATTGGGACTTCAAACTCGGAGTTTCTCCGTAATGATGCGGCATTAACAGAAACAGGGAGAGTACCGTATTTTCCGGACTATAAGGCGCACCTAAAAACCTAACATTTTCTCAAAAGCTGACAGTGCGCCTTATAGTCCGGTGCGCCTTATACATGGACCAGATTCCTAAATTTAAACTGGCCCGAAGCATTGTGTCATGAAATCAATCATAAGTGGCCCGCTGAAGACTATGAATCATGAATCAAAAAGACGATGGATCATTATTTTGTGATTATAAAGTAATTCTTTGTATCTGAAGTTGAAATAAAAAAGATAAAATGGAGAATGATTTGATTTGGATTAAAAATCTGACATGATGCATTAATGGCGCGCCTTATAGTCCGGTGCGCCTTATATAAGGACAAAGTTTTAAAATGGGCCATTCATTGAAGGTGCGCCTTATAGTCCGGTGCGCCTTATAGTCCGGAAAATACGGTACTACAGTAAAACTAACCTTGGATGAGTCACAAGACATTATTATCTGATCACACTTAGCTGCTCACGCTGGTAAATTTCCATTACCTGGCTTTACCCCCCCCCCCCCCCCCTCCCAATGGCTACCCGAAGCAGAACAAGCCAACGGCCTTTTTATCTCCAAAGGATAAATCATTGGATCTTCTGGCCGCATTGTTTACAGAGTCTCCCCGTCAATCGATGGCTCTGACATCCCCTGAACACGAGAGCCCCGTTTTTTTTCTTCTCACATCCCCTCCGCTTCAATTCCACTGGAGATTAATAGTAGGGTCGCTAAAAACGTCAAAAGGAGAGAAATGTGCTTTCTGGAGAAGGTCGAGCGTCCAAAGAAGCGTGTGATCTCACTTTGCTAGCGTACATTATTTGTCTGGCTCACAATAACACACATAGACACACGTGTTGTTTGTGTGTGCCGTGTAAAGCATATTTGTGCTTCTTCCGTGGGATCGGCCAAGATGCGATAAATCCTGGGCGCACATGTGGCCGTTAATTCCATCAGTCCCCTCTGCCACTCCTTGCCTCCATGACCTTTCTCATAGAGGTTACACACACACACATACTACACACACACACACACACACACACACACACACACACACACACACACACACACGCACGCACACATGTATTCCACAAACCATGTTGATTCTGTTCATGTCACAATTTCAACTTCACCAGTTCATGAAGCAGATGTGA